>NW_026251974.1:0-514431 GCF_025201335.1 Gilbertella persicaria | reverse complement strand
TTGACTTTGGACGATGAAGAAAGCAATCCATGTTCGCCTTCTGTCTTCTTTGATGCTATTAATGATTTTGAAGACATGTCTTTATCTGAAGATCAAAGAGAGAAGATATTAGGTTATGAACAAGATCAATCTAATGAAGACACTCAGCAGAGTAGTGGTGGATTTTGGCAAATGTTATTTAGACCATTTTCTTAAAATAAACCTAAAAAGAGAAATGTAACATTATCATAAACTGTTTATTGTTGCATAGAGAAAAATAAAAAGAGGGCAGGGGGGGGGGGAATGTGAGATGTGTATATAGGCTGATGTATGTTTATTCTTCTTCAAGGTGATCATCTTCATCAAGAATTTCATCTTCCTCAAGATATTCATCATCATCCAAGAGTTCTTCATCGGCAGTGGCTTCTTGGTATTGTTGGTATTCAGAGACCAAATCGTTCATGTTGGATTCGGCTTCAGTGAATTCCATTTCATCCATACCTTCACCAGTGTACCAATGCATGAAAGCCTTTCTTCTGAACATGGCTGTGAATTGTTCATTCACACGCTTGAATAATTCTTGAATGGCAGTAGAGTTACCAATAAAAGTACCAGACATCTTGAGGCCCACAGGGGGAATGTCACAGAGAGAAGTCTTGACACTGTTGGGAATCCATTCAACAAAGTAAGAAGAGTTCTTTTGTTGAACAGCCAACATTTGGTTTTCGACTTCCTTAGTAGACAAACGACCACGGAAGATGGTAGCCACAGTCAAGTAACGACCGTGACGAGGATCAGAAGCAGCCATCATGTTACGGGCATCGAACATTTGAGCAGTCAATTCAGGCACACTCAAGTTACGGTATTGTTGAGAGTTGAAGGCAGTCAAGGGAGCAAAACCAACCATGAAGAAGTGAAGACGAGGGAAGGGAACCATGTTGACAAACAACTTACGCAAATCACTGTTAAGTTGACCAGGGAAACGCAAACTGGTAGAGACACCAGACATGACAGCGGAAACCAATTGGTTCAAGTCACCGTAACCAGGGTTAGTCAATTTGAGAGTACGGAAACAGATATCGTAAAGGGCTTCGTTATCGATACAGAAAGTAGCATCACAGTTTTCAACCAATTGGTGAACAGTCAAGACAGCATTGTAAGGTTCAACAACAGTATCAGAGACCTTGGGAGAAGGAACAACAGAGTAAGTACACAACATACGGTCAGGGTATTCTTCACGAATTTTGGAGAGCAAAAGAGAACCAAGACCGGAACCAGTACCACCACCGAGAGAGTGACAGAGTTGGAAACCTTGAAGACAATCAGTGTGTTCAGCTTCCTTACGAATGATGTCCAAGACACCTTCGACAAGTTCAGCACCTTCTGTGTAGTAACCCTTGGCCCAAGAGTTACCGGCACCAGATTGACCAAAGATGAAATTGTCGGGACGATACAATTTACCATATTCGCTACCACGAATGGCATCCATGGTGGCAGGTTCCAAATCAACCAAAACGGCTCTAGGAACGTATTTGCCAGTAGATCCTTCGTTATAGTAGACATTGATACGTTCAAGTTGCAAGTCATTATCACCGGCATAGGCACCAGTGGCGTCAATGCCGTGTTCTTGACTGATAGTTTCCCAGAATTTTTGACCAATCTAACAAAACAAACAATCAATACATATACACATATATATGTCTACACGCGTATTTTTTTTTCTCTTTTCTCTCTCGCTTCTTACCTGATTACCACATTGACCTAAATACAGAAAAGATAAAATGAGTAAACACTTTTTTATTTAGTTCTCTCACTTACCAGCTTGAACGTGAATAATTTCTCTCATATTGGGGGGTATTTATCTAAATTATAAAGTAAGAAGAAAGAGGCTTTGGGTATATGTTGTAAAAGAAAAGAAGAAGAAGAAGAAGACAAAAAAAAAGGAGAAACTTGTATGAATATATAAAAAAAACACGTTCTTGATTTATTCGCCCCGTACTAACACAAGGCTATACATGCACTCTTTCAGACTCACACTTCGCACTGCGGAATTCTAAATTAGTGTGATTCTAATTTTAAAAAGGAGGAAAGGCAGGAGTAACAAGAAAGAAGAAGAGGAGGTTCAGAACATTTAAGGGATATGTGTGTATATATATATATATATAGATTATATGTACTTATTCCCCTTTCTTTCTCTTTTTCTTTTTTTTTCTTTCTCTCTCGTTCTTTCTTTGTCCAACTATTTGAATTACACAAGCATAGAGAAAGGCAAGTGGTCCCTTAACTCCGCCTATGATTGCCTTTACTCTTTGTTTTTGTCAATAAACCATGAGGTTGTTACATGCCATGCTATGTCATACATGATACATGTATCGTATCTTCTGTATATAAAGTATCACTTTTTATTGATAGACATATAAATGGCTGTTTCATTCAACATCATGTCTTACTTGCCGGCATAAACGAGTTCTCTTTTCATTTCCTATAGATAGTACACTTACCAATATAAATAGCCATATTGTCAATTCATTTAAATTAAACGTCTGAGCACAAATGCTATTATCCACACAGCTGCGATAAAAAAAAAAAAAAGATTTGGTTGCCATAAAAAGTAGGACCGAAGAAAGAAATACTTGTGATTGGTTACAGGCTATTTAAACGGAATAGTTTCATAAGAGAGCCATATGGACGCCCTCAAAAGAGACAGAGAAAAGAGAGTCGTTTTTATTTATATGCTTATGCATAATTATTTGTTATTTTATGATACATTAAAAAAAAAAAAATTCTATCTTTAAATATTTATAGTGGTCACACATGTCAATATGGCATGTCAAACAATTGAATAGGCACCACTATATCTTGATTGTGATGTTTAAAAGCATTGTTTCGACTACGGCTAATACGCTGAGTAAAACTACTTGATTTAGCACACACATTAGGTTTGCCTGCCAAAAACCATTGTGCTTTCATGGCTACTAATTTATCTACAATACCCAACACGCTCTTGTCAACAGGTAAATTAGACAAAGTAACATTGATCGGTAATATATGCCAGTTAAGAGGCATGTCTTGAGGAAGCGTTTTGGTATCCTGAATGGTCGTCAGTGTGATGTTTAAATGTTCATACAAGTATTGAATAGCTTGATGATGTTCTGGTCTCAACTGAGAGGGATGGAATGAACTTGACTCGGGTTTAGCACCTGGAGTAGTCAACAAATGAGGATAGTCCGTCAACAGAAACACATTGGGGTGAGTATGGTTTGTATAGCTATCAATAGCATGAACCTTGTCAATCAAGTCTTGAGCACAAGGTGCCAAATTTGAAACAGGTTCTAGCCTTTCCATGCGCCAATGAATCGCCATAAATGGCTTTAATTGTGAAGCAATCTGATTGGCAGCTTTCACCCAACGCTCATTGTATGCCAGAGGGACCTCGGTTCGTGAGGTAGAATAAAACTTATATCTAAAACATAAATATAAAAAAAAAACAAAAAGAGAGAATAGGATTACCTTCGATCAAAATACAAGTGAATTACATCTACAGGCATATTGTCTTCTAAAAGATATTCATGCTGTCTAGCTTGGTCACTTAATAGACTTAACATAATATCCTTGAGATTCAAGTTGACCTTTTGATGGTCGAGAAACTGGTAGTTCACAATGGGTCTTTGAGAGAAATCAAACGAGTCTCGGAAACAGTTCTTGATCTTCTTTAACAGTCTTGATTTTTGTGAGCCTTGAATATAGACTTCTTGACCTGTTGGAACAGCATTTGCCTGGTGTCGAGCAATAATCCAGGCCTTAAAGTCAGACATTGTGATATACTTGAAATATTGGCTGTTGTTATCGAGCCACTTTTTGTCATAGTAGAAATCAAATGGATAAGGTAAACAAGAACCCATATGTGAATTAAATACGTTAGGCAAGACGATCGTTCGGTTAAGTTGACCAGCAAGGAATGCGAGTTGTCTGAAATGAATTTGAGCTTTAGATTCTATTCGAGAATACGATTAAAAAATGACTCAAGTCAATCGTGTCTATGTACCTTGTTCTGTAATAGCAATGGGCAAAATAAATCGGCAACGATCTTGTCCGCAAAAGGCTCTATCGATTTCCTTGAATCTGTCTTGTTTATTTAATGTTTTTTCAGAGGAAGAAGCGGGCCATTGGTAGCTATATTTGACCATGGCAGGATACGTGTATTTGGTAGGGACAAGTAACGGTGTTTCATGTCTGAACCTGTCAGGTATTGAATACAGCAAAAAGAAAGCAAACAAACAACATAGGACAAATAGTAGGTATTTTTTAGGATAAGGATACATGATGTAAGATAAAGGCGGAAAAAAAAGAAAAAGAAAAGTAAGGGGATCTACAGAGCCTATTTAAATTGAACTTATTTTTTTTTTTTTGGATGATCCATTTTAGCCTGTGATTCTTTTGCCAAGCTTCACTTTAAATTAATGCTTGTTTTGAACATTTTGTACAAATATAGAAGGAAAAACGGGTCAATTATTCTATTTTTAAAGGTGTGGCTTGCTTTTTTCTAGGGTATACATTTTTTTTCTTCATGGTCAAATTTGATAGTAAACCTTATGGTCAAAAGAGTGCACTTGACCCTTTAATAGCCAAAGCAAAACAAAAGCCTTTTTTGTTCTTTGGTTTGCCTTTCTTATCTATTATGGTGGTGGGCTCGTTTGGATTAGCACAACTTACACAGACAAAGTTTGACCACCGTGATAGAAAGCATAAAATGGTACAAAAGAGAAAAAAGAAGCCAATAATTAAATCATAAAACATAGGTTGCTAAAGAAGAAGCATTGGGCATGGACAGGAATAGAAGAAAATTAAGTTTACAGGAAGAATACTTTGTAAGTAAATCCAATATAATATAATGCATACTTATTTTATGCAGCGTTTACAAGCAAAGACAGAAGATGAATGGGAACAAGTACGTATCAATCGACCTCCAGGATCTGAATCACAATAAACGATATCCCCCCTCTTTTCTTTATTTATCATTTCAACATGGCTTGGAATTCACCAGAGGCTATCATTTCTTTAAGTACATCTAATCCTCCTATCAATTCACTTTCAACATAAATTTGTGGATAAGTTGGCCAGTTTGAAAATGTCTTGAGACCTTGGCGCACTGTTTCATCTGAGAGAATATCAAATGTACTGTACTTTACATCTTGTTCTGTCAATAACTGAATTACTTGTCGAGAAAACCCACAGCGAGGTGATTTAGGACTGCCCTTCATAAAGACCATGATACGATCTGTCCTGATAAGGTCTAATAGACGAAAACGAAATGTATTATCTTCAGAGGATACTGTTGGAGTATTATATTTTGTCACTATATCAGCGAGTTGATCAATGTCTTGTAGTTGGTGTAAGACTTGATTTGCCTAAATCAAACGGTTATCTATCCTGATAACAATATTGATACTACCTTGATAATCAACCATCTCGGTACAGACTGAACATTCAGTTGGGATGCAATATCTTGAAACTCTTTAGTTTCAATCTATGGGGTTTTTTTTTAGCTGAGAAAAGAAAAAAAAAAGGTGATATTTATTACTTGAATGAAAACCAAGGATGGATATTGGCTTGCCAACTCCTTAAACTTTGGCTCTAGTTCTGTCCAGAAAAAGAGGACATTAAATGTTTCTGGCCTGCTCAAAAGTCGATTTAATTGTCGCTTATTTGTGATATTATAGATAACAGCCATGATAAAGAAATGAAAGAAAAAGAGAGCAATTAAATGGATTTGTTTGTTAACTCTAATCAGTCAAGGCGTGCAACCATGGACATCTCCGATAGTTTTTACCTAAAGATATCCCAACACTATCTGACCTGATTCTTCAAGAAATCGATTCCACCCATAGATCAAAATATCATCAACTTGTCCTATCACCCAAAAAGCTAAAGTACCAAGAAGATTAGGCTGAACAAATCATATAAAGGATATCTATCTTTTGAAGTTTGGAGATCAATTTAGCCAAATATAGTGATGATGAAGTATTGAAGAAGTTCAACTCTTTTCGCACCTCTGCTATCAATGATCTGAAGCAAACTGGAGTGCAAAGATCAATCGTCTCTGACTTGAACAAGTTTTTGTATTAGTCATTTCTTTAGTGCTATTCAGGGCATTTTAAAGCTCGGCAACCAAGCTGATCCCGGATTTGTGACCTTTACATGTGAGAAGAAATTGGAGTTGTATAGTAATATGAAACGAACGCCTAAAACATTGAAAAATGAGGCGGAAGATGCATTAGTATCGTAAGATGTCACTGATCATTATCAACACATAATTATCGTGACAATGATGATCTTAAGTTACTAAAAAATAGGCTCAACATCGTTTACCTTTAATTCACATGTATTTGATAAAGTACTGATTTCTTTGTGTGATAAACAAACCTGTTTCTTGTTCAATTGATAGAGTTTTTTTTTTTTTTTTTTTTTTTTTTTTTGTAAAATGGCCACAATTGCTTTTTCCATTCCAATACTGGATATTCATGCCAAAGTGGTTGCTTTTGGAGGGAACATCGTAGTGAACAGAGTGCTTCCCGTGTTTGATTGATCTTGTTTTTCTTTGGCAGTGTAGAATAAATCACACGACAGCGCCAAAGAAGACAGTTGATCAGGTGAGATTGTAGTTTGGTATAATTTCTGCCATTTCAAATATCTTCAAGATCGCAGAAATGCATGAACCACATAGGTAAGTAAGTGATCTCAACTATCTTTTGATATAACCTAATACTTATTGTTCAGTTTCAATAAAATCTTGTTCCCATACGCTGCATTGAAAACCTGCCAACCAAAATTTGTGGTTGAAGTAGGAGACAAAAATGCCTGTGAACTTCAGTTCACAAATCAATGCATTGTATGACATCGCAAGCCTTTACGAAGCACACTGTGTCGTTGAAAAAACAAGAAGAAAGAATGATAACTACTGGAATTTGACGCAATTAAGCCTCATGTTTAAAGATTTCTACAGCTTTTTCAACAGAAGTTAATGTATATGCTTTTCTCTTTTATCATCTACATGATAAATCTTCATTATCTGGGGTTATACACATATTTTATAGAGGGCAGGTCATTTAAGTGCGCCCAGAGTCTTCATTTTGAGCGAAAAAGATGCAATAGTGAACATACACTGGCAAACAGTAGAGATCTGTGACATCTTTTACTCTTTCAAACTTCAGACGCACTCAGTTTAACTGCTTTCTTTTTAGTTTTGTTATTGCAGCTTTATACTTTTAGGAAAGTATCTTTTTGATCATAGTGGTTGTAAATATGTTCAGTAGTATGAGCTTTTTTTTTTACTTTTTTCACTTTCTCGTCAAGACCAGCATTTTTAGTGTCAGTTTCATCAAGTTACGTGTCTCGATAATTGGAGCAGTTTATCGTATTTTTCCAAATAGTGGGAACCAGCCTTTTTCTTGCAGTTCATGGCCTAAAAGAAGAGATAAGCAAGTTGTACAAATGCCTATTTTTTTCATGACTCATTAAGATTTCAGGCACAACCAAGTTTTATACATTTCAAAGAGTAATTCACTGTATAATCATAGGAGAGAAATGTCACCCCATTATCTTTCCTTAATAACAGTATAGCATAATTTCATGGTGCTTAAGGAAAACGTCACATTTTAAGACTGAGAAGTAACGAAATGAATATAGGATTTTTCCCAGCCATTTTTTCTCTCTTCTCTCTCTCTCTCTCTCTCTCTCTCTCTCTTACTCACTTTCTTTACTATCACTGTTATAAATACAAGTTATTAGTAAATCAAACAAACTCACAAACATATTTGACTCATCTTGTAATCATCCTTTTCTTTTCTTATTCACTGAACGCGCGTTTCTTTTATACTCATCTCTTTTTTATTTTCTCATCTCTACTATAAAAAAAAAATAGCTTAAAAAATAAAACACACACACACACACACACACACAAAAGTCATGTCAGATACAACGACGCCAGTTATTCGCTATACAAAAGAAACCATGATAGCACTTCATGATAGTCCACTTGTGCAAAAACCCGAACATATGCCTTCTTTATTAGCTTGGTTTGGGTAAGTCTTTAAAAGAAGATATGTATTTACTAAGGATTATTAGTGAGGACTCTGATTCCCCAGCATCAAAAAGTATTTTAAATGGTTATGTAATTACTCGGACTCTAAATGGTAGGTATGGTTGATGTTTTCTATATATGCTGATCACGTATCTATCTATAGACAAAAGCATCGTCCTCGGTCCTACCAAGACCAATTTTGCTTCTTCCTTATATGGCGGATTAAAACAAAATGATCCTACTGCAAAAGTACAACAGTTACCCAATACAAGATATAGACAGGTAAATTAAATATATATATATATACTTGTATTGACACAGAGTTCTAGTTGGACGAAAGATCAAACACAACAAGCATAAGAGAATATCGTTCTCCTCGCGGTTCATTTATAGGAGACAAAGGTTTTTCAAAAACAGACAAGACAGACAACAGAAAGTTCATGAGCTCACCACCTCACAACAATAAACGTAACTTCAATACGGACCGAATAAATGACAAGGGCAGTGGAAGACGTAAGTTGTCGTCTCAAGTGTATTTTATACTGACATGATTTAGATAACCCAGCATACAATAACCGCAACAATAGACATACCAATGGTCATCATCAGCAGCATCAACAAAATCATAGTCATCATCATCACAACCATTATCAGCAAGAATCAGAAGGTTCAGAAAGAGTACCCGAATGGATGGATTATACGCCAGAAGATCAAATTGAAGTCAAGGAAAAAGAACAAGAAGAAGAAGGAGTTCAGTTCTCGAATGACTTGGAGACTTGGAAATCCAATATGAAAAAGAGAGATGGTGTTGAGGAACCTGTTGTGGAGACATCACTCGCTTCATTGTCTTTGGAGGTACAAGATCCCTTGTCATTCTTTGAAGATATAGTCAATAATGAACCTCGTCGTGAACAAAAAGGTGGATCTCGTTTTGCTCGGTTCTTTGCTAAACGAGAAGAGCCCAGTGAACCTACTCAGGCATTATCTTCCCCAGCACCACCACCACCTGCTGTACAATCTCGTTCAATTAGTCTGAACGATTTATTCCAACAACCAGCCATGTTGAATGAACCAGAACAACAACAACAACAACAACAACAACAAGAAAATGTTCGTATATATTCTGAGGAAGACATACTCAAGTCTTTAGGTGCTAAAAAAGACATAACTGAAGATGGTAGTGCTATGGGCTTTAACCGTGTTCTTCAAATCCTTTCTCAACCCAAACCTACTTTAACTGAAGATATATCACATGAACAAGAGCAACCACAGCCACAACAGCAACCACAACAATCACCTAAATTGAACAAAGGATCTCCCATGGTGACAGGTTCACCATTATTAACTGATACAAAGCCTATGCGATTCGGTAACAATTTGCCTACTTCTGTCTTGCGCCAAATGAGTGCACGATCCAATCAAGACAAGTCACCTAAATCTACGCCTCCTATACGTTATTCACCCAAGCCTATCTTGCATCCACCACCACCTCCACCACCTACGATGCCCCCACTTCCTATGCCTCCACAACAGTTCTTTGCTCTTCAACAAAATGGACCTTATTCACCAGGTCATCCTATGATGGATCACCGTGGTTTTGAGCAATTAATGCAGTATGATCCTCGTTTGATGCGAAATGGCAATGGTAGCAATAGTAATGGCGAGTTTTTACCTCCTCATATGATGATGGTCCCTCCTCCTCCTTTACCGCCAGGACAAAGACCTATGATGACACCACCTCAATTCAATCAACAAATGTCTTTGCATATGCAACGATTTCCAGTACAACAACAACAACAACAACAACAACAACAACAAAGAGACATGGTTCCTCCTATGTTACCTCATCTTATGGCTAATGGTATGTAAAGTGATTCTTGTATCTATTGTATTAAATTGATTAGGTATACCACCTCAAATGCTCAATAAGAATCAAGGTTGGGAACAACGTTAATAAGCCTCCTTTTTTTTTCTCGAGAATAAAAAAAAACCCCCATGTTTTGTTCTTGAATTCTAGTGTTTATTGTTTAGGTGAAAAAGCAACAGTACAAATCTTGGATCCACTTTGTCCACCAAACTCAAATACAGGATATTTAACATGAGAATGATATTCAAAATCTAAAAAAAAAAAAAAAGTTAGTTTGTAAATAAGTCTACAACTTACTTGCCTTGTTTGAAATGTTCAATCAATTCTTCCTTTGTCCAATTACAGCTTGTAATCAAAAACAGTCCATTTGGCTTCAACATGCGATGAACAGAAGTTACATATTTCTCTCTTGGACCAGCAACGCCTTCTTTCTTGGCTTGTGATTGATCTGGGTGCAATGAAATAGCATCAAATGTGCCTTTATCCAACACAACATCATACTGTTCATTAGGGAGAAACCATTCTGGATTAGAAATAAAGTCAACAGCATCGTATTGAATCCATTCGCGCTCACGTTGCTGAGCTACTGCTTTAGCTAGTGTGATGGCTGATTCAGAATAGTCAATACCATGCAATTGCTTGTATCCCTCTTGAGCGAGTTCTAAAAGTAAGTGACCATTACCACAACCGAGATCAACCATACGGCTGTTGGGATCTTGGACATGTTCAGTCACCCACTCGACCATACGCTCTACACTTTCTTCACCAAACCAAACTTCACCAATATCACCCAACTCGTCGAAATTGTTGTTTTCTCGGTCATAAACTGTGTCCCAGCTATAGTTTCTTAGTAACCTATCATTCTCTTTAAGCGTGTTACTATGTCTTTGTGCCCAACTTGGACGCTTCGAAATCTTGTGCCTCTGGAAACTCCATTGCGAAAAAATGAAATAAAAAAATAATTGACAGCGAGTTAAATTTTTTTTTCTGACTGAATTGCTCTTTTGATCAAAGATTTCCTTTTCTAGACCGGCACACAAAAAGCAATAGCTTTGTAATAGCTTTCCACACAATACAGAAATTCGTTATTTTACTTTTTAAGCTGTTTCACCTGTATACAGTATGTCGACTATAACTTCATCAAAGGCCAATTGATCGAACTGTGTTGTGCATTTGAAAACTTTGTGTTGATCTGTAAACCAATGTCTTTATTTGCGTATGTTCATTTATGCGATCTTCATGTACATTGATAGTATATTGCATAAAGTATTCAAAGGGTAGTTGGAGGACTTGATTACATACTTTCACAATTTTGGTTTCCAAATTCTCCGTATTCCTTAGCAGAGTATGTCTCGTCTTTCCTTCAACAATTGCTCAAAGAACTACTCTAGTTTGAGCTACTATTAAACATAAAGCCCTATGGTCTAGCATATAACTCGATGTCAATCAAAGAAGCGGTTTTCATACTGTTTAAATGGTTGAAATATAGTATAGTCAAAAGAATACATAGAACTTGAAAACTAGAATTGTCAAGACATTGACTTCATTTAAACTCCCAAGTTTGACAAACGTGATCGCTTGAATCGATTGTACGCACTTCATTTAAAATGTGTTCACTGAGATGAACTTTGTTTTTCAGTTCCGGTAAAATGCAATTCGCTTGCTGTTACATTTTATTCAAGTGATGAATTGTATTCAAAGATTAAACAATGAAGGCAAAAGGGACTAAAATGAGACAATGCTTTTTTTTCTGGACCTAGTATAAATCTTATTTGTGCTGAGAGTAAGAATAGTCAAAGTAGTACATTATAAACAGTGAAGATAATAGTGCTAAAATAAACGGCTATTTTTTTATTTGTTTTCAATTGTAAGCGAAATGCTTTCATTTTAAAGCTAGACTCTCTGAGTTCATTTTGGCTTTGTTCCTGCCTAAATATCTTGTTTGAAAAAAAAAAAAAAAAAAGCAATTGAAGCATAGGAAATCGTATATAGTACCTGATTATGGAATAATTGGTGATTTGACTTTTCCATTCATGTAATTTTTGAACAAAAAGTACCAATAGTATCTTGTACGATATAGTCAACACAAAGCTAAAGTTGCTCAAAGCATCATTAGTTAACTCAACCAACATTAGGAAAGAAATTGCTATAGGTTTATGGATAAGCATATGACATGTAAGGACTTCTGTCTTTTAATAAATTGAAGATTGCTTAGGAAGAAATTTTATTCTTTGCTCCGAATTTTTAAGCCCTTTCTGCATCGTTTTATTTTCCAAAAATAGAGTTTACTAAGCAATAGAAAAGTTAATCAACACGCCATTCAAATACACGGCATACAAATAAACTATTATATTAATCAATTCAATAAGCCATTGCTTTCTATAAAATAAACAACTGAGAGAAGTTTCTCTTACAGCATTTGATACATTACTCTAGTTATCATTCCTTGTAAAACAAGAAATTGGTCATCAATTATATACATAATACTTGATATCTTTACTAAGATGTCAAATTACTTTTGGTATATTGCATGTCAGGAAGTGTTCCGACTGGAAAATTGCTCCGCAAATGTTAATAGCATCTTGGCTATGATTTGAATCAAACAGTACATGCTGCCGCTCTCTCTCTCTCTCTCTCTCTCTCTCTTTTTCTTGTTCTTTTTTCTTCTTTCTTTCTTTTAATCGAGTCTGTCCAAGCTTAGTCGACTCTTACAATAAAGAACACAGGACTTTTAAAGAAAAAGGAGGCATGCATGTCGATTATATAGCTTTCTTCCATGATGTCGCCGAGTGAAAAAAAAGAAAATAGAAGATAGTATTTTTTTTTTTATGATTTTATGCATCTCTCTGCATGTGAATTACGTTATGTTTATTATACGATAGCACAAGAGCATATATATCTATGTGCAAGGTATGACTATCTCAGGCCTAATTAAACTTTGTAAATAGAGACATGAGTAACACGCAAAGGGAGCCCAGACAATCCAAATTGAAACAAAGTAGTCTCTAAATTTAAACGGTTCAAATACCGCCAAGTGACCCTTTTTATAACCATTGAGCATTTTCCTTTCCTTTTCTTTCTTTCTTTCTTTTACTTTCTATACTATCATGACCTATATTAAACCAGATCCTGAACAGCATCAACAAGAAGATCAAGAAGACTTTATCATGTCTTACTTGAATGCAGACTATCTGGCCACAGAAACGCCCCTATCTCCCCCTTCTTCTGATTCTTCTTTATCCACAGGCTCACCTGAAAAACATAGTGTGGATGACTTTATGTTGGATATCAACCCTACCGATTTATTTTCAGCTGTGATGGAAGATCAGCCTGCTTATCATCCTCAGTTATTTAATCCTTGTTTGCCACAACAACATCAGACTGCAGATCTTGGCAGTTTTCCCTTCTTTTTACCGACTGCTGCCCCTACCGATCCTTCTTTTATTCAGCCATTCGCTGTACCTATTGTTCCTTCCTCTACAGTGGAAGAGCAGCCCAAGAAAAAGAGAGGCAGAAAGAAGCGCGAGCCTGTCAACCAGACCGTGTCTCCTCTTCAGCCTTCTTTGTTGGCACCTAAGCCATTAGCGCCTCGTCCTCAGCAACCCATGGAAGAAATCAAGATTAAATCAGAACCTGTTATATTGGACCCATCACCCTTGTTGGCTGGCCCAACAACACCAGAAAACATAGACCAACAGCAATCACAAGAAGCTTTAAAACAAGCTCAGATTCAAAAACGACAAGAACGTTTGATCAAGAATCGTGCAGCCGCATTATTGTCTCGTAAGAGAAAGCGCGAACATTTAACATTATTAGAAGAAGAAAAGCAATCTTTGTTGACACAAAACGAACAATTGAATCAAAAAGTCGAATCATTAGAAACCAAAGTTCAATCATTAGAACAAGAGAATTCAAAACTAAAAGAACAATTAAGTCAATACCAACAAGAAAGTACAATCATTTCCATGGATAGCCCAAAACGATCCCCCATTCATCATCATCAACCAAAGTCAAAAGCAGCAACAGGCGTTGTGTTTATGGTAACTATGAGTTTTAAAATATGCAAGTAATTTAATGGTATATATATAGATTATTTTATTTTCATTTGCGTTATTTACTTTGCCCTCAAGAACAGCAAGTCGTTTGACTGTAGGTGGTGGTGAAGGTCATGCTTTAAAGAAACAACTTCCTCTGATTGGTTCTTCTATCAGGTAAAGCAACAAAAATTACGTGTGTGTGTATGTGTGTATGTGTGAATTAATCATACTTTTTTTTTTAAAAAAAATAGTGATGATTATTGTCAAGGTGGTGGTTATGAATGTCAACAACAGTTACAGCAAACAAATACAACTGACTTGGTCCTTATTGACTCTGTACGACCACGTGATCTTCAAACGTGGATCAATCAAAAATTAGATGTAAAGATGAACAACAATCGATTGATCAGTTGGCCTGTTCACAAAGAAGACCAAAAAGAATCAACAGACCATGTCTATCTTTACTCTAAAGAGTTCTCTCAATTGGCCTCACTCCATTCACCCTTGACCACAAAAGACAATGAGTTTCAATTGCCTACCATTTCACTTATTTCACCCTACAACCAAACGGTCACGCAAGAGCAGTGCGATTCTTACCTGCAGATTGATGTTCAAGTATTGCGTTCGACTGTTATCAAGGGCCAACTCATGTCTCTTCGTCAATTTGGGTCTGGTTCAACTGCTTTATTGGATGGGATGAAAGATGACTTGATTACAAATACGACCCAAAGAAGAAGACGTGAAAAACGCACTCAAAAGATTTCCCGTGTGGTTGTCTAACTATTTAATTATTCTTGTATACCTTTTATGTAAATTCTCTTTTCTAAAAAAATAAAAAATAAAAAATAAAGAAATTTCTGGTTGATTTATTTATTGATTGCACAAAAACATTTTGTTTTTAGCTAGATTAAAATTAAGGGGGGGGGGAATATGCACACATTTTATACAAGGATTTATTCGTTTTCAAAGACGGCAGCCATACCCATACCAGTACCGATACACATAGAAGTGACACCAATCTTCTTGTTTTGACGCTTTAATTCAGGGAAGAGAGTAGCAATTTGACGAGCACCAGTACAGCCTAAGGGGTGACCGAAGGCAATGGCACCACCTTTAGGGTTAACCTTTTCAAAAGGAATTTGAAGCTTTTCAACAGAGTAAACAGCTTGAGAAGCAAAAGCTTCATTGATTTCATAAATATCAACATCAGAAAGCTTGATACCAGCACGTTCAACAGCGACAGGGATAGCATAAGCAGGACCAACACCCATGATTTTGGGAGGCACACCAACAACAGCAGATGTGATGTATTTACCAAGGATAGGAAGACCGTACTTTTCAGCAGTCTTACGCTTCATCAACAAGACAGCAGCAGCACCATCAGATACTTGAGAGGCATTACCGGCAGTGGTGGAACCATTTTCATTAAAAGCAGGCTTTAACTTGGCCAAGGTTTCAGGTGTAGTACCAGGACGAACGCCATCGTCACGGTCAACAACGACCTTCTTTTCGTTACCGTCCTTGTCGAGCACGGTGGCTTCAAGAGGGACAATTTCAGCATTAAACCAACCGTTCTTTTGAGCGGCAGCGGCCTTGGCATGAGAAGAAGCGGCAAAGGCATCTTGCTTGGCACGAGTGACCTTGAATTCAGCAGCTACGTTTTCAGAAGTGATACTACGACAGGTCAGATTCATATTTTTTTTAAGAAAAAATTTACTTTACCCCATGGGAATAAGACAGTCAGCAGCAGCAGGACAAGCATCAGCAATCTTTTCAGAGGTAGCAGAAAGAGAAGCAGCACCGTAGTTCTTGGTCATGGATTCAACACCAGCACCAATACCAACTTCAATCAAACCAGCTTGAATAGCAGTGGCGATTTGAACAACGGCTTGAAGACCAGAAGAACATTGACGGTTGACAGTGTTGATAGCAGCAGATTCGGGAAAACCAGCATAAAGAGCAGCCATACTAGATGATGCATAAGTATCTTTTGTACAAACAATAGGATCACATACCGACTGTTGGTTGCTCCACCACCAGGAGGCAACACACCACCAACACAAATATCATTGACGATGGCAGGATCAATCTTGGTTTGTTGAATCATGGCCTTGAAGACACCAGCCAAAATTTCTTCAGGCTAATAACATGATCAATATGGAGGCACATTGAAACATTTATGCTTACCAAAGTATCCTTGAAACCACCCTTACGAGCTCTGGTGATAGCAGAACGAAGAGCAGAAACGATAACAACGTCTTCAGGTGACTTGACACCAATCTTGTTTGCGACGCCGTCACTGGGAGCCAAATGAGCAGAAACTTGTTGAAGACGAGAAGCCATGGTTTTGAAGAATAAAGTGAAAAAGAAAAAGAAGAAAAAAGAAGAAAAATGAGTGTTAAAATATATATAAGCTTAATAATTAATGTGGAGTAAGCAACATTGTATGGCTGTGACTATTGGCTCCATGTGAATCTGAGATTCACATGTCAATGATTGTGCTGACGAATCAAAAATGTTGAATCTAAGCTTGGTATGATTATACACTATTTCATTGATGGACTGTGTATGCGTCTGTATGTTAAGAAAATAGTCTTCTTTACATAGAGAATAGACTTACATACGCATAAAGAAAATAACCAGGAAAAAACACGTATTTTGCATTCACAAGTCAAACAGCCGCCTGGGAAAAACAATTATGAATTTTTTTTGTGTCCTTTTTGGGTAAACTATCGGCATTAACGTATAAACCAACAAAAAAGAAACCAGGAAAGAGGGGTCCAGTATATAAGCCCAGTTATTATGCAAATTTATCATAAATTTAAGGTAGACAAGATTGTCAATGCAACTTATTTTTAAGAAAGTATCAATAACACTCTAGTCAAAACACTAAAGTCAGTATTTAAAATGTTCAAACAGGAAAGACACACTTTTTTTTACGCGTTATTGAGTTAATAGAAGCAAATACCTTGTTTCATGCATTAGCAATGTGCATTGATCGGGACTCGAATGTCCATATTCACATACAATGAACACTTTTGATAAAAAAACAAAAGAAGCCAGCAGACCTTGTACTCGAGTCAATTGATAATCACAGATCAGGAAATCGCTTACTGCAACACTATAAAAAAAAACCAAAAGTATCCATGCCTACCAAAACAACGCGTGATACAGATTTGTTACATGAAGTCCGGACTTTGAGGACTGCCTCCCTCGGCCCCGGACAGCTTTTTGCCACGAATGTATTGGCATACGCAGCATTGATTGGTCGAACACATTCTACTGGTTTCTTTTGTTATTACAAACCTTCACGTAGTCCTTTTTTTTTGTTTCTTTAATCATGTCAAGCAATACTGAAGATATCGTACCTCTCGGTTCAAAGGACGACAATGTAACTTTTTTCAAGAAAAGATCGACCAACAAGAATATTCGCAAGCGTAAAACACCTGCCAAGGCAAAGAGTGATTCAGACGACGATGATTCTGAAGACGATGATGTAGTTTCAGAAGTAGTAACAAAGAATCGCAAAACAGGTGCTAATCCCTTTGTACAAAGTACACGTAAAAGAAGAGTCAAAAAGGGAGATTCAGACGATGAAGAGGATGATGAAGACATCATAGGTGTTCAATATGCTGCTGATCGATCAACAGCACTCAAAAAGAATGATGCCACACGATACGATACCGAATGGGAGCTTGAAAAGAAAGAACTAGACAAAAAGAAGCCTGAACCCAAAAAGAATGTACTCAATTCAAAAATGTCTGTAGGCCCTCAACGTGCTCCTGCTAACCTTAGAGTTACTCAACGCTTTGATTATCAACCAGATGTTTGTAAAGATTATAAGGAAACTGGTTTTTGTGGTTATGGTGATACATGTATTTTCTTGCATGATCGTGGTGATTACAAGACAGGTTGGCAGCTGGAACAAGAATGGGAAGAAGCACAAAAGAACAAGACTCGCTTTGGTGCATCCGATCCAAACCAATATGCTATCTCAGAAGACGATTCAGACGAAGAATTGCCTTTTGCCTGCTTAATTTGTCGAGAAGAATTCGTGAATCCTGTAGTGACGCGTTGTAATCATTATTTCTGTGAAGCATGTGCTATTCGAAACTACAAGGAATCGCCCAAATGTTTTGCTTGTGGTGCTCCCACACAAGGCGTGTTTAACACAGCCAAGAAAATATTAGAAAAGCTTCACAAGAAGCATAAGCGTATGGAAGAGAATAATGAAGAAAAAGCAAGTGATATAGAAGACAATGGATTTATTGAAGGACTAGAAACAATAGAGAATGAAAGTGATTCTGACTAGAATGAAAGTGATTCTGACTAAAATAAAATGTGTAAATAAAATATGTTTGTTCTGCGTAGAAATGCTACTAATGGCCATAAAACTAAATGTCACTTTCCAAAAAATTAATGGTACTAAGCCAAAAATGATTGTCCATTTGAAATAAAAGAAATGTCACAATAAGTTAAATCAAACCAAATAAGACGAACTGTTTCTTTTAGAGACACTTTTTTCTAGACACTTTTAGCTTCTTATACGCAGATAATCATAAAGTCTCTTATTTTAGACTAAAAAACTGTAGCAGTTCAAACTCAACCGGCTTTCTTCCCTCGATTGGCTTGTTCTTTATTTTCTTGAACATGATAGTTGTTACTGGAGAACAAGCAATATGCATGTTTTTCTGCGAGGAATACAACGGAGATAATGTCGAAAAACTAACTAAAGAAGTTGATGATTTTGTAAATAGTAAAATCTGCTATACAGAAGATCCAACAAAACCGATCATATGCTCCCCCAAAACCTTGAAGGCTAATTCAAATTATTATCAGTACCCTGCAACAATAACCGACAAAGAGTAGCGCGCAGAATCTTCGAAAGAATGAAGGTTATCATAGATTTTGAATATTTCTCCTTTCGATTTAGATTAGACTTTCAATTACCTGACATCTAACTTTTTTAAAAAACATTTAAATAAAGCTTTTTACTTGCTATTAAGGAAACTAGCTTAAGCAATATCTTTATTTTGGTATATAAGAGTAACTACATCATTTTGACTACTGACTATGATCTTTATAACACAGTGTTGAGAAATTGCCCTATTTTGACCTTTGTTCAAAACCCGTTCTGCACTTGAATTGTTGTATCTTTTGTAGGTCGTTCCTATCAAATATAGCAAAAGTCTTGCATGACTGTCTAAAAAAATTGACGTTTAATGAAATATCTGATATATACAAATAATTTGTTATTTACTTATGAGTTGTAGTTTTTGTTCCTCAATTGTAATGTCGTTGGCTACTGATTCTCTGGAAGGATACTTGTGGTATAAAAATGGGTTTTGGCTGATAGTTCTTTTGCTTAAAATGATCGGTTTTGTTGGATCTTCTGTATAGCAGATTTTACTATTTACAAAATCATCAACTTCTTTAGTTAGTTTTTCGACATTATCTCCGTTGTATTCCTCGCAGAAAAACATGCATATTGCTTGTTCTCCAGTAACAACTATCATGTTCAAGAAAATAAAGAACAAGCCAATCGAGGGAAGAAAGCCGGTTGAGTTTGAACTGCTACAGTTTTTTAGTCTAAAATAAGAGACTTTATGATTATCTGCGTATAAGAAGCTAAAAGTGTCTAGAAAAAAGTGTCTCTAAAAGAAACAGTTCGTCTTATTTGGTTTGATTTAACTTATTGTGACATTTCTTTTATTTCAAATGGACAATCATTTTTGGCTTAGTACCATTAATTTTTTGGAAAGTGACATTTAGTTTTCTCAAAGTGACAAAATTTACCGTTTTCACTGTACAGTAAGACCATTTTGAACATTGACATGATGCAAAAAAAAAGAGCTTATTTTTGGAAATCGAAACCAATTGGTCAAAGTTGGTTCAAAATGACTGAAACAAAACCAAAGATCAATTTTCATGTTCCTAGCGTCTAAAAGCGAGCTTATTCGTCCTTTTTGCCATAACGAAAGATGTAGATTTTTTTCTGGCTATCTCCTGGTGTAAAGAATATGGCATGTTTGATAGTAAAGTTCCGAATGAGACTAGAGCTTAGTTTACGGCATTTTTAGTCCATATCAAATTATTTATCCCTAGTAAGTTCTTTGCAAAAGTTTTTCTTCGTAAGCTGCATTGTCTGCGCTCATTTTAAGTATTCGAACATGTCGGTAACTTAAGTTTTGAGGGTGCAAAGTCGAAAAAGATGATTTTGTTGAGGTTTTAAAGATGTTTAAAAAGCAACACCCTTGGCCAAATGCTAGAAAATGGTCATTTTGCAAGTAATTGATTTTAACATCAAATAATGAGTAAAATATGCTTGCGCACTACTCGGCAAGATGTATAGTACATTTAGAGCGACTTTGGAGGTCAAAGGCAGTTTTGGGATGATATTAAACCCGCAATGAAAAAGAAATATATGATAGAAACCCACACTGTCTTCAGAGAGAAAGGAAAGAGAAAGAGCATTCAATAGAAGCTTAAATTTGATTCGAGACAGAGTCAGAGGCAAATTAGCGAGTTGCTTCTGGTATCGCAATTTTGAATTGGTAACAATATAATGCAGCTCTTGTATAGAAATGCAGGTTTTAAGCAGGAATGTTGAACTAAGAAGAGCATAATAAATACTGTTTTAGGCATTTTGTTTTGATTATCATCTTTTTTTTTTTGCGATTATCATCATCACATTCTTATGCCTTTGTTTGGGAAAACCTAAAATTCAGTTTTTTAATATAAATATCATGACCTTTTTGTTTGATTTTCTGTTGAAGAAAGCTTGATGGCCATTTCTTTATTTGGCAGTGACACATTGTTCTTCTTTATACAGCAATAAAAAATAGATTATCAAAATCAAAACTCTCAAGTCCGAAACAGGATTGGATTGGTTCGATAAGGCACGACTGATGTTGCGAATTTTCTCTTGTCTAAAAATGGCAAGAACAAAAACTAGTGAGATAGAACATGTGAACCAAAAAAGATTGTATACAAAAATAAGCTTTTTTTCTACTACTTTGTTGTCATGTCATTGATCTTGAGCACATGGCATAACTATGTTGATTATCTCTTGATATGTTTACAGCAGTTTTCCTTGGTCAATGTGATGTGTATTAATTATAAAGTTTGAAATGTAACTAGAATTAAAAGTCCGAAGTACCCAATTATCTTATAATGAGTCATTCGATAAGGTTAACTGGTTCCATTTATTATTTAGTTTGCCAAAAAATTTTCATCTTTTTTCTTCTTTTCTTTACTTTTTTTTTCAAAAGTTATTATTGCTACCCTACCCTTTATTTTTGTGTGTATACGCATCCCCTCGCTCTATCACTCTCTTTATTTAATTATTATCTCTTTAATTTTAAATTCCTGAAACCCTTGAAACCTCCCCTCTATTTATATTTGTTGTAAAGTGTACATTTTGAAAGATAAAATGTACGCTACCAGATTTTAATTACTTCCCACTTTTCAGCCCTTTTTTAAGTTAAAAAAAAAAAAGTTAAAAAAAGTTAAATTATTTTATAAGAAAAAAAGTTAAAATGGCCTACTTTTATATGTTTAATGGAAAGCACGTAGGAAACGACGTAGATTGAACTAGAAACAATATCACATACAATTTATATCAATATTATCAAGTCACAAACAAACAATTTAATGATCAACACTGAATCAACAACATCATCAACAACAATGAACTCTCTTGAACAAACATTATTCTTCCCCACTTTGGAAGACCCTTTGCTCTTCCATCAGCAACAGCAACAAAATCAGCAACAGATTCAGCCATTTTCTGAAGACAATTCTGTTGCTCTCTTTAATGATCTTTTTAAAGATCCCAACTCTATTGTAGACCAATTATTTAGCTCTGCTTACCAACAATCCTCTCCTGTATCCTCTCCTGGATCCTCTGCCTCTGAAACTCTCGATAGTCCCCCTACTGCTCTTTTGCAAGATGGTTTTCTCGGTGATTTCTTGAACTCTCCTACTTCTGATTTTACTTCTATGGATATGGCCTGTCAATTCGATCAATTGGTGCAAGATGTTTCATCTATTGCTTCCTCTTCTCCTGCAATGACTCCTGTTCCTCAACAATCCTCTCTTGTCATGAAAGCCAAGGATGAAATTGAAGAGCAAGGCTTAAAGCCTCGCCCATCCAAGAAGAACCACCTTCAAGGTCAATCTACTATGTCTATCAAGATTACTACACATAAATCTCAACGTCCTGCACGCAAGCTGGAATGTTTCAACTGCAAAGTAACCAAAACTCCTCTTTGGCGTAGAACACCTGATCGTCAACACTCACTCTGTAATGCCTGTGGCCTTTATTATAAGCAATACAATGCACACCGTCCTCTTCATATTAGAAACAAGACTCATACTATTCGTGCTCATCCTTATGCCTGCGAACGTGTTCTTCCCATGACCATTCACAAGACTGAACCTACTCCTACCACAACTATGACTACCACTACTACAACGACAAGTATTTTACCTGCTACAGTTACTACTGAAGCACCTTCTGAACAACAGTCCGTTGAGTCTGGTCAAGAATGTGCTAACTGCCATCAAACACAAACTCCTCTCTGGCGCAAGAATGAACGTGGTGAACCTGTCTGCAATGCCTGTGGTCTTTATGCCAAACTTCACCATCGTGACCGTCCTGCTGAGATGAGAAAGACAACCATCCAAAGACGTCGTCGTGATTGGAATGCTGAAGAACACGAAGATATTGAACCCGAACAAGACAAGCCCATGGCAGGCTTAGAGGATGAAGATACCCGCTTTGTTTCTCTTTTACTTCAGATGGACCGTACTCAAATGCATGGTTTTCTTGGTATGTTGGAACGTCGCTGTGACTTTCTCAAGACAATTCTTGGTGCTCCAGATGCATAAACAAACAAATAAAAAAATTTTTCCTCGATTTAAACTTTTTCGTTCCATCTTGTTCTATTCCAATGCAACTTGTCTAATTTGTTAAAATTGAACCAATAAATGGGTAAAGAATTCTTAATAGGGTGAATCTCGATTAAACAATTTGTGTACATCAACCTATGTAAGCTTAAAAATCATTTCTAGTGGCAAGTCTGGAACACTTTTTTTTCTTTTTTACATGACAATCATGTAAGATTGGTTCATTTTGTCTTTTGGAAATAGAAAGAAAAAAAAATTTTTTTTCATACATGCTGAATGTACCACACATTTAAACCAAACATCCCTCTTTTTGTTTTATTTCCTTCTTAAAAAAGTCAATCGAATCGAATAAAATAAAATTTTTCTTCTCATCCCTTCTATCTTTTTCTTATTTCTTTCTTTTTTTTTTATCCTTTTCTTTCTTTTTGCTTACTTTTCCGTTTATTTCTGTTTACTGTTTTGCAACAAATAAAACTACACAAATTTATTAAAAAGAAAAAAAGAAATGGATGATACTCTAACACGATATGAAGAGAGTCTGGAAGCATTAGAAAAACAAAGAGAAAGTCTTGAACTTGTTATGCGAAAAATGGGTGCTGAATGGGAAGAAAGGTATGCACTAAAGAAAAACTGTAGACTCCAAAACTTACCATTCTTTCTTATTTACAGTGGAGCTGGTATTGGGTGGATGGGCAATTTGACCTTGAATTCAAACTCCACCATGGCAGCATCTAATATAGTGGCAACTAGCACGAATCAGAACAAGAGTTTTTCCAGTGCATTACCAACACCCCTATTTCACTTGATTCAATCCTCGACTGCTGAACCTTCACATGATTACTTACAAACTTTGCTTAATGTCAACGAAGAAATTCTTGCTGAAAGCTTAGCTGCCTCTTCTTCACCGCCTACATTACTTATAGATGATACCCATGACAATCAACTACTACACCATCCTGTTATACAAAATGAAGTTTCCCCTCCCCCTCCTCCCCCATTGGCTATAATGTCTCCTCCTTTATCCAACCAGGGTGAACGTGCGCTATTATTAACCCCAACCCAATTGTTTACACCACCTATTACACCACCCGAAGAATAATACTATTGTAATAATATATAAAAAAGACGAGAATATAAAAAAATTTTTTGTACATATATATTTAGTATTACTAAACGTTTCTGATAAGTAGTTTCATAAAGATACACACACATGTTTATCTGTAATATAGTACACTAAGACTTTTAAAGTATTAATTTAGAGATCGACATGATTTTAGCTTGATTTTTCTCTCTTTTTTCGTTTTTTTTCACAAGCTAAAAAAATGGTATTTAAAAAGAATAAACCAGAATGTCACACCAAAATTCATTTAAGGTTTTTTAATGATCTGCGCGAAAAGAGAGAGATCAAGAACAGTATTTTATTGGATCATTCGGTTTATTAAGTGTAATGTGACAAGATCAATTCCAATCCTTTTAAGGCTAACATGAAAAAAATTTATATTATTTTATTTTACAACTCCACATTCAACATAAAAAGAATAATTTGGTTTTATGAATTCTGCTTTTTTATAACACATACGCTCTTTTTTTTTTTTTTCATAAATGAATCCTAATACAACAATAGCAACTGCTCCTGAAGTTCCCTCTACAAATATGAATTATTATGATCCAACAAGTAACAACACTAATACCACAGCTAATACCACAAACAATACTACTTATTATTCAGCATATCATTTGCAACAATCTTCTCCTTCATCGGATATGTCTTCTGCTGTTGTAGCTGCTGCTGCTGCTGCCGCTGCCGCTGCTGCTGGTCATTCATTACCTCCCTTATCGGATCTACTGCCTAATAATACAACAACGACAACAACAACAACAACAACATCACCTAAGCATCCTCTTGAAAAGCGTCCCGAAAATCCCAGTGAAAACTACATGTCTTCTCAAATGGCAACAGTCGTGCCTCCTCAACCTCAAGTAAACTATAGAAGGAATAGTGATTATAGAGCTGTGTACCATTCTGAACAACATGCACCAGAAAGTCATAGAAGAAGCTTTGTTTCTCCACAAAACATTGGTTATTTTGTATATCCTCCTCCTACCCATACTGTGACTCATTATCCACCTCCTTCTCTTCCCCCTAATTCTTCCTCTACTCATATTGTATCCTCTACTGATTTATCTAATTATCCTCCTTCGTATCATCGAGGCTCTATTTATCATCATTTGCCTTCACCTCCTACTTCTGTCATTGATGGAGTCCTTGTGACAAATGAACAGCAACAACAGCAACAACAGCAACAACAGCAACAACAGCAACAACAGCAACAAAATATGATGCATCATCATCATAATATGACACATCATAGTCAAAAAGTGTTTTCGTTTGTACCTTTGCCTGGATTGAATCAAAAAAAGAGGCCTAGAAGAAAGTTTCATGAAGTCGAAAGATTGTATCAATGTAATTTTCAAGACTGTACAAAAGCATATGGTACTCTTAACCATTTGAACGCTCATGTATCGATGCAAAGACATGTATGTGACAAACCCCACTTTTGAATATCTTATATTAATTGTTGATTTATAGGGCCCTAAAAGACAACCTTCAGAATTCAAAGAGTTGCGCAAGATGTGGAGAAAGCAGAAAAGAGATAACAAACAACGTTTCAATTCACTCAAGACACCTCCCTTGACTGATTCTACGCCCGTAGACTCTAATGATGATATTTTGAATCATTCAAACTCTGATTATATGCTTCCTCCCCCTCCTTCTTCCGGCTCATCTTTTATGCATCAACAACAAACTTACCCTACTAACACACATTGGATGCACCGTCCAAGTTACCCTCCTCCTTCTACTCATTTTATGCCTTCTGGATACTAATCCGAATTTTTTTTCCTCTTTCCTCTCTGCGCTTAAATAATGATTCTATGATTTTAATTTTAATGAACTTATTGTACATAATCTCCCCTCTTTTTTTTTTTAAATAGAAAACACAACTATATGGTCTTCGTAATAAAACTTATAAAATAATGCACGCAGTTTTCTTTTTTCATTTGCAGGATCCACGTGTTAATTCAAGGTGTTTAGACTCTAATTTTTCGATAAATAACAGGTACGACATTAAACTTAATCCTTGTATCTTCGTCTCTTCCGCCTCTTTTGTCATCTCCTTTTCTTGAATAACACAAACCAATAGAGGTTCAAATAAAAGGAAAAATTAAGATTAGGTAACAAGAGAGAATATTCTCTCGGGTATTCTTTGACATTTTACAAACACAGACTAAAAAAAATTTAAGGGCTTATTGTCGTCATTTTGAATGAAAAATGTAATTTAAAGTTAATGAGTTGTACACAAGGCGATTAATTAATTAATTATCTTTTGTTGCGGAGATACCAAGTAACCCATTGTTTTACTGCATAAAAAAACTCTCTCATTCTTCCTTCTTTTTTTATACAGTCGTCACAATAGATATGAACAAGAATATGCCGCTTACTCGAGTACCTTTAATGATGCACAGAAAAAAAATAAAGTTACATTAAAAAAGCCTTTTCTTTCTTGGATTTCTAAATTGGCAAACTTTTTGCCGTATCTCCTTCGTAGGTCAAATCTTCCGTACTTGTCATTTATTTGTACAACAAAATGATGAAAGAGAGAGAAAGTGAGAGTGAAAGAGGGAAAAGCAACAGCCTGACATATGTCACGTGACTGGCTCTGATCGCATAAAATTGTCAAATAGTTTAAATGAAAAAAAGTTGGTCCAAGCGTTATTTAATCAAAAAGCAAACCATATCTATCACTTAAATACTTTATTAATTTTTTTTCATGTTGAGATGCCCAAAAAAAAAAAGATATTAATCACAAAATCCTTCCCGAGACGGCCATCCAATTTTTAGGATGGGGGAGATACGCCCAAAACCGATTTAATTACCGCATTCATTTGCGTATTTGATTTTGTTGGGTTTTCTTTGTTTTATCAAAGCAATAGGAAAAGGGAGAAAAAAAAAACATTTGTTTATCTATTGATCTGCGAAAAAAATAATGTGAAGCGGTATTTTACTGTCAAAAAAAAAAGTCAGGGGGAGAAGGGGCGACAATATAAAATTGGGGGCAAAATTCAAGGTCACAATTATGCTTGAATAATCCCCATTAAAAAACTGGATCAAGTGGCTTGACAAGGCGGGAAAGAGAATGTAGTATGTGTCAAATGATTACCCGAGATATTATTGTGGCATTTTACGATTTCATTTCTGGCAAAATAAATATTTGTTATACAAAAAGATAAAGATGTAGAGTAATTGTTCTGCCAATCAATGGGTAGAAAAAACCAAAGACTTGAATTGGTAGCAATATATTTATTCTTTGATTAATACATATTTGCTTCTTTCTTTTTTCTTCCACATGATATCAAAAAAGAAAAGCAAAAGAGAGACACACAAGTTAGCTTAATGCACGGGGGTAGCTCAACAGTTATAGGCAACCCCAAAAGACATCAATCCCCAAAATCAATGAGAAGATTGAGAAAGAATTAAACCCTAAACACAAAACTTCCTTCATATCCTACCCTCTTGTTGGGGTACTGGCTGTGTTTCCGATATACTGATTGGCAGTCACTTGAAACCCAGCATCCATAGGAAAGCGCCAAAATGGCTTTTTTGAATAGCTTGGAAAGGTGGGGAAAGGGAAAGTCAAAGAAACAAAATTGTCTTTGATCAAGTTTTTTTTCTTTTTTTTTCTAATTTGTCTCTATTTTTCTTCTTCTTTTTTTAATTGTTATACATAATTCTTTAATCTGTGGGAGACGGACTAAAGTTATTTATTGTACATAGAGAGAGAAAAATTAAACATATACACTAACAAGCAAAGAAAGAAGTCGACGGATACCTATATTTATTTTTTTTTGGGAGAAACTACTATTTTAAACTTAATTTAACGCTTGTATATATACAAAACAATGGTTGATCACAAGAGTTTGCCAAGTCACTTTTTAGGTAATGTACATACATACAAATAAAGGGGAGGATTAAGGCTGACAACATGTAAGGTGGCAATTCTGTCGAAACTGCTACTCAAAGTCCTGTCAAGGAATTTGTTGAAGCACATGAAGGTCATACAGTCATTTCAAAGGTTTTGATTGCTAACAACGGTATGGCCGCTATGAAGGAAATCCGTTCAGTTAGAAAGTGGGCCTATGAAACCTTTGGTAACGAGCGCGCCATCGAATTTACAGTCATGGCTACACCTGAAGATTTGAAGGCCAATGCTGAATACATCCGTATGGCTGACAACTACGTTGAAGTTCCCGGTGGAACCAACAACAACAACTATGCTAACGTTGAACTTATTGTCGATGTTGCTGAAAGAACTGGTGTTCACGCCGTTTGGGCTGGCTGGTAAGTAACAAAGAAAAAAATAAATATTTTGGATTCTAAATTCTATATTAGGGTCATGCTTCTGAAAACCCTCGTTTGCCTGAAATGCTTGCCAAATCCAAGCACAAGTGTTTGTTTATTGGTCCTCCTGCTTCTGCTATGAGATCTTTGGGTGACAAAATTTCATCTACCATTGTTGCACAACATGCTCAAGTCCCTACTATGGGTTGGAGTGGTGACAACATTACTGATGTTGTTGCTGATGCTTCAGGTCATGTCACTGTTCCTGATGAAGCTTATGCTAAGGCTTGTGTCAAGACTGCTGAGGAAGGTCTTGCTGCTGCCGAAAAGATTGGTTTTCCTGTCATGATCAAGGCCTCCGAAGGTGGTGGTGGTAAGGGTATCCGTATGGTTAAGGATAGCACCAACTTCACTCAACTCTTTGCTCAAGTCCAAGGTGAAATTCCTGGTTCTCCCATCTTCATCATGAAGCTCGCTGGTAACGCTCGTCACTTGGAAGTCCAATTGTTGGCCGATCAATACGGTAATGCCATCAGTTTGTTTGGTCGTGATTGTTCCGTTCAACGTCGTCACCAAAAGATTATTGAAGAAGCTCCTGTTACTATCGCCAAGCCCGATATCTTTGAACAAATGGAAAAGGCTGCTGTCAGACTTGGTAAATTGGTCGGCTATGTTTCTGCTGGTACTGTCGAATATCTTTACAGTCACCACGATGATCAATTTTACTTCTTGGAACTTAACCCTAGACTTCAAGTCGAGCATCCTACTACTGAAATGGTCTCTGGTGTTAACTTGCCTGCTGCCCAACTTCAAATTGCTATGGGTATTCCTCTTCACCGTATCCGTGACATTCGTGTTCTCTATGGCGTTGAACACAACAGTGCTTCTGAAATCGATTTCAACTTTGAACACCCTACTTCTCTTACCAGCCATCGTCGTCCTACTCCCAAGGGTCACGTCATTGCTTGTCGTATCACTGCTGAAAACCCTGATGCTGGTTTCAAGCCTTCTTCTGGTATCATGCAAGAACTTAACTTCAGATCCAGCACAAACGTCTGGGGTTATTTCTCTGTTGTCTCTGCTGGTGGTTTGCACGAATATGCTGATTCTCAATTCGGTCACATTTTTGCTTATGGTGAAAACCGTCAAGCTGCCCGTAAGAACATGGTTATTGCACTTAAGGAACTTTCTATCCGTGGTGATTTCCGTACTACTGTTGAATACATCATTCGTTTGCTCGAAACTCCCGATTTCGAAGAAAACACCATCAACACTGGTTGGTTGGATATGTTGATCTCCAAGAAGTTGACTGCTGAACGTCCCGACACTATGTTGGCTGTTTTCTGTGGTGCTGCTACTAAGGCTCATGCTGCTGCTTTAGAATGCTTCCAACAATACAAGCAATCTCTTGAAAAGGGTCAAGTGCCCAGTAAGGGTACTCTCAAGACTGTCTTCACTGTTGATTTCATCTATGAAGAAGTCCGTTACAACTTCACTGTCACTCTTTCTGCTCCTGGTTTGTACACCTTGTACCTCAACGGTAGCAAGACTCAAGTTGGTATTCGTGATTTGTCTGACGGTGGTCTTTTGATCTCTATTGATGGCAAATCTCACACTACCTACTCTCGTGATGAAGTTCAAGCTACTCGTTTGATGATTGACGGTAAGACCTGTCTTTTGGAAAAGGAAAGCGATCCCACTCAATTGAGAAGTCCTTCTCCTGGTAAACTTGTTAACTTGCTTGTTGAAAATGGTGATCACTTGAAGGCTGGTGATGCTTATGCTGAAATTGAGGTAAAGTAAAAAAAAAAAAATCAACAGAGTATTAAAAGAGAGTTATGTTTAGGTCATGAAAATGTACATGCCTTTGGTTGCTACTGAAGATGGTCATGTTCAATTCATCAAGCAAGCTGGTGCTACTCTTGAAGCTGGTGATATCATCGGTATTTTGTCTCTTGATGATCCTAGCCGTGTCAAGCATGCCCTTCCCTTCAGCGGTACTGTCCCTGCTTTTGGTCCTCCTCACATCATTGGTGACAAGCCTGCTCAACGCTACAATGCCACTAAGCACACTCTTGAACATATTCTCCAAGGTTATGATAACCAAGCTCTTGTTCAAACTGTTGTTAAGGACTTTGCTGATATCTTGAACGACCCTGAATTGCCTTACTCTGAATTGAGTGCCGTTTTGTCTGTCTTGTCTGGTCGTATTCCTCAACGTCTGGAAGCTTCCATCCACAAGTTGTTTGATGAATCCAAGGCTGCTCAACGTGAATTCCCTGCTGTTGAATTCCTCAAGTTGATTGAAGACTTTGCTCGTGAAAACGTTACTCTTCAATCTGAAGCTACTGCCTTGAAGAATGCTGTTGCTCCCTTGGTCAGCATTTTCGAACGTTACAGAAATGGTTTGAAGGAACACGCTTACAGCAACTACGTTCAATTGATGGAACAATACTACGATGTCGAAATCATGTTCAGTCAACAACGTGATGAAGAAGTCATTTTGTCTCTCAGAGATCAAAACAAGGATAATTTGGATAAGGTTTTGGAAGTTGTTTTGTCTCACGCCAAGGTCAACATCAAGAACAACCTTATTCTCATGTTGCTTGAAATTATTAACCCTGTTGCTACCGGTAATGCTCTTGATAAGTACTTCACTCCCATTTTGAAGCGTTTGTCTGAAATTGAAAGCCGTGGTACTCAAAATGTTACCCTCAAAGCTCGTGAACTTTTAATTCTTTGTCAATTGCCTTCTTATGAAGAACGTCAAGCTCAAATGTATCAAATCCTTAAGAGCTCTGTTACCGAATCTGTCTATGGTGGTGGTACTGAATACCGTACTCCTAGCTACGATGCTTTCAAGGACCTCATTGATACCAAATTCAATGTCTTCGATGTCCTGCCTCACTTCTTCTATGATGCTGATCCTTATATTGCTTTGGCTGCTATTGAAGTCTACTGCCGTCGTTCTTACCATGCTTACAAGATCTTGGATGTTGCCTACAACCTCGAACACAAGCCTTATGTTGTTGCCTGGAAGTTCTTGCTCCAAACTGCTGCTACTAGCATTGATCCTAACAAGCGTATTGCTTCTTACTCCGATCTTACTTTCTTGCTCAACAAGACTGAAGAAGAGCCTGTTCGTACTGGTGCCATGACTGCCTGTAACTCTTTGGAAGATCTTGAAGCTGAATTGCCTCGTATCTTGACTGCTTTCGAAGAAGAACCCCTTCCTCCTATGTTGCAACGCAATGCTCCTCCTAAGGAAACTCGTATGGAAAACATTCTCAACATTGCTATCCGTGCTGATGACACTTTGGATGATGCTGCTTTCAGAACCAAGATCTCTGATGTAATCGCTTCTCATGCTGATGCTTTCCGTCAAGCTCATCTTCGTCGTATCTCTGTTGTTGTCTGCCGTGACAACCAATGGCCCGATTACTACACTTTCCGTGAACGTGAAAACTACCAAGAAGATCAAACCATCCGTCACATTGAACCTGCTATGGCATACCAACTTGAATTGGCTCGTCTTTCTAACTTTGACATCAAGCCTTGTTTCATTGAAAACAGACAAATGCATGTCTACTATGCTGTTGCCAAGGAAAACCCCTCTGACTGCCGCTTCTTCATTCGTGCCTTGGTTCGTCCTGGTCGTGTCAAGAGTTCTATGCGTACTGCTGATTACTTGATCTCTGAAAGTGATCGTCTTTTGACTGATATTCTTGATACTCTTGAAATTGTCAGCCACGAATACAAGAACTCTGACTGTAACCACTTGTTCATCAATTTCATTCCTACTTTTGCTATTGAAGCTGAAGATGTTGAGCATGCTTTGAAGGACTTTGTTGACCGTCACGGTAAGCGTCTTTGGAAGCTTCGTGTCACTGGTGCTGAAATCCGTTTCAATGTCCAATCCAAGAGACCTGATGCTCCTATTATTCCTATGCGTTTCACTGTTGACAACGTTTCTGGTTTTATCTTGAAGGTCGAGGTTTATCAAGAAGTCAAGACCGAAAAGAACGGATGGGTTCTTAAGTCTGTCAACAAGATTCCTGGTGCTATGCACATGCAACCTTTGTCTACTCCTTATCCTACCAAGGAATGGCTTCAACCTCGTCGTTACAAGGCTCATTTGATGGGTACTACCTATGTCTACGATTTCCCCGAACTCTTCCGTCAAGCTGTTCAGAACCAATGGAACCAAGCTATCAAGCACGATTCTTCCTTGAAACAACCTAGCCATTTAGTTGAAGCCAAGGAATTAGTCCTTGATGAAGACGATGTCCTTCAAAAGATTGACCGTGCTCCTGGTACCAACACTGTTGGTATGGTTGCTTGGCTCATGACTATTCGTACTCCCGAATATCCTAGTGGTCGTCGTATCATTGCTATTGCTAACGACATCACTTTCAAGATTGGTTCCTTCGGTGTTGCTGAAGACCAAGTCTTCTACAAGGCCTCTGAGCTTGCTCGTTCTCTCGGTATTCCTCGTGTCTACTTGTCTGCCAACTCTGGTGCTCGTATTGGCCTTGCTGAAGAACTCATCGGTCAATTCAAGGCTGCTTGGAAGAACCCTGCTGACCCTACTGCTGGTTTCAACTACCTCTACTTGACTCCTGCTGACTACGATGCTCTTGTTCAACAAGGTGATGCCAAGAGTGTTCTTGTTGAAGAGATCCAAGATGAAGGTGAAACTCGTCTCCGTATCACTGATGTGATTGGTCACACTGATGGTCTTGGTGTTGAAAACTTGAAGGGTTCTGGTCTCATTGCCGGAGCTACTTCTCGTGCTTACGATGACATCTTCACCATCACCCTTGTCACTTGTCGTTCCGTTGGTATTGGTGCTTATCTTGTCCGCCTTGGTCAACGTACTGTTCAAAACGAAGGTCAACCTATCATCTTGACTGGTGCTCCTGCCTTGAACAAGGTACTTGGTCGTGAAGTCTACACTTCCAACTTGCAATTGGGTGGTACTCAAATCATGTACAAGAACGGTGTCTCTCACTTGACTGCCGAAAATGACTTTGAAGGTATTGGTAAGATCATTCAATGGCTTTCTTTTGTTCCTGAAGTCCGTAACGGCCCTGTCACTATGCGTATGGGTGTTGATCCCGTCGATCGTGACATTGAATACATGCCTCCTAAGGGTCCTTCTGATCCTCGTTTCTTCTTGGCTGGTAAGAATGACGAAAACGGCAAGTGGTTGAGTGGTTTCTTCGATCAAGACTCATTTATTGAAACCTTGAGTGGTTGGGCTCGTACTGTTGTTGTTGGTCGTGCTCGTTTGGGTGGTATTCCTATGGGTGTTGTCTCCGTCGAAACTCGTACTGTTGAAAACATTGTACCTGCTGATCCTGCCAACTCTGATTCTACTGAACAAGTTTTCATGGAAGCTGGTGGTGTCTGGTTCCCCAACTCTGCCTACAAGACTGCTCAAGCTATTAATGATTTCAACAAGGGTGAACAATTGCCTTTGATGATCTTTGCCAACTGGCGTGGTTTCTCTGGTGGTCAACGTGACATGTACAACGAAGTTCTCAAGTATGGTGCCAAGATTGTCGATGCTTTGAGCAACTACAAGCAACCCGTTTTTGTTTACATTATTCCTAATGGTGAACTTCGTGGTGGTGCCTGGGTCGTTGTTGATCCTACCATCAACAAGGATATGATGGAAATGTACGCCGATACTCATGCTCGTGGTGGTGTCTTGGAACCTGAAGGTATTGTTGAAATCAAGTACCGTAAGCCTGCTTTGCTTGCTACTATGGAGCGTCTTGATGAAACCTATGCTTCATTGAAGAAGCAATTGGCTGAAGAAGGCAAGACTGAAGAAGAAAAAGCTACTCTCAAGACTCAACTTGAAGCTCGTGAACAAGAACTCTTGCCTGTATACCAACAAATCTCTATCCAATTCGCTGATCTCCATGATCGTTCTGGTCGTATGAAGGCTAAGGGTGTTATTCGTAAGGCTCTTGACTGGCGTCGTGCTCGTCAATACTTCTACTGGCGTGTCCGTCGTCGTCTCTGTGAAGAATACACTTTCCGCAAGATTACCACTGCCACTAACTCTACTATGAGCCGTGAACAAATGGTTACTCTTGTCAAGCAATGGTTCACTAACGATAACGAATCTGTTGACTTTGATGATGCTGATGAAATTGTTGCCGAATGGTTCGATAAGCGTGCTAGTGTAATTGAACAACGTATCACTAAGATCAAGAGCGACTCTCTCAAGCAACAAGTCACTTCTCTCGGTGCTGTTGACCAAGAAGCTGTCATTGAAGGTTTCAGCGAATTATTAGAAAACTTGAGTCAAGATGCTCGTGCAGAAATCTTGCGCAAACTTAACTCTCGCTTCTAAATACTTTAAAAATCGGTTTTCATCTCTCCCAATGAAGACCTTTTTTTAATTATTATTTAAATTAATATGTAAAACAAAAAACTTTATTGTTGTTATTTCTCCCTCTTTATATATATATATATATACATACACAAGTAATAAATGATCATTTTTTCAAGTAGACTTGATTTGCATTATTCAGTGTCACAGGATTAGTACATATTGATTGGTTATCGCTCATTTAAAGTGACTTTGTCAAGCACCAAGTAGAAAGCCCTGGAAAAAAAAGTTTCTCTTTTTCTTTTCTTTTCTTTTACTTGTAATATGTTTCAAAAGATTGTCAACTTCTGGTTCTCTAGCTTCATTACTGAACGTCTCTTGGCAAGCCCATTGTTCAACCGCATGGCTGCAAAGACACACCAACATGTCTCTACTATCACTGAAAAAGGTAAAGTATAATCCATGAAGACAATAGCCGATCATTAAACCTTTTTATTAGGTACCAAGACTGGTGGTGACTTTATGAAGGCATTCAGAGAAAACCTCGAAAAGGAAGCAAGAAAGAATGCTGGTAAATAAGTTGCTTGCAACTTTTTTTCTACTTGCTGCGAAACCATTCATTATTTATACATATACACAATCAACATATACACACATCTTCTAATCATACAGTAAACTTGTTTCTTTTTATCTTTATTCCATTGGGATTGTCTATTACAATTGTATGTATGAGAGTGTGTAAACAAGAGGGTATTGGGAGAGTATGATACAAATACAAGAAAAAGGGGTTTATACAATGTTTTCTGGGTTAATGGCTGTGGGTTCGGAAGTAATGATTTTTTCCATCTTGCGAGCCTTATTAAAATCAGATAGTGCTCGAAGTATAATAAACCAGCCAATAAACATCATAATGTATGCGATGATCTTGGCTTGAGTAGCATCTTGGCCTACAGTCTCATGGCCTTCTCCATCGTAATCAAAATCTTCATCTAATGTTCCTCCTGTAATAAGTCAATACATGTCACTTGTTAAATCAAGAGACTTACTGCTGCGAACATAAAATCCATATTGGATCAATGAGATGCCCAATCCTGCACGAGCACCATCCTAAACAAATTTATCAGTATATCAAAACAACATAGACTATTCTTACCTTGGCTGCATGTGTTGTATGCAATAAATAAGTGAGCATAAACCCCACTAATTGAAAACTGGCCGAAACTATGCAATGTTAAAGATCGTTATTAAGACATATAGTCTTACCCATTAGATTCCACATAAAACTGAATATGCTTCCTACTGGCAATCCTTCTACCAAAATTATGTCACCCATACCAACAGGTGCTATAACAGTTGTCTGCCAATAAGGTGGTGTTGCGTCAGCTGAAGCTTCTTCGTAAGACTAAAAGAAAAATGAATACGCTAATCGATGAGTAATGTGACATGCTTACGGGCGGTATTTCTTCTAATTTCGTATCAGATTCAGGTTTGGCTGCCATGTTTGAAAACACACCGTCTGTAGAATGCTGTTGAACTGTAGAAGTAGAAGAACGTTGTTCTGCATTATGCGGAAGTAATTGATGATATTCTGTTTGTGGCTGGATATTATCCTGCTCGTCTTCTGAAATGTCAAAGGTGTCTTCCAAATCAGTTCGGCGTTGAGTGCTTGGTGGTCTATCAAGTTGCTCCTCATGATTATCGAGAGGAACCTTGTCATGGTTAGAACAAGTTATATCTTAGCCTTTATCATACCTGTTCATAACCTCGGTTGCTAACCATATTTTTTTTTTTGGTTGTAATAAAGAGAAAGATAAAGAAAAAAGAAAAAAAAGGGAATAAAGGTTTATTTAATTACAGTCTTTTAACCTGCGATTGAGGCGTGGTTTAAATTTTTTTAAACAATTGCATCTTATCTTGATTTGAGTTCTTTATTGATAAATACAAAGTAATTTAGTTATATACAACAGTTTCTGTAATGCCTTTGAAAGTATGACGCCCAGATATCATCCAGAAAAAGATAGAAAACAACATAACACCACCAATCATAACTGAAGCCCAATTCATAGTCTCAGGTGTAACAGGGTAAGTAGAAGGAATACAGAGAATGACGCCAAAAAAGACGACCCAAACAACGCTAATGAAATTTAAAGGGAGACCTAATTTACCCAAATGAAAAGGGCCCTTAGGCATATCGTTACGCACCCAGATCAAACGGCACAACAATGGGAGACCATAGGATACATTAACAGAAATGACAGCTGCACTCATAATGGCTTGCCAATATACAGTGGATCCAAATGACGGAAGAATGACAAGAACACAAATAACAAGTTGAACAATTAAACAATTGACTGGAATATTACGATCACCTGAAATCTTGTACAGAAATCTAGAGCAAGGTAAAATGCCATCACGCGCTAGACTCCAGGCAAAAGTAGCAGCAGCAAGTATGGAGTTGCAGAGTGAGCCCATTTGAGCCACAAACAGAATAAACAAAAAGAAAGCTGTCACTGAGGGATTATTTGTTGCATGCAAAAAGAAGGTAGCAATAGGCATATCTGAAGCTAGTAATTCATCAACATCTTGAATTGAGAATAATGTGGAAACAATCAAGACCAGGCCTTGAACAAAAGCGCTAATTACACATATAATAATACCTCGAGGAGCAGTGGTAGCAGCATTTTGAGTGCCTTCTACAATTTGTGCACCACATTCATAACCAATCTGTTGACATGAGTAAAGACTTCTTGCTCTATTTTTTCGTTTTGTTTACCTGAGCCCAACCAGCCGAAAGAAGGCCGATCAAAAATGCCATGCTGTTATTTTCGTATCCTGTCGTGTTTTGAAACTCTGTGAATACCCAACGAGCACTTTTATGAGTAGGTGCCATGGCTGGAACTGCAACAATCACAACGATAGATCCAATAAGTACCCAAACAACTATAACTGGGTGAGTGTTTTTTATTGACTTGCGTTTCAGTACTTACCCATGAACTTGTTTAAATAAGCACTGTATCGAAGACCCAACATGTTGTACAAAGTTCCTGCAACAATTAAACCAATGTAAAGACCGACAGAAGGACCTTGTGAATCAATTTGGGTCACATTCAACACATTGGCCATGCCATAAATAAACTCAGCTCCTGTCCAAGCTAAAGTGATTACGACAGCAATAAGGCCAGTGAGGTATGCATAGCCTGTGATCCATGCCATGACTGTAAGGTATTTTAGCAACAGTCTTCATGATTTGGTAACTTACAGGGTCCCCATTCTTTACTACTTAACATCAGTGACCAACTATATACACCACCAGCCAGAGGATAGGCTGAAATAACTTCAGACATTGAGAGTGCGATACACCACACAAGAGGAGAAACAACAAGCCAAGCATAAAAGAGAGAAGAAGGTCCGCCTGCACTTAGACACGGTCCAAATGAGACTAACCAACTTGGTAAGACAGCCATGGTTGAGAATGCAAATCCAGATTGTACAAACAGACTGATCTCACGTTTGAATTCTTGTTTATATCCCAGATCTTGTAATCGTTGCGCGTCAGCATCAAGATTGTTTGATTCTACATGCTGAATCTCGAGTTTCTTTACAGATACCTAATTGAATCATGTTAATTGCTATTCGCTTAAACAGACTCTATCAAACTAACATCGCTCATTGCTTATAAAGAAACGAAAAAGAAATAAAAAGTGCAAATTGTGCATTGATATTTATACTAACAGCTCTGCATGATTGACGTACAAGGGAAACTATCAACCGAACTTTGTTCTCTGATAAGACTGAACTGATCTAAGGTCATGTGCCTATCTTTTTCCTAGTTCTGTCATTTCGTATAACGCATGATGACAAATAATCTTGTTGTTTAAAGAACACACCTGTGAATATTTTTATTCTCAAACTTAGTATGGTGTTTTTGAATACCGGTGATAATGCGTGCAACTCTACACGAGAATCACGGTAAGTCATTATCTTAAAAAGAAACAAATTTTATATATGAGGAAACCATAGAACAGAAACTCCATATATGGTGTCTAAGAGAGAAAGAGAATGATCAATATAAGAGAGTTAAAATATTATCACACTAGAAGAGAAATAAAAAACTTATAGCAGTAATCTTTTCTCACATACAAACCTTATTTTCTAGATAAAAGCTATCAAACAATATATATTATGGTTAATTAATGCCATTGTAACTCTCATCTCTATCTTTGGAATTTATGATAAAAGATAATACTAAGCATTTTCAAATGGCTATAATCTTTGCTCAACAACCAGGAAACGAAGAGGTATAAGTAAAAGACAAACTATTTTTAAATTTACTCATGCTCAAGACCAAAGAAGAATAAAGAAAAGACTTTTGCAAGGGAAGATTTTACTTTTTCTACAAAGAAAATAAACAAGATGCAGTGCTCTTGTTATCTCAAGTCTTAAAGCAACAATAAACAACAAAGTGGATAAACGAAAAAAAAAAATGGACTATAATGCACTACGCTTCTGCATCATTAAACGTATCTTGCTTTAGACCATGAAAGCCTAATATTATGATCAGTTCATCAGGTCCAAATTTCATGTGTTTTACCTTCAAACTGTAAAGTGCTATTAAAATACTTTCAAAGCCTTCAAGTTCTGATCGCTCTGTTGGCAAGAAAATGTCCTGCACAGCAGAGACAACATTGACTTCTTCGTGCTTTTTCATATAGTAATCATGGTCTTTTGTACCTTTTTCTGGAGTACATGACATATTTCAATGCACATTTTTCTAAAAATATCAATGATTCGAATTTCTGTAGCATATTGAAAGACATAATTCCAAGTCTGCCTTTAAGTGACAGATCTTCTTTATCAATTCTTTGATCTCTCATATAAAGAAAATATTCTTTAAAAAGCGTAAATTTATTGATTTTGATCACATTTTATTGTTAATCATCACACAAAAAAAAACCTGTGTTTTATGAATTGTTCATCAGTAGAACAAAATAAAAAGAATTGGCGTACTTCAAAGCTTGTTGAATTACTTGAATTCACTGTCATTCCAGATTGATATGTTTATGTGAGAATTCATCGACATTAATCATATCTACCATCTTTATTCAGCCTTCTAGGAGTATATATTAACGTAAAATTCTTTCAAGATAGCTTCTCGTTAGTATAAAGTTTGGATTTTAACTCTTACTGCGACAAACTAGATGTATAATTTTCGTGTTTCGGCTAAACTATATTTGATGATCAATAGATTGAGTACTTGATTGAAGCTGATCAGTCTATAGGTGTAGATTAAGGCATCGGTGTAAGGCTAAAATCTCTTTATTGTTCGCAGACGATCGCGTAATATTGTATCAGATTGTTACTAATATGTATCTCCTGCTTTTCTTGACTAAGAGATGCTATGGTTTACAAAGAAAAGTGCTGTTTATTAGTGATAGTAGTAGAATTTAGTATTGGTCGTTTACAAATAACGGATAATGTATATTATAAAGCAATATTATTCGTCCGAGTTCTCAACAGGTCCTTTGTAGTTTTTGCGACCAGAGACAAGCCAAAACAAGATGGAAAGATTTAGCACACCTACAATCATGACAGAGGCCCAATTCATGGTTCCGGGCGTAACAGGCGATACTGAAGGAATGCAGAGTATAACGCTAAAAAATGAAATCCAAATAATACTGATGATATTCAATGGCAAGCTGCATTTACCAAGGCTAAAAGGACCTTTAGGCATGTCATTCCGAACCCACAAAAGGCGGCTTAACAATGGTAGACCGTAAGATGCATTAATTGAAATAACGGATGTACTCATAATGGCTTGCCAATAAACACCTGAGCCAAACGACTATGATTTAAAAGAAAAAAGTTTAGTATATATATGTATATTCATGCCTTGCATAATACTTACAGGCATAATGATGGCAATGGAAATAATAAGCTGAAAAATCAAGGCACGACCAGGCACCTTGGTCTTTTCATTTAACTGATAAAAGGTCTTGGAGAAAGGAAGACAGCCATCTCGAGAAAGAGCCCAGATGATATGCACTGTGGCTAAAATGGAGTTACAAAGAGAGCCAAACTGAGCAAGAACCATGATCGCCAAGAAAAATGTGGTCAATCTAGCATTAGTAGCTTGCAAAAAGAAAGTAGCAACCGGCATACTAGACTCGAACAAAGCCTCTACGTCTTGAATTGAAAACAATGTGATCAAAATAATAGCGAAACCTTGAACAATGGCACTTATCACACAGACAATAATGCCACGAGGTGCTGTAATATCAGCTTTTTTTGTGCCTTCAACAATCTGGACACCACATTCGTATCCAATCAGTGTCCAACCTGCTTGCTTTTTAGAAAAAGGGTCAGTAATAGCGCATTCCAAAGCTGATTGATTACCAATAAACCAAGCAAAAAGACAAGACCTTGATTTGTGTAGCCTGTAGTATTTGTGAATTCAGTAAACACCCATTTAGCGGAATTATGCTTAGGGGCCATGGCAGGCACAGTACAAATAATAACGATAGTGCCAACGCCTACCCAGAACAAAAGAAACTTGTTCAAGTAAGCACTGAATCTTATGCCGAGAAAATTATATGCAGTGGCCAAGAAAAACACACAACAGTACAATCCCACATAAACGCCTTGAGATTCGATCTGTGTCTCATTTACTGTATTTGCAATACCAATAACGAATTCAGAGACAGACCAGGAGAGTGTAATATTGGCCGTGACTAAGCCAATCAAGTACAAGTACCCACCAATCCATGCCATGACTAGATCAATTAGTATATTACAACGTGCAGCTTTGATGCTTACATGGTCCCCATTCTTTGTTGCTCAATAGAAAACACCAAGAGTAAATACCACCTGCCAGCGGATAGGCAGAAACAACTTCGGCCATAGAAAGAGCAATACACATCACAAAAGGGGCTACAACAATCATGCCCCAGAACAAAGAAGACGGGCCACCAGAGCCGATGATAGGGCCAAAGCCTACCATCCAATTTGGCAAGACACCCATTGTAGTAAAGCAGAAACCAATTTGAGCCAACAGATTAATTTCTCGCTTGAATTCTTGTTTGTAGCCCAAATCTCTAAGTCTTTGAGCATCACAATCAAACTCGTTTGTTTCTACATGCTGTATGTCAGGAAGTTTTGATTTCTTTGTCTATCAATAAAGTCACTTGTTGAATTTAATTGTTATAGACGGTATTTACTGTAATACTATCCCGGTCTACCATCTTTATAAATTCAGGGCAAAAGAAGAAGAAAAAAGACAAGAGTGTATATCTTTTTATATCTACATACTATCATATATTGACAAAATAATCGTTATTTGAATCTATGCATAAACAATAAGCTGAAATTGATAGGGAAAATTTACGTAACAAAATTCCTCTATTTGTACATAAAAACTAGCTGGTGCAACGAAAGATGACTAAAATCATTACTTTAAAAGTACTTTGTGCTGGAAAGTATTGAAGTATGTTTTTCTTCTGCATAAAACAATACAAAGACCCTCTTGTTTTCTTGAAGATGATCAGCTATGAATTACATTTCGTCTAGGGCTCAATAAAAAAAATGTCCAGAGGTAGTCAATAGATAACAATTGGTTTGGTTATGTATTTAAACAAATCCTTTGTCTATTGACATTCTTTGTTAGCTCTCTTATCTAGAAATTTTGTGTGGTGTAACACTACTCAAGCGTATATCTAAAGAGTAAACAAAGCATATTGCAAGTTTCTCGTACAATATAATATAAGAAGCCTTCTCAAGTTCAGAAATATATCAAGCAACTTCGATTGGAATATACAAGACATGAATTCAAGTAAAAGTAGTGCTAAAATGTGTGTATTTTGATTCCATCAAAAAAGACATTATGCCTCTCGAACTGAATTCATACCATTGATGTATTGTTTAAATCGAAGATAAGAATACACAAGACTGTATACATACAGATGTGGTTATGCTGCGTATTAGAGACGAATATAGATTGCAGTTATGTGAGTTTATAAGGCTACTCCTCTCAAATTATTGAGCGTAATTGCTGTGGGTTTCCAAGATAACAAAAAAGAGTCTGCTTTGATCAGTATTTGATACTTCTGAAAACTCAATTGATAGAGGCAGAAAAAAGAGAAAGCAAGTCTATTTATCAGTCGAGAACATTAATACCAATAAAACAGACTTTAGAAATATGTCAGTTTCATTCTGCAATGCTTTTGTAGCAAACAACAACAAAATGTGATAAATAAAATGAACTGCTTAGAACAAACATCTTAAATGACATTTTGATTCGTCCACAAATCAATCTCATTGGGTCAAAGTCGTCTCTGTCTAAAGTTAAAAACCCGTAGTTGGCGTGACGTAAGAAAGAGAACGAAGGAAAAAAGATTTTTCGTGTCTAACGTTACTTTCTTTTTTATATATCATGGCGTCTGATACACCCGTAGACTTTGTGATGGATCCTCCCGTAGAGGAAACAAATCAGCAAGACACTGTCATGGAAGAACAGCCTACTTTGGAACATCAAGACGAGACAATGGAAAATGATCAAGATGCATCTGTCGAAGCACAACAAGAAAACGCGACTAATGGACAAGATCAGAACGAGAAAAACGAGGCGGAATCAAAGCAGGAAGAAGCCAATGTAGAAAATACAAAAGAGCAAGAGTCAATGAAGCAAGAAACAAAGGAAGAGCCCATGGAAGAAGAATCAAAAGAACAACCATCGGGTCAAGAAGAACAATCTGCTCAAGAAGAGCACCCTGTTAAAGAAGAGCACCCTGTTAAAGAAGAGCACTCTGTTCAAGAACAAAAATTCACGGAGCAACAGCCTATGGAAGAACGACAAGGCACAGAGCAAAAAGAATCGACAGATCCTATGGATGCCGATCCTTTCTTAAGTGCACCTGCTTCATGGCAAATCCCTGTAGCTGCCTATCAACAACAACAACAACAACAACAACAACATCAACAACAACAACATCAACATAAACCAAATGAACCTAGTTCAAAGTCTTTATTAAAAAAAACCAGACTCGAGACTCGTATTAAAGAATCCAAGTATGATATTGAGGCCTGGACAGGCTTATTGAATGATGCACAACAAAGTGGTGATTTAAATGTAATACGTGATGTCTATGAGCGTTTTTTGACTGTGTTTCCAACCTCGGTAAGTATGAGAAAGGGAGAGAAAGAAAGAAAGAGAGAGAGAGAGAGAGAGAAAAAGAGAGAGAGATAAGAACATAGACGCATGTTCTAATCATCTGTTGTGTATAGCCAAAGCATTGGTTGGCTTACCTTGAAACAGAACTGAAATTCTCTAATTTCAATGAAGTCGAAGCCTTGTTTACTCGTTGTCTCAAGACAGTCTTGTCAGTCGATCTTTGGAAGTTTTATCTGGGATATATTCGTCGTATTAATTTAGGCGAGAGTGGTTCTTCTGTTACGCCTGAAGCAAGGGCTATTATTGAAAAAGCTTATGAATATGTCTTGAGTAATGTTGGTATAGATAGAGATGCAGGCCCTATTTGGGCTGACTATATTTATTTCTTGAAATCGGCCGAGGTATTTTAAATTATTCTGTATGCATGTTATTTATCTTTCTTAGACAACGAATACCTGGGAAGAACAAAGAAAGATGGATTCCATGCGTCGTGCTTACCAGAAAGCAGTGACTATTCCTTTAAATAATGTTGAACATCTCTGGAAAGAATATGATCAATGGGAGAACAACTTGAATCGTTTGACAGTAAATAATGCATTTATTTTTATGGCAAAGATTGATTGATTTTTGTTAGGCAAAGAAATTTTTGGGTGAGAAATCATCTGCTTACATGACAGCACGTACTGCTTTACGTGAAATGCGCTTATTGACTGACCAGATCAACGTAACTACTGTTCCTTTGCCTCCTCAATGGACACCTGCCGAATTCAATCAGCTGGATATGTGGAAAAAGTATATTGAGTGGGAAAAGAGTGATCCTTTACAACTTGAAGATGAAAATGCGGTTATGGAGCGTGTTGCCTATGCCTACCAACAAGCATTTCTTGTACTTCGTCTGTATCCCGAACTTTGGTATAGTTTTGCTAGTTACTACCAAGAACTCAACAAGCCTGAAAAGGCATTGTCGATCCTTAAGCAAGGCATTGAAATCTTGCCTACCAGTCTTTTGCTTAACTTTTCTTATGCAGAATTATGCGAATCACGCCGTCAATTAGAAGATGCACGTGAAGCCTATGATCAACTCGTAACACACTTAGATAAAGAGATAGAGACACTCAAACAAGCATCAGAACAAGAAATCGCACGCTTAAATCAAGAAGCAGAAGATGAAAGGGCAGCCATGAACCTGTCAGACGATATTGATGGTGAACTCAGAGAACAATTGCGATCAAAAGAAAGACATGCCAAGCGAGAACAAGAAGCGGTTGAAAAGAAACTGAACGAACAAGTAGAAGTGATTGCCCGTGCTGGTTCATTAGTTTGGATCAATTATATGCGATTTGCACGTCGCACAGACGGTATCAAGAGTGCGCGTGCCTTGTTTTCCAAAGCCAGAAAGGCTACCAACTGTACTTACCATGTCTATGTGGCTGATGCCTTGATGGAATACCATAACTCAAAAGATGCCACTATTGCTGGTAAAGTCTTTAGTCTGGGCCAAAAGTCCTTTGCTGATCATCCTGACTTTGTCTGTCAATACTTGGATTTTCTAATTCAAATGAATGATGATAACAACACACGTGCTTTGTTTGAAAGAACATTGGCTACCATGCCAGCAGAAAAAGCAGGACCTATTTGGCTTAAGTTTCTGGACTATGAAAACAAGTATGGTGATTTAGCCTCAGTGCAGAGTGTAGAAAAGAGACGCATTGAAGCTATGGCCAACCCAAATGTATCTATTATGGAGTCCTTTTTAAAAAGACAGAGTTATTTGGACATCTGTACGATTGAAGAACAAGAACTTGGGTATGCTGCTCGTCGTCGCCTTCAGCAAGAACAAACAGAAACAAAAGAGACGGTCCAAGAACAACCCACACCAGCACCGCCTGCTGCACCACCTGTGCAGACCTCAAAAGAACACCAAAAACGTCCTCTTTTAGAACCTGTTCATCCTGAGAAATATCCTCGTCCTGATCTTAGTCAATGGCAACCCTTTAAGCCTGCTGCTCGTCCAGCCAATGCTTCTCCTTTGATCACGACGATTGTGCCTGGTCCACCTGTAGATACACCCCCTCAACCACCATCTCCACCTGCTCCAACTGTACCTATACAGCCACAATGGACAACATCTTTACCTGATGCTGTTGCTTATTTTGTGAGTAATTTACCACCTGCCCAGACATTCAATGGACCTATTATTCCACCAGGTGAAATTGTAGAATTGTTACGTACCATCATCATACCCTTACCGCCACAAAGACCTTCTGTTAAACCACCACCAAGAGAGATGCCCCGCAATTTTGGTCGTCCTGCTCCACCACCATCCAATCCTGCTCGTCCTCAAGGGTTCAAGGGAGGAAGACCACCTAACCAAATGCCCATGAGAGCAACCGGTGCTGGCAAACCAAATGCAAAGCGTAGAGGAGGAAGAGATGATTATGATGATGATTATCAGCCTCATAAAGGTAACCTTTATTCGTCCTATTTGTTGATACCCATTCTTTTGTATATAGGCATAGGTCCCAATAGGCCACCAGACTTTGATTTATTCAGACAAAGACAAGCTAAAAGACATCGTGATGATCCTCCTTTTTAAAAATAATAAAAATGGACTCCTTTAAAACATATTCCTCTTTTATAAATTTGGTTACATTGTTTTTTTTTTAAGAAAAGCTGGAAAAGTATACTTTATTTGTACATGCAATGTGAATATGTAAAACTTCTCGTTATTATAAACAAAATGAGTTTATCATTTTTTTAAAAGTGAATGGAATTCATTGACCACCACGGAGACGAAGAACCAAGTGGAGAGTAGACTCTTTCTGGATGTTGTAGTCAGAGAGCGAACGACCATCTTCCAACTGTTTACCAGCAAAGATAAGACGTTGTTGGTCTGGGGGAATGCCTTCCTTGTCTTGAATCTTTTGCTTTACATTTTCAATAGAGTCAGAAGATTCTACTTCCAATGTAATAGTTTTGCCAGTAAGAGTCTTGACAAAGATTTGCATACCACCACGGAGACGAAGAACCAAGTGAAGAGTGGATTCCTTTTGAATGTTGTAGTCGGAAAGAGAGCGACCATCTTCCAACTGTTTACCAGCAAAGATAAGACGTTGTTGGTCTGGGGGAATGCCTTCCTTGTCTTGAATCTTTTGCTTTACATTTTCAATAGAGTCAGAAGATTCTACTTCCAATGTAATAGTTTTGCCAGTAAGAGTCTTGACAAAGATTTGCATACCACCACGGAGACGCAAGACCAAGTGGAGAGTGGATTCCTTTTGAATGTTGTAGTCGGAAAGAGAGCGACCATCTTCCAACTGTTTACCAGCAAAGATAAGACGTTGTTGGTCTGGGGGAATGCCTTCCTTGTCTTGAATCTTTTGCTTGACGTTTTCAATGGAATCGGAGGATTCTACTTCGAGGGTAATGGTCTTACCAGTAAGAGTCTTGACGAAGATTTGCATGATTATAAGGGAAAAATAATATAAAGAAAAAAAAAGAAAATAGGAGAAGAGAAAAATGATCACGTATTTATAGTTGTTGAGAAAGTGGGCTGCGGAATGGGACTCATTTATCTGATTGGTTCGATAACCCTCAATAACATCGTCATTCAGTATCACACACACTCCTTATTCTCTATTTAACCAATAAAAACAAAGAATAGCTTATTATTCATGCCTTATTGCTTTTTATATTTTAAAAAATCCCCGCTGTTGGTACTCGAACTTTCGATTTCGCTTCATGTCTGCTTTTTAAAATTTTATCTAAAGATTTCATTAAAGCGTCATGCTCATACTCTAAATGGACCCTCGTTTATTTTTTTTATTGAAAAGAAAAGAAATGATATCATTCTGTACAACTCTTTAGGATATATATACAAGTTGTAAAGAGTTAAAACCCAGAACAATTTTGTAATCGATACATCGTCACATACACACGCCATTTTCTTTCTTTCTTTTTCGTTAATAAAAATGGATCAAGATAAACCTATCAAAGAAGTAGTTGTCAATACTCATATTGAAAGTGAAGCAGAAGAGTCTGAAGTAGAGGAAGAACACGAAATAGTAGCAGAAGAAGGCAGGTTATATACCTTTATTTCACGTGTTTTTTAACAGCCATAAACAGGTCTCTTGGATGAATATGCTGATGATGCAAAGGTACAAAATATTATATATAAGTTGATTTTGACTGATAAGCCTATAGGAAATTGACTGTATTCATATGAAAGTGAGCAGTATTCCTAACCTTGGCTTGGATAGATTCAAGGAAGTAGAGGTAAGTATACATAAGGTGATAAATACTGACTGATATCATATAAATCAGAGTCTTTGTCTTCGTCAAAATTTTATTATTGATATTGAAGGATTGGATGGATTAAAACAATTAAAAGAACTTGATTTATACGATAACAAAATTTCTCATATGCGTGGACTTAATAATCTCACTACATTAGAGTAAGTGTTTCTTTTTCTATAGACTTACTGAACCTTGATAGAAATCTTGATCTCTCATTCAACAAAATCAAACATATCAAGAACATTGATCGCCTCACAAACCTCAAAAACTTGTACTTTGTCAGCAACAAGATATCTAAAATTGAGAATTTAGATACACTTATTCATGTCACCAATTTGGAATTAGGTGCTAATCGTATTCGTTCCATTGAAAACTTGGATTGCCTTGCTAATCTGACTCAATTATGGCTTGGAAAGAACAAGATCACCAAATTACAAGTAAATAGCTTCTTCCTTGTATTGATGAGCTCATTAGATTTTAGAATTTGAGTGGACTGAAAAATTTGAAATCATTGAGTATTCAAAGCAATCGATTGACAAAGATTGAAGGTCTAGAAGAATTGACTAATCTGGAAGAGTTGTACATGAGTCATAATGCCATTGAAAAGATTGAAGGATTAGAGCATAATGTAAGCACCAACACAATGTGATTCATAAGCTTATCATTTGTGTAGCTCAAATTAAACACATTGGACGTGGCTAGCAATCGCCTTGTCAAGATTGAAAACTTGGCTCATTTGCCTTGTTTAGAAGAATTCTGGGCCAATGGAAATCAATTTGATAATGAATGCTACGAACAAGTTGAAAAAGAATTAGGTCAAATCAAGACATTGACGACTGTTTATTTGGAAGGCAATCCAATGCAACTCAATAACAGGGCTACTTATCGAAACAAGATCAAATTTGCTTTACCCAACATTGTTCAAATTGATGCAACGTAAGTCAGATTATATATATATATATATATATATATAGAAGCGTGCTTATATTGTCTCTAGACCTATCAAATAAAACAAGTGGCTTGTAATAGAGGAATGGATTCAAATTTCCCCCAAAAATAAAGAGAAATTCTACTTGTGCGTGTGTGTGTGTGTGTGTGTGTGTGTACTTAATCTGCCTATTATTTTTTCCCTTTCTCTTTCTCTCTCTCTCCCTTTCTCTCTCTCTCTCTCTCTCTTTCTCTTTCTCTTTCTCTCTCTCTTGTTTTTCTTCATATGGAAAGTATGCTGGAAACAAATAATCATTATATGTTTGGCTCTACTACACCTCCACCTCTACCACCTCCTTCAACTACACCGCCTCCTCCTCCCCCACCACCAACTACACAACAACCGCAACCACAACCACAACCACAACAGCAGCAACAAACATCACCAGAACTGCCACAAACCACTCTTCCACAACAAACAATAGCAAGATCCAATAATGCTGATACGAGACCAATACAGCATACTAACTACTATGCATATCCAAATGAAGATTATTATAAACACCAGGAAGAATATCCTGTCTATTACAAAGGCTCTTCTTCTTCTAAACTAAACAAACCTTATGACTATATGAGGCCTCTAGTGCATGTGTATCACCATCCCACACAACTCAAAAAGAGAATTCACCACCTAAATACATGGAAGAAGAGGACTGGTATGAAACAGGTGATAATAAAAAGGCCAAAAAGAGAAAAGAAATGTCGGCTTATATGGAACAATTGAATCAAGACTTTTTGCAAAACATAGAAGGGTAATTTAGAAATACAAAAAGGACGTGAAAAACTGATTTATTTAGACTGTATGTGTCCAAATTGAATGCAATCAACAAAGAACTTAAAGAAGCTCATCAAGGTAATACTGTCCACTTTTACAAATAGTTAACAATGTATAGATACACATACACATTATCTAGATGGTTTAAGAGACTTGGAATTAATGAGACAAAAAATGATTGATGATGGTCAACTATTTAGAGAATATCAAAAACAAGTGACAGATAATCAGTTTCGATTAGAAATATACCAAGCAGAAGAAGAATATACTGTAAGACAAAGAGATAAAGAGAGAGAGAGAAAGAGAGAGAAACAGTCTTGGTCGTTCAATACTTACTCTCTATTTAGGCTGAAACGCAGGAGATAAGAGAAAAACTATTTACTGTGCTGGAAGAAAAGAGAAGAAAATTAAAAGAGGATAAAGATAATTGTGACTTGGCTTATGGTATTGGTAAGGGCATGAATGAAGTCTTCAATTTGGACTCATTCCTTAGCGATAGATCTAGTCATGGATACGCAAGCCAGATTACATAAGCGTAATTTACGTAAAAGGGGACCTGAGAATACAGACAGTAAAGCCAACAAAAAGAAGCATTTAAATGATATCCTTTTTATTATGACTGTTTAGAGACATTACTAACACATACTATTTATCCTTAACCATTTTCTTTTTTTTTTACGTCCTTCACTTCTATTTAGATTAAGAGACGATGATATTCTCTCAGACATGCAAGCCATGCGTAGCGTAAGTAAATCTACTTATAAAACTCACACACGCTTATAAGTTACATTAGGGAATTTCACCTTTATCACCCTCATCTTCACCACTTGTCGGTTCATTGAAAAAATCAGCATCTTTACATAAAAAGAAACAATAAAACTTATTTCATCAAACCAATCAATGTCATCCCAAGCGTGGGTTCAACCAAAGTAAAATCCCTTGAATATCGAATGGGTTGGTGCTGTTCATAAGGATTGAGGCATCCACCAATTTGCTTGATAGGGGTATGTTGAGTAGATTCCCAATTGATTTTGCATACGAAGCGCCATTGTGGATTGATCACTACACCGTACATTTCATGAGGAGCAAGCGTATGCATATCTATGACTGGACTCGACATAGTACCATAGCCTTGAAATGATTTACTTCCAATCACACTAAACAAGAAATAAACGTGATAGGATGACTTGTGGTATAAGCGACATGTAAATAAATAAAAGATTTGTTACTTCATAGAGTTGGTTTAAGAATCTCTGTTTCTTTTGAGATACTGGCCAATATTCATAGAGTTGAGATTCTTTGACTGTTTCTAGTTCCAATGGCTTAAGTATAATGAAATGGACAGGAGATTGAGGCGACATGAACATGACCAAGTCCGTTCGTTTCTTTCTGACCTTTTGTGTTGTTTTTGGCTTGTTAAATGCGTTGCAGTCATTCTCCATTTCCTCAACCTTGTCTTGTCAAAACAGGATGTTTTTTTTTATAAAGTGACTTACTGTACAAATGTGACAAACCACCGTATGATCATCTATAACTAACAACAGTTCGAATGAGAGCATTTGATTTGTTTACTTACTTGACAAATGATGCTTATAATAGCCCTTCAATGCTTCTTGATAGCTTTTATAGACAACATAGGCACATTTCAGAGGTCGAATATAACGAATAAACTAAGGTGTTAGTTTTCTATGCACACTTCAACTTACCAAGACATTGATATCACAGAAATGATCTCGAATTCGCTTATACATGGTGTTGGATGAAATGTTGGATACTTTAATAGGAAGCTTGCTGCGTTTCAATAAGATGTGATAGAATGAATTATGCTTTAACTTTTCAAACATTTGGTTTGAATCCTGTCGAGGACCATAGTGATGATTTGCTAAACTAGACCATTCATCAAACTCATCTTTTTGGTATAATACAAGTGAAAGATCATCATCTTCTTGTTCTGTTTCATACAATAGAGAATCGGTACGAAGCATGGCTGGTGCTGACTGAGAATAAATGTTGTCTAGATCCAATGAACTGTTGCTTGAGGGGATAGGCACACTCTGTGAGCGCAAAGGTACAGTTATGGATTGACTTTGTGCATCAATTAATAAACTTGAGTTATAATGATCAAATAATCGACTCATTATATATCAACACAGAATAATAACAAAAAAGAAAGAACTATCAACAAAAAAAAAAGTAAGCATGACAGACACAAGTGGCAAGCTGGCATAAGCGGGCATTTAATAAAAGCGCGTCCTTATTCATTGTGTTTATTTTCCTCGCGTCTTCTTCAAGATGGATCCACAAATAGAACATGCATTAATCAACAAATATCTCGAATTCAAAAGCACTAGCTTGAAAATTGGACTTGAAGAAGCACTGGTAAAGCGGTAATTCTTTCTTGCCTCAACTTACTCTTGTTAGGTTCAGTACAAAACAGTTGGACAATACGATTGGAAATTGTAATCGAGTTGATCTTTTCGAGCATGTTTACTGATCTCATGTTAGTGAAGTCTTGTGTGAACTTGAATTTATCCAGTCTCAAGTCAACCATGAACCTACTGATCATGCTAATAAAAAGATTCGTTCCCTTATTCGATTATTGGGGAACGAAGCATTTGTTAAGGAGCATGGTGTTTTACTGGCAGAAGTCATTCAACTCTATGATCAGATCGAATTTGAGCAGGGCAATACAATGGCATTAAAGCACATATCAGAAGGTCTTGTTCATTTATCTACTCGGTGCGACATAATCAAACTCTTAGTAGCAGAGAATGAACCCATGTATTGCAACGTAAGTTTTGTATGTCCACGTATAAATGTATTGACTGTATAAAACAAGGTGATAGAGCAATTAATGCATTGTGTTCATAGAATGGATACAAGATATTCTATGCAAATTAGTGAAATGATCTATAAAGCAATTGAAAAATACCCTCAAGATGCACCTATGGTTCGATTCAAATTAGTGGAAATGCAGATATTGCCTGATCTTGTCACTCGACTCACTGCCACTTACTGTAAAGACACGGCAAGTAATGTATGTCGCAGATGTGTTTATTAACAGTAAACTAGGTTGAGTTTTTAAATGGTGTCTTTACAGGCAAATCGACTTGGTTTTTAGCTCAATCTCCCAACAGTGGACAATACTTTATGAAGATGAAACAGCGCATCATTCAAGAAATGGATACTTACGCTTTGGTAAATTTTCTCTCTCTCTTTTTTTTTCTTTTAACCAAGTGCCTATTACTTACTTGTTCAAAGCATGAAAAAGATATCGTTGGTTTGTCTAGTCATATTCGAGCATTGGCTGGTATTATTGGATTTTTTGGTATCAAGCTTGTAGATTCAGAAATTAGCTTATGCCTTAAACTACTTAGTCAAACACAAGTAGAGAGAATTGTGTGTCTATTGCTTGTGTTGGTCTTGTTGTCTGCAGATCAATTTCTTCGAAAACAGGTAGTTCATATTTGTTTTATTGAGCACTATGTCTCATGTGTATATAGACTGAACTTGCCAAAGTGTTGAATGGACTATTACAGTCTGGTATATCAGAACTACCTTTGTTGATCTTGGTTTATTTTCAAACAGATGCTATTTCACAGATAGAAGATAGTGTTCGAACTGTCTTAACCATGAAAGTGCCTATACGTAAGTTAGATATCTACATTGACAACAACTCATATTTCTTTTCTTGATTAGCAAGATTGGGTTTGTTTGAAATACAAAAGCTTTTTAGATCGCTTAAAACAACACCAACTACTGTTCATACACTATAGAATATACATGTATATTTCAGAGAGATAAGCAATTCTTTTTTTCATCTTTTTGCATTTTTTATGGGTATCAATTAGTCCAAAATACTGATATTCTTTAGAATATTGAGTTATATCTTTTATACATATAATTACAATGTATAATGAACTTTGAAGTCGACATTTTTGTCTTAGAGAATTCGTTTTGTTTCTATCAGAAGTATCTAGAGATGATCTCACCTCATTTCAGTTGAATCAGACCTACATTGAGTCATTTTAAAAATTCTCGATGAACTTTTTTTTTTCATCTTCGCGAGCTCTCGTGGCTCCCGCATAGGTTCAAAATAACGTGTTTTAAATAAAAAAGAGGTCATTTTAGTAGTCTAGCTGTTGAGCAATGAACCATCAAAGATCGACTCATTTAAGCAGTATTTTGAGTACTTTTGCTCTAGATATTATATAAAATGTGCTAACAATTGATCCCGCTAAATTATTTTATGCTATCGGGAGTGCCAAAGAGCATAGAAAGGCAGAAATATAGGCATTTTATAATGCAAATATGGGTAAATGGACAAAACATGTACATGATGGCTCTCATGTGGGGATTAAAATACTATAATTAACTCTCATCCCGCCACATGAAAAATCGAGCTTCGAAATTCATCATGGTTCTTTCGCCTAACAAGCCAACCCACAACATGACATCCTCCAAAGGGCGTCGTAACAACAATAATTTACCCAGAACTTGGTTGCAAGTAGCGGTTAGAACTATTGTGTCTGCTAACCAGTCGTCATCATTGGCTGCCACTGCTTCTTCTGCACGCACTATTACGCCTTATATTGTCGGTTTAGAGAAAGATAGTGTATTGATCGATATCACCAATATTCGTGATATTAATGGCCTTAAACAGTTTCTTGGGTCACTCAATACAAATGAAGAGTATTATTTCTTTGGCACTACTTGTTGAGCGCAAGTATTTGCAGAGACGCTTTATTGAAACATGCTGGGATATCAAATCAGAAGTATACAATAAGTTGATCAACTCTGGTTTGCAGATGGAAGATAATGCGATTATCAAAGACTACCGCAGCTTGCCCCAAAACGCCAAAATTGCTCGAGTTAAGGTTGAACGACTCCCCTTGATTCATCCTTCAACTCTCCGCGAGCAAATAACCAAACGTTTTTCCCATTTTGGTGAAGTCCTAGATCTGGGATTTCATATGGACGGTGCTGTATTTTTCGGCCAGGGCTACGTCGTTCTTGACCTGAACAATCCTCACAAGTCTGAGTCTGAGCAACTTGGTCGAGTAGTGGATTGGCCCAAATTTGATCGTGAACTTCTGCTTACGTGGGCTGAAATGCCCCAATTTTGTCGTTTTTGTCAAAAATCTGACCATTGTCGAGCAGATTGCATGGAACTCATTAATACTCGTCGTTGTTATAACTGCAATGAGCGTGGTCATATCAGCCGTGATTGTCCTCGTCGTGGTCATGGATCAGGCCACCCTCCTAATAAGCGTATTGGGATCACAAAAGACAAGGCTAGTAGATCAGGATCCAACCTGCCCAATGAGCAACTGGCACAAAGTGCGAAGCATAAGCAAATTGTCTCTCCTGCTGCATTGACTACTGCTCCTCTTAGTCAAATAGCAACCGAGACTATTCAAACACTTTCAAACGATATTACAGTAGTCGAGCATGAATTGATGGATCATGAAATGAAAGAGCAAGGAGATAGTGAAGTAGAAATCATTGACTCCGATGGAGAGGATGATGATGAACATCTTCAAAATATTCCAAGCAATAATCCAACCCAAGAGGCTTTGGACTTAGAAAGGTTTATCCAGGAGCGTAAAAAGATCAAATTTAATCATGACGGTGAGAGACATAGAGTGGTGCCTAATCATAATACAGGTGGATCAACAGGTACCTCTCCTGACTTTCAATAAGATAATCTATGCCTAAAGACTCTATGCAAATTGCCACCCTTAATTGTCGTGGCCTTACGAAAACTTCAGATCCTTACAAACAGTCCTTATTCATCTGCTTTCTACGTTCAACTAAATATGACATTCTATGCTTACAAGAAACACACGCATCTACACTTAATATGCAGAAACAGTTCAATCTCAAGTTCCAGACTAAATCCAGTCTTTGGACAGAACACTGTGGCATTGTTTCCTTAAAATCTCACTACAAAATTACAGCACATCCCACCATCAATTCTACCGATGGCCGCTTTCTCTTAGCGTCCATCGCTCATGCCTCTGAACCCTCCATTCCTTTTATGTATATCCTCAATATTTATGCTCCTGCTTATCGTAGTAGTCGATCCACATTCTTTCGCACGTTATCTTCCAATCAACCATTAATGTCACATTTACAGTCAACGTCTTTGCCTATTATTATTGCTGGCGATTTCAACTATGACATTTACCGTAAACCCAACATTAATCCGTGCTGAAATGATCTACTTCTTACTTCATTCCAAGATTGCTTTCAAAGTGATCCTCTTCCTACATTTGTTAGTACCACTGGTAGTCGCACACATATTGACTATATATTTTGCACCCAATCTTATGCTGACAATGTAATTTCTATGACTCAAAATTTTGTCAACTACAGTTGGATTGACCATGCCTTGCTTTCTATCAACTATCAACTGGTACACACTCCAGCTGGACCTGGTCCTTGGAAAGGTAATCCTAATCTTGCTCGACTATCTGCATATAGAAATGGTTTGACAACACATATTGAGCAACACATGGATAACATCAACCGTTTGGATCCTGATTGCCCTTCAGTTCAAACTATTTGGGATGAATTGAAAGAACAAGTCAAAGTTTTTACTCGATCCTTCCAGATCATGCGTAACAACTGGCGATCCAAATCTCTAAAAAAGCTTCAATCCAAACACAACATAATCTTACGAGATCATAAAAATACATCTATTTTATCATCTCTTTTGCCAAAGGTTGAAAAAATGATCACTATTTTGCAGGATGAATCTGCCGAAATAGAACATCTCAAAGCAGGCAAATTTTGGCGAGAAAAAGGTGAACGATCTCCTGGTCTTCTCAAAAAACTTGCACAAGATAGGTCTACACAGCGAACAATACCAAAACTCTTTGATCCCAATTCTAGACGATTGGTTACTAATACAGAAGGGAAAACAAAGGTGATGGTTGCCTTTTATAAGGCGCTATATCGTCCTGACAAGATCCAATCCTCTGATGTCAATACGCTTTTACAACGTACCAACAGCCAACGACTTACTAAAGAGCAAGCATCTACCCTTGAAAGTCCTATCACTTGGCTGGAGATATCGAAAGCAAGTAGACGCTCACCTCGTCAGAGTAGTCCTGGTAGCGATGGTTTGCCATACGAAATTCTAGGTATTTTACTTCATGTTCCTTGTTTAAGGCAGTTGGTTCTACAAGTATACAATAATGCCTTAGCTCATTCTTTATTCCCAAAATCATGGCTGCTATCACTTATGACTCTTTTGCCTAAGAAAGGTGATTTAACGCGGGCAGAGAACTATCGTCCTATCCAGTTGGTGAATACAGATAACAAGATCTTCACTCAGATAATCAACCACAGGATTATGACAGTAGCTGCTACGCTTATCAGCAGACATCAACTAGGCTTTATGCCTGGCAGATATATTGCTGAACATGGATTGCTCACCCAAATGATCATGGAAAATGCAGCAACAAACTGCCGCCGACCAGACAAAGATCTTGGCATTCTTTTAGACCAAGAAAAGGCCTATGATCGTGTCAACCTTGACTATCTCAAGCAAGTGTTGTTACACTTTGGTTTTCCAAAGACCCTGGTTGCCAGCACTAATACCTTGTTTAGAGATAATTCCATTTGTATCAACATCAATGGTTGGCTCTCTAAGCAGTTGGTTCCAAAGCGTCGAGACCTCAAACAAGGTGACCCACTCTCTTGTATTTTATACAATTTTGCCTTAGAGACACTTCTCCAGTCGATATTGGATGACACTCAATTTTCTGGCTATCGCTTCAAGCATAATGATTTTAGTCAAGCTATCACCTTACCTGCTATCAAATTGCTTAGTTATGCTGATGACACTCTAGTTTTTCTTCATAATATCCGTGACCTTCGCAGAATGCAGTTTCACTTGCAAGCCTACAGTAAAGCATCCAATGCCAAGATTAACTACCATAAAGTGCGAGCAATCTCTCTCTCTGGCCACAATCTAGATGATAAATGGCTGACTACTCTACAAGCCATTGACATTCCCAAGATATGGTGCCGTACAGATGCTGAACCCATTATCTATTTAGGTTTTCCCCTTATCCAATCCTTGGACCAGCGCACTCACTTTTTTTCGTCCCTCACTCGATCACTGACTCAACTGGCGGATATTCATGCCTCACGCAATCTTTCTGTTGTTGGTAGAGCTACAGTTGCCAGTTCGCTTTTATTGTTTAAATGCTGGTATATTTTGCGGGTAATCCCTACCACTCAAGCAATCCTTAATACCATTCGAACTGTCATTACTTCTTTTGTCAACCGGCAAATCTTTTCTCGCATTAGTTGGCAAACGATGACTGCACCAGAGTGGCATGGTGGCCTTGGCATTCTTGACTTGTTTTCTCAGCAGAAATCACTGTATTACTATTGGCTTCATCCTTTTTTGTGTCCTCAAGCTGAACGTTCTCTGATACAAGACTTTCTAGCAGCACATACCCGTGCTTTGCTTCAGACTGAACATCTGCTCTTGGGTCTGCTCTTTCCTCGTTCTCGCCCAGGCCAACTCAGGCAATTGGCAAGTAATACTGTCACAATGTGCTGCCAGACAATGGATGCTATTCCTAGGAAACAGTACTCATACATGCCAAACCCTATCGAATGCCTTTTACTGCCATTACGCTCAATTGTTCTGCCATCTGACACCTTTGACTTGCCTCTCAAGCTACGTACAGTAGCAGTTTCCTATCTATATGAGTACCATCCACAGGGTCACTATTTGGCACCAATACCAGTTTCTTCCTTTCCCCTGGATATCCATCGTAGTGTCAGAAAATATATTCAAGCAGTGAATCAAAGTCATTGTCAACTGGAACCATTCTTTGGTCAATGCCTTGTTCGTACTTCATTAGAATTATATAATCCTGTGCATATTTCTGCAATCCAGCGGTCTCTTGGTTTCTTTTCTTTTGTGCGTATGTTGAAACTGCCTTTTGACAATGAAAATTTCATTGCCCTCAAAAATGGTGGCTATACTTTCCGTAAGGTCATCTCACAAGCTGCCTTGTCTGATATCATTGCCCGGCAAGAAGTTTCTTCTGCTGCTTGGAAGTACTTTTGGTGCATACCTATCACAACATTGCAGAGAAATGTGATGTATCGATTTCTGACTCGCAAGATTCTCACTCGCTTACTTCTATTCAAGGTTTTTCCTGCTCGCTTCCCTACTGCTACCCGCATTTTGTGTGGTGATCAGGAGACTGTGTACCATTTCTTGTTTCGCTGCCCCCAAAAATTTTCGTTCTGGGATGCCTTGATCAGGGAATTTTTGTGGCCAGGCACCTCTCTGGATCTAGTCTCTGATGCACTTGCATCTTTCAATTTTTCTCGGATTCGGTCTCAAACCAACTGTCCTCTTTCAGTAGCCATGGTAACCTTGATCGGTCTCTCTGAAATCTGGAAGATCCATTGGACCCATACCATGCAGAACCAACCATTCCATTATCTCTCTGTTCTCCATAGCACTCGCTATCAAATTAAGCGTGTAGCTGCTGAAAATGACCTTTCATCTTGAGAGGTCTTTTCTCGCAGTAGCTGCTCTTTTTTTTCTTGATTTCTTTGTTTTTTTCTTTGAAATTGTAGTACCCTTTTTGTTTCTTTTAATCCTCTTATAATAAATAATTGTCGAGCACCTCTTTTAGTGGGTCCCTCTCGAGACCACTAATACGTGCGGCAAATAAAATCATTAAAAAAAATCGAGCTTTTGCTACGATCGGTATCAAAATGCAGTTATTCGGCTTTGCTGTAGTGACAAAAGTTGTAGATCTTTACTTTTTGAGTATTTAAGCTTGTCAATAGCTTTATTTTTTGTTATGTAGCGTCAAAAAGAAAAGTGAGGGTTTCCAAACTGACAATTTTCATGCGTAGTACCCTTTGGTCAAAAGGTATATTTTGATCATTTTTCACGAGTCGCTTTTTTTGGTCCAACGGTGTCATGAATATTAGAAAACATGGTTTGTAGGTATTTAGAGCATTCATGTGGCCTTCAAAAGGTTTTATGTCACCTTTATATGTATACCTTGCAATTGAGGAGGTGTATCCATTTTAAGAGATATAATATCCTTTGTATGATTTAACGAAATCACTGATACTTCACGCTGAAAGCAACTATAACAAACCTATTTTTTTCTTTATAAAAGGCTCATAGCTACAGCATTTTCGAAATCAATATACCTATGCAATAATGGCCCACTTTTTGGAATGGACATTGGAGTGAACGGAGTGCTTCCCATTGGACAACACTGTTACGCTTTTCTCATAAATAATAAAAGATTATACATTCATACGGAATTACATGTTTTTCATCCTTGAACAATTTCCCTAAAGTACAATGGATAAGCATTAGAAGCCCTTTGGAATAAAAGCTTAGGTTGTTTATTTAACAAAAAAAAAGAGAGAAAAGGTCAATATTTTATATTGCAAATTTACCAGTCTTTCGTTATTCTCAGTTTCCACGATTTCTGCAGGCACTGCTGAGCGAGCAAGTTTGAAACTTACCAGCCGTAATTATGCTCTTGTATATGATTTGCAATGCAAACAATAAAACGTGAGTAGTATTGTTTGATAAAAAGCCAATTCTTTTTTTTTAGTGTATTGATCAGTCGAGAAAGAAGAAAACAGCATAGTTTAGGTATTCCAGAATTAGTAGCATGCCAATCAAGCTACACATTTAAATATAGCCTACGACATAATGACATAAAGAATGTCTTTGATCTCAGAAAAAACTAGCACAAAACATATTCAAGACAAGAGAATAATACAGTTATGCAAAAAAAAAAAAAAAAAAAAAAAAAAAAAAAAAAAAAAAAAACATATGTAGTTCTAGAAAATATTCGAACACGATTATAATCTGACAAGATTCCAAGCAAGCCCAAATGGCTGTTTATTTCTTGAAAGCTACAAGTGGATTAAATTAAACAATGGCTTTTTCCAACAAAGGCTTCTTTGTACTTTATTCGGACAGTTTATTTTATGTCATTGAGCATGGAGTAGTAATAACAAAAACTCTTATTTTAGAATAATTCAGGGCATGTTTGACGGAGACAAGTAAGCAAGTAGAAAAAAAACAAACAAATTCTAATTTAGACGATCAAAACAAACGCATGGCACATCATATATATATATGTGCAAATTTACACTTTGGACATTTTGTACTCTTTCTCTTCTCTTGCTTTATTGAACAAAATGAAACTGATCCCAACCAGTATAGCTTATGCTATTGTTTTACCCTCTATGGCAATGGCAACATTACTTTGGCCAGTACCGCAGCATGTTGAATGGGGACAAACAGAATTAGAACTTGATGTATGTACACTTCTATTGTATTCAGTTTGTCTAATTCATCATTACAGGCAAACTTTTATATATCAGGTCCCAATGTGACCTACTTGCAGAATGCAATTGATCGTTATACTATTCTTATCAATCAAGAAAGATGGATACCTGTATGTCTATGAATATTAATAACAAGTGCTCACTATTTTATGTATTTAAGGTTCAAGTAGTTGATGACCATGGAGCACCTTTACTAGTAAACACAACAAACACAACTTTGAAAGCCTTGAATATTTCAATAGAAAATAATGACACACCATTGGAGTATGACGTTGATGAATCGTATGCACTTCATGTACCTTTAGGAGAAAATGCTGCCACATTAGTATCAAAAAATGTGTGGGGCGCCATTCGAGGTTTAGAGACATTCTCTCAATTAATTCAAGGACGCCCAGATCTTGACGAAAATGGTGATTTACGGATTATGGACTATGAAGAACAAGAATTGAAGAGCGATGAGGTATTGGTTTTTGAAGGACTTTATATACCCAAGGCTCCTATCACAATTGAAGACTCGCCAGCCTTTCCACATCGTGGACTGATGTTAGGTAACCCATTTAGATTAAGACCGCCAACTGTAACTTTATTAACCTGAAAAAAAAAACGACATAGATACATCAAGAAACTACTTTCCTGTTAAAGACATCCTTAGGACAATTGACGCCATGGCTTACAATAAAATGAATGTAAGAATAAATAGTGTCGAAATGTTTATTTATTTTTTTAATAGGTTTTTCATTGGCACATTACTGATTCACACAGTTTTCCTCTTCGACTGGATAATTCTCCTGAACTTGCTAACCAAGGCGCTTACATATTGCACCAGAGAAGATTGGTGTATACCACACAAGACGTAAGAGATGTTGTCAACTATGCTTATGAACGTGGTGTGCGAGTTATTCCTGAAATTGATATGGTATTTTTTTTTTTTTTTTTTTTTTTTTTTTTTTTTTTTTTTTTTTTTTTACAAAGACTATGCTGTGCGTACTAATTATTTTACAGCCTGCACATACGGGTTCATGGGGAAAAGCATATAAAGATATCACGTAAATATGATTAGAGAGTCGCCTCCTTAACTTGACTGCATCCTGTACATATATTGACTTTTTTTTCTAAACGTAATAGAACATGCACTGATGAATTCTATCTTGATCCTAGTGGATCTTGGGAAAAGAAGTTTGCAGCAGAGCCCGGTACTGGGCAGCTTAATCCTGTTCTTGTCAAGACATATGAGATAGTCGAAAAAGTGATTTCAGAAGCTGCCTCCTTATTCACAGATAGTTGGTTCCATGGAGGTGGAGATGAACCTATTTATAGATGTTGGGAACAAGATGAACATGTTCAAGCTTATATGAAAGCATACAATGCCACTGGATATGACCTTCTAGATATCTTTTTACAAAAGGAATTAGATATGATTCGTAATTCTAGCAAGACAGCCATTATTTGGGAAGGTAATACAAAACCAACATCAAGCACTTTCTTATATTGTTATTTAGATCCTGTTACGCACATTGATCTTCCTATTGGAAAAGATGTGGTATTGCAGTCTTGGTTCAATCCTGTCAAAGAAGCAGTAAAGAAAGGATACAAGGTCATTGCATCGAACGCTAATTTTTGGTATCTTGATTGTGGACACGGTGGATGGGGGTAAATGAATCAAACTCACGCAGGATAGATGCTTATTTCTTGAATAGAGGAAACGATAATGGTTATGATGAACAAACGATGCCTGAAGTACCCTCAGAAGTCGCTGCTGTGCTCGCCAAACATGATGCCATCTTTAATTACAATCCTAATAATTGGGGTGGAAGAGGCAGTGATTGGTGCAGGTAAAGTGTTTTTTTTTACAGAAAATTAAAGTTTATTTACATACCATGCTAGCCCCTACAAGACTTGGCAAAGAATTTACAGTTACGACCTTACCTATAATCTCACAGAAGCCGAAGCTAGTAATGTTTTAGGCGGTGAGGTTGCATTATGGACTGAACAAGTCGATTCTACCACATTGGATACTCGTCTTTGGTAATTTTATGCAATTTCTTTAATTTGTGTATCTAACAACCAATAGGCCAAGATCCTCTGCTGCTGCTGAAGTTTTGTGGTCTGGACGCTTTGATCAAAATAAAACCAAGAGAGACATTGGAGAAGCCATGCCTAGAATATTTGATTGGCGCTATAGATTACAGAAGCGAGGTATTCAAACAGAAGCAATGCAACCCTTATGGTGGTAAGTGCTTAATGTTTATTAAACAAGTCTGCAGAATTTAAGCTCTTTTTTTTTTTCTAAATAGTGGACAGAATCCTCACATGTGTGACATTACTTATCCTAGTTTCCTCAAAACAAAACAATAATAATAATAAAAGTCTTTATAATCATGCATGTTAATCTTGAATGATAGAATCGAAAGTACTTGTAGGACAAGCAAGAATACGATCGATATAAAGAGAATACCATTTATAATTTAAAGGAGACTATTTTGATCTTAACCTGCCTAATTGCGTTTAGGTATTTTCACATAAAGTTTGAGGGCAATTAATACAAAACGATCACTTTTTCCTTTTTGTTTTTGACAGCGTTTGATCGCGATTGTCAACTCCTCTCCCTCCTCAATTCATGACTTTAAACATGTTTCCTTATTTAAACATTTTGCCGAGCAAACGCGTTTTCTCTTTTCTTTTGCTTTATTTACATTGTGGAGCATTTACTTGTCTTATGCTGATTTAGTTTGATTTTGTGATTGTAAGCGACTAAAACGTTCAGCGTCTTCTTGTTCTTGTTGAAGTTCTTTAAGTCTCTGTTTTGCTTCTGAAGCAGCAAGCATCTGATCTAAGTTTCAATAGATCGTCAGTGTCTTTGAAAACAATAAAAAAAGACATACAATAGTTGCTCTTGATAAGCAATACTTCCATACTACCACCTAAAGCTAAACCCAAGCCGAAAATTTGTGCATAATACTTTGCTACTGAATTCATTTTAAGTAAGAGCAAGGGGATAAACAAGTTTTTTTTTTATGGAATAAAAGGACTTTTAATTTGAAAAAAAATAAAAAACTAGGCTTGTGTCTCCACATTGCCTGCATGATATACATCTTCAGTTGATCCCATATTGCGCAAAGAGTCAGTTAATTCATCCAATTCTTTTTGCTTCTTTCGCTCGCTTCGCTCAATGGAATCAATAATCTTGCGATATTTCTCGGTTTTCACGAATTTGGGAACTGAATCAGAAGCCATTAATCGACAGATATGCTCATTCACCTTGTCAAATAACTTTAGCATCATCCTTAGACTCTGAGAAGCAGAAGAAGCAGTGATGACAATGCTTGGTTTTCCTTGTCCTGAATATGCTGGCAAGACAGTCACCACAGAATTCACAATGCGAGCCATTTCTTGCAAGAGAGAATGTTCCACGTTTAATTCAGAAGGAGATCCAGGGGCTAAATAAGTAGACCAGATATCATATGCATCTTCCAACAAATCTTTTTGGTTCTGTGAAGGTAATGCAGGGCTTTGATTTCTACATTTCCTTCGGAGCGTGCTATAATCAATCCAGAAGTCGAGGTTCTCCTCACAAAAGTTGGCTCTCAGGAAATCCTTGAAGGGTGATCGAAGCTTTGCATTTTCAAGAATGATTTTAAGTCGAGCAGAATTGCTTTCTTTAGGATCTTGGCTTGTTTCTGCTGCGATACTAGAGGGGCGAGAAGAATTGGATGGTGAGGTAAGGGTGCCTTGGCTATCTGCTGCTGGAGGTTCCTCTTCGTTTTCTTTATTCACAACAGTCGATTGTCGAATAAGTAATGCATCTGGATCTTCGGATAAAATTTCTTGTAGACTAGCTTTTTCTTCACCTTCTTCTTTGCTGATCGTGCTACTGCGAGAGCGAGCCACTTTCGATCGATCTGATCCTAATTGTTGGCTTACAGAAGGCGAGTTTACATGTTGCTTTGGAGATTCTGAGACGACTTGCTTTCCTTTCTCGGTCACAACAAACATGATTACTTTTGATGCTTTGATAGGTGAGTGGCTATGCTTAGAGTCTTGAAATTCAATCCAGCCATACTTGATGAATTCTTGTGCGATGGATTCTGCCTCTTCACGACAAGAAACTGTGGTGTAATCCATAAGCCAATCACAGCACATTTGAGATGAAAATACAGTGCGCATTGTCTTGACCGTCTTGGGTTGTACACGGCTTGATTTTGAGAGTGTTAAGAGATAATTTCCCAACATTTGAATTCGGGAATCACCGCTGGAGACAGAAGAAGACATAGCAAATGGAGCACTTAATGAGGGTATAGAAGAAGATGTCGCGGAGGAGGCCGAAGAAGCAGAAGAAGATGAAGGTGTGCTACTAATTTGTTGACGAGAAGAAACAGATATAGAACTAGCATTGCCTGAGCTTGATAATTCACCATCAAGAGGCAATGTAGTCATCATTACACGAAAAATTACAGAAGAACATACTCGATTTAAAACTAGCTGATCATCATCTGAGTTACGATCCAGGCGAACGAGTTGGATAGCTTCCATATGGCTGAAGTGCTTTCTAAGCGAAGTCAGACTAGCTTCTGTTCTCACACAAAAATCTTGGAGAATGCAAAGGCCTTTGGGTGTCAAATGCCAAATGCCTTTTTCTCGAAATGTTCTGTTTTGAGGGTCAACAGCATTTTCCATGAGTCGACAGTTTTGAAATTGCTGGCAGAGTGATTTGGCCATATCTCGAGCCATGTTAAACGTGGTTGTGGTAGTAGTGCGTTGAAAGCGCGTTGAATCATTTGGATCAGGTGTACGGACAGTATGAGAGAAGCGTAAGTTGCCTAATGCTTGAATAGCATCTTCTGAAGAAAAAGTATTATAATAATTTCGAAACAGGTATCGATGTGTATCTAATGGTATCTGTACAATAAGTGCAGAAAAGAGATCATGAATATCCTATCAAATTAGATTTAGTGAGAAAGAGAAAAAAAAAATAGATTGACATACATACCTTGAGAAAGGGTCGACCATCTATAGTAAACTTGACCATAGAGGTATACGCTTGTTGTGATACATTATTTGAATCCATTTTATAAAAAAGAAAGAAAGAGATAGGAAAAAAGAAATATAGAGAAGAATTGCTAAAATAAATACATGAATAAATTAGAGTTTTTGAACCGAAATAGAAGGAATAAGGAGCAGTGTTGCAGCAACAAATCAATAGTATGGCTCCTTAAGGACTGTATTCTCTCTTTGATAACGTGTCTAAATTGAGCGCTTGGACTTTAACTATTAAGTGTTTTGTCGTATTTGGTAAAGAATCATAATATTGGTTCCACATGTGATGCCCATACTGTTTCTTTGTCAAAATATACCCCCTCAGTTGCATTGTTATACAAATAGAATCTGAGAACAAGTATTATATTTTTTTTTATTGGTAAGCTTGGTCCAACAAAAAGTTGGTTGCCTTTTCCATATCTTGATCATATCTATCCAAGGCATCCAGCGCTGCTTGAGGCTCAAAGCCCATATTGACTAATTCAGCAATATGGCTTCCTTGAATAGTGTCGAGATCGAAGCCCAAGGAGGGATGGTTTAATTCATTAAAATCCCTTTCTGCTCTTGACACGGTCTCTGCTGATGATGGCGCCGCTGTTTCCTCCCTTATCGACTTATTGCTTTCATCGTTGCTATTGTTCTTCTTCTTCTTGTCATCTTTCTTTTTGTCCTTCTTCTTTTTCTTGTCTGATTCATGACTAGTGAAACTGCCAAAGTTCTTTGCCCAAGAAACAATGTTCTTCTTCTTTTTCTTCTTTTTACCATCTTCAGAAATGCCACTCTCTCCTTCTTTCTTGTTGATCGCAGGCGCTGCGATGATAGATGAAGATGAAAGTTTAAAATTGTCTTCAGCGCCTCCTCTATTTGTATTGCTTACTCCTTCTTCATTCTTCGTAATAGGCAACTGACTGAATGAGTCCTCAAAACCTTGAGGGACCTTGTTGTTTTGATTATTTGGTACAGGAGCACCAAACGCTTTATCCAGATCTGATTGGGCAGAAGGAGCAGGTCCCGAAGTTTGGCCTAATAGAGTTGAAGAAGTAGCAGCAGCGAATGTTGTTGGTGTCACATCACTGGCAGTCGCATTGTTTTCTACTTTTGGCTTTTCTCCGTTGCTGGTGGATGAAAATTTAGTATCTGAGAAGTATGCATCAAAATCTTCTTCATCTTGTTGTTGTTGTTGTTGCCTTAAGCTTGGATCACCAAAAATAGCATCAAAGTCCTGTGGCTCGCGCTTCTCCAATGTAGTGTTACTACCTCGAGGTTGTGGTGGTGGTGCAGGTGGTTTTTTTGCATAAACCTTAGGTGTCTGTGTTGTGCCTGTACTACCTGGATTACCTTGGTACGACTGTGGTGGAGGTGGTGGAGCTACACGATGCGTACTACTGTTGGTGCTAGAAGTAAACCGATCGGATACTTCAGAACCAGATACTGAGCTAATAAAAACGGGATCTTCTTCTTCGTGTTGTCTATGTTGTTGATCAAAAGAAGGGGTTCTTTCTTCTGAAACAGGTTGATTACTGATGTCCGCGAACTTGTGTTCATTACTTTTCGAAACTTGCTCTGCCAAAGGGAAGCCTGTAGAGGCCACATTAGGTTGCGTTGTTATCGAACTGACATTTTTACTTGCGGGGTGATCAATAATTACAAATTCATTGTCTTCTGCAGAAGGAGTTACCGTTGTTTCAGTCTTCTTTGATGTAGGGACGCTTCTAGAAATAGAATCAACTGCATCAAAAAAGTCGTCATCTGCATCACTTTCCTCTGCTTTCAAGGTACCCAAGTTGGCAAAAGGGTTGTTTGTTGTTTCATGAGTACCCTTTTGCTAAATTAAAAAACACCATTTTTGATGAGAAACTTGTTTCTTTTTCATGCATGAAAATACCTTATTTCGTGCTACCTCGTTACTTGTTTGTTCTTTTTCTTCGAAATCTTTTGCTTCTTCAGTAATTAAAGATTCATTCTGGTCAGCAACTGTCCGTTCAATGTTTTGTGGCTTTTCGTCAAGAGAAGCTACAGGCACGTTAGAAACAAGAACATTCTCTTGCTTGCTTGTCTCTTGAGGCAACTCATTCTTTTCTTTTGACTCAGTCAATGGAGTTGCTTCAATGTCTAATTCTTTTTCAATTGAGCGAGCATGTTGCTGCAACTTGGCTTCGTTTTCTTTGTGTTCTTCTTCTAGTCTAGCTTCTTCCTCAGATTTGCGCTGTACTTCTAACTTGGCTTCAGTAGCTTTGCGTTTTTCCTCCTCAACCTTACGTTCATTTTTGAGTCTCTCTTCTTCAGCCAATCGAACCTTCTCTTCTTCTCTGCGTTTTTCTTCATTAAGTCTTTCTTCTTCTTTACGAGCTTCCTCAGCCTTAAGTTTGTCTTCTTTACGCTTTTCTTCGGCAATTCTTTCTTCCTCTTCACGCTTCTCTTCTTCTAAACGAGCTTCTTCAGCAAGTCTTTCTTCTTCTTTACGTTGTTCTTCTTTGCGCTTCTCTTCGACCAATAGAGCTTCTTCGGCAAGCCTTTCCTCTTCTTTGCGTTTTTCTTCTGCTTTGCGTGCTTCTTCTGCAAGTCTTTCTTCCTCCTTGCGTTTCTCTTCTGCTAAACGTGCTTCTTCTGCTAAACGTGCTTCTTCTGCTAAACGTGCTTCTTCTGCTAAACGTGCTTCTTCAGCCTTATGTGCTTCTTCTGCAAGTCTTTCTTCCTCCTTGCGTTTCTCTTCTGCTAAACGTGCTTCTTCTGCTAAACGTGCTTCTTCAGCCTTATGTGCTTCTTCTGCAAGTCTTTCTTCCTCCTTGCGTTTCTCTTCTGCTAAACGTGCTTCTTCTGCTAAACGTGCTTCTTCAGCCTTATGTGCTTCTTCTGCAAGTCTTTCTTCCTCCTTGCGTTTCTCTTCTGCTAAACGTGCTTCTTCTGCTAAACGTGCTTCTTCAGCCTTATGTGCTTCTTCTGCAAGTCTTTCTTCCTCCTTGCGTTTCTCTTCTGCTAAACGTGCTTCTTCTGCTAAACGTGCTTCTTCTGCTAAACGTGCTTCTTCAGCCTTGCGTGCTTCTTCAGCTTTGCGTGCTTCTTCAGCCTTGCGTGCTTCTTCAGCCTTGCGTGCTTCTTCAGCTTTGCGCCGAGCTTCACGTCTAGCAGCAGCAGCTTCTTGCTTCTTACGATGCTCTTCATGCAATTGATCCATTTCTTTTTTTAATCGCATGGATTCCATCTGAATATTATGAACAGCACGACGCAGTCGTTCATTCTCTAGCTGACCCTCTTTATAATCTTGTTTTGTCTTTGACAATTCAGTCTGAATGGATTCCAACTGTTTTTGAGCCACATCAAATTCAGATTGAGTTGTTGTCCAACCAGGTTGTTCTTGTTGAATGGCTTGGTTCAGTTCGTCGAGCACTGTCTTTTGTTGATCATGTTGAGCTTTCAGTTGTACGACTTGTTGTTCAAGGTCCGCCTTTTTCTGTTCAAGTGCATTTAAAGCTTGTTGAGTCGATTTTTGTTGTAACTGAATGTCTTTAGTAGACTTGGTTGCAGCTGTAATTTGGTTCTGAATCAGGTTGACTTGGTTCGTGACTTCAATCAGTTGTTCATCGCTAAAATCACCCAGCAAATCTTCATCTAGAGAATAGATTCAATGTCAGTTGACATACTTTTTTTTTGGGATTGCATGAATCATGCATGCACACACTCAAGTACCTTGATAGATGCTTGTAGGAGCCACAGGATTTACATTACTGCTCACCAAAGGTGTAGGAGGAGGAATGACAGGTGTAGGAGGAGGCAATAAACTCTTGGGCAAGGCTTGAGGCAAAGATTTACCAGCCAATCGCTTATGAATCAAATGCATAGCAATAGCAAATTCATTTGCATTTAAAGCACCACGGTCATTGATATCAGCCAAATCCCAAATCTTGGCCAGCTCAGCTTGAGGTAGTTTAGAGTTCTTAAAGAACCCAACTGCGTCTACACCTTGTACAAAACCTGAATGTTGCTTATCTAGTTTTGCAAAATAACTATCGTACTGTGCCTTTTCGTGTGCTGCAATGTCCCATGGTACATGAGGTGCTGTAGAAGAAAATGCCATGGTGCCTATAATATCAATTTTTTTGGCCTTGGATGGTTGTTCAAGAGGTGAATGGATAGATTGAGGAGAAGCAATAAAAGCTTGAGGTGTTGTTGTTTCGCTTGAGGCTGCTAAATAGACATCAGTAGGTAAAATAAAGGGCAGTGTAGTCATTGATTTATCCATGAGTTTTGCGATATAAAACATAGCAATTATGAATTCGGTTTGGTCCAAGTAACCATTTTTGCGAATATCAGCTAGGTTCCTGAACGAGTGTATTAGTCAAGCAAAAAAAAAAAAAAAAAAAAAAAAAAAAAATCAATATATATATATACCAAATTTGAGCTAATTTGTCATTTGGCAGCTTGGATTTAAGAAACAAGTTCTTTGCTGTTTCAGCAGGAACACCTTGAGATGTAGGACACTGTGCTTGATAAATAGCTTTGAACTTGTTCTTTTCTTCTGGTGTCATGACTATACTTGAAGTTTGATTGGTCAGCTGAATTCCTTTGAATTGCGGCAACGGTGTAACTAAAAAGCTGTTAGTAACAATGAAGCAGTGAAACTATCCTTTACCCGTTGAAAACAAGGGTTCAATTGCTTTGATATTGTTTTGAGCACATGCAATCAATTTTAATGCTATTGCAAAAGTATCCTCTGTAAGATATCCCAAGTTATTTACATCTGCACTTTCCCAAATCTATGTAGATGACATTGAGTGATAAACAGGAAAACATAGTGTTTCTTTACCTCTGAGAGAACTTCATTAGGTAAGCCAGACTTGGCAAAGAACTGAACAGCTTCAACACCAGTAACTAAGTTGGGTTGACTTTTACAAGCAGCTTTAAATATTTGTTTGTATGCATTGACTTCTTCTGGTCTCAATTTTGTCTCCCAAGAGGACGACATAGCAGCAGAAAAAAAAAAGAATATGGAAAAAGAAAAAAGAAAAAGCGCTGTGTAAGCGAGAACAGTAGCAAAAAAATGATGTACAACTCGAGTATCTCCGCTTTAAATAGACCTAAATTATGACATAACTGCAGTGGTCGATCTCACTGTGTTGAACTAGGTAATGAAGTGTAGACCTGCTAGTCAGAAATATGATTCAAAATGCCTTTGTATGTAAGACTGCTCAATCATCTTACTACTTCTTGCTTCAACGTAAACAACAGAATGGAATGGCTCTAATTTAGCCTGTAGCAAAAGAGAAGCTTTTCTTTGAGGGAAACAGAGTGTCTGTGAGTTGTATCAGCTGTAAAAGTAAATAATAGAATCTAACTCAATCCATCTGCTTCCTATCCCAAAAAAAAATGTGTTTAAGAAGCGGCATTGAGTGAGCTGCACATCTTTTTGAAGGATTTATTCTCAATGTCTGTCTTTAGTGACAACAAACATGCTATTCAGCTCTTCTCTCTTATCTTTGTTCTCAGCTTATTGATACGCCCTGTTATTAGAGCATGGCACTGGGGAGAAGGTATTTGTAGACAAATTTGACTGTCTTGTATACTCAATATGTTAGATGAGTTCAACATGTTTGAACTTTCATTAGCAATGACAAAGAATCATACCAACTTTTATGAATGGCTAGGTGTCGAGGTATTCCAGATCATGCTTAACTATTTCATCTCTTACACCTCATCTATAGCCAGCAGCAACTACTGCAGAAATAGGAAAAGCACATAGAGAACTCGTCTTGAAATTACAGTATGTATCTTATACCCTACTTGAAATCTAATATGCCTGTTACTAGTCCTGATATAGCAACAGTAGACGAAGCACAAGAGAAGTTTATGATAACAAATCAAGTTGCTTTTGTTCTGCGTTCCACTGCATTAAGGCCATTATACGATTATATTCTATTTGAAAACAAAGGCAAGATTCCCTTTTGGAAAGGCTTTTATTATGCCTATTCTCGTTATAAATTACAGTGCATGGTATTGTTTCTATGTATAGCAGCTATCTTGCTTGAGTATCTTAAAGCATGGGATCATTACATGACAGAGAAACTTGCTATGGATCAGTTTATTCAGAATGCTAAATTGATGGCAGGAAGACTCTCTGATAAACATGCATCAGCCAAGACACATCGCAGTTACATTGATTTAGGGCATAGAACACTTGAATGTGAAATCACAGAGGATAAGGAGATCTTTATCATACAACAAGACAAACGGTTGCCTTTATCCTCTTCTCAGTTGATACAGAAACCAAATCTATTCAATACATTCTTGCTTCGTTATCCAGTGCAATGGATTCAACGCTTCTTGACAAAATAAAAATAATCCTACAAGAAAAAAAAAAAAAATGTCAATCGCGCGCTAGTTCCCTTTCTTTTTTTCTCTCCCTTTCTCTCTCTCTCTCTCTCTCTCTCTCTCTCTCTCTAAACGACTTCCGCTTGGCCATTGTATGAGATTTGGACATATTCAGAAGGAAAAGAAGGATGCAATGGAAGAGATAGAAGATGACTTTTATTATCGGTTACAACGTCATTCTGCTTTGTATAGAATACTTTTGTCGCGACCTTATTCAAGCGAAATACACTTTAACCAATGGAATCGCATTGACCTCAAGCTTGTGAATGAATTTGGCTTGACATTGACTAACAAGCAAAAGATGTCATGCTGGCTTGAGATAGACTGTCGTTTGCTGGTCAACAAAGACCATCGTATACAGACATGTCAAGATTATGAAGTATTTTGTCGACCTATACAAAAAGACGGTTGGGAATCCACAGTTCAATCCGAGATTGCAGGCTTTCAACATGACACAGAAGGCAATTTCGAATACATGGTGGTAGTAAAAGACGAAGGACTTGAACTCTCTCCTGATGCCTTGAAGGAATCACATACATACTTTTTGCAGATCTCTCCAACGCGCAAACAAGAACAGACCATCCATGCTTTTCCCCTTATGATAGGTCCTTTTGCTATCAAAGAACCCATGATACCAACAACGCCTAATGGGAAATGGTACGAGCCTCCTCTATCATTCAACATATTCCATGCCTATTGTCTGCTTGATCAATCGTACTTGATTGTCAAGGAAGACTGGAAGCTAGGCACATCAGGTAAATTATGGGATTCTGCTCTTGTTCTGTCCCACATGTTTTGTGATAAGATTCAAAAAAATCCTTTTTATTTTAAGGATCGTCGTTTACTGGATCTTAGTGCAGGGTAAGGGTAATTCCAATCAAAAGAAACAACAATGGAGGGTCTGATGGTGTGTTTAGAACTGGCTGTATAGGACTGTTGCTGGCTTCCTTATTAAAGGACATGTACAGAGATCAACCTGACAGTATGCCCGAAATTACCATGACAGATTTACCTGAAGCACTTGATTTGATCCATCAGAACAGAACCTATAACCATCTGGAAGACTATACCCATATCATGCCATTAGCATGGGGTAACTATGAAGACGCAAAACAGGTCTTGATGAAGGGACCTATTCACACCATCATTGCTTCTGATGTGCTCTATGAACCTGCTTCATTTCAGAAGTTGGTTCAGACATTGGATTGGCTTAGTACAGAAGGTGATGTGGATATTTACCTGGGATATAAGCGACGTGGGCTCAGTTTAGAAGAAGAGCTTTCGTTTTTTAATATTTGTTCTAAAAGATTCCATATAAGGATGTTGTGCTCTTCACTCTATTCTGAACAAATGACAAACTACCCGCATGTACTCTCTCAAAAAGAAGGATGGGCTTTGAACGAGTTTTCAAGTATGTGCTTAGATTCAGGCGTCAATATATATCAACTTGTCCGCAAATAACCACACCGTTGCTTATTTTATTCTACCTATTATTCATCTATCAACAGCTATAGACTTCTAATTTATAGTGCTTTTTCTACTTACAAAAAAAAAGACAATATATACTCTTAGGGGGATTGTAGGTATTTCTCGTCTATCTTATTCACCCAAGGTCTTGTTACACATTTGGTTTGTAAAGCGTGTATCCTTCTTGGATAGTCTAAAAAAAAATAAGAGGGGTTCAAAAGCATTGTAGTTTTAAGCTTACAGGCATTGTAATAAAAAGGTGTCAAATTTAAACCCTATAACAATCCTTAGGTTTCGATTCCCGCTTATCTCTTTTTCTTTCTTTTTTTTTTTCCAAATGAACAACTACGGTAGCAATGAACAACAAGAAAAAGCACTTGAAGAATTTCGAAATGCTTGGAGACAAGAAGTGGAAAGCAAACAGGGTCATGATCCACATGCTGAAGCACCAGAACAACAACAACAGCAACAAGAAGAAGCCTCAATTGCTGCTTTGATTGAACAAACTGAATCATTGGCTGTTGATCAGCCTGAGCCTATTACTGCTATGGATCATTATGTACTTGCTGTAGACAATGAACGACAAGGCAAGCTAGGGAAAGGTAATGTGTACTTTGTAGGCATGGTCGTAGACTAAAAACCGCTTTCTACCGCAGCATTGGATAGTTATCGTCGTGCATTTAAATTGGATCCTGATATTGATTATGCCTACAAAAAGCATTATCAAAAAGAAATCTTACCCAAGATTCAAGCAACACAAGATCAGCCTTCTACAGAAGACTTTAAGCATATGATGCCTTTGAATAAAGAATATGTGGCTCCTCCTCCTACAAGCAAAGATCCATTAACAGACTTAATTGAACAGTTTCTAAATGAAGATTTGACTTATATACCCAGACTGGATTATAAGCCTGTATCGATAGCTAAACTACCCAGTAAGTCAACATATATATATATATAAAAATATGTCTGATAGCAGGTTTAGGTGAAATTATGTTGAATGTACTCAAGATCCTTGCATTGCATTCAGTCTCTTCTATATCCTATTTTGCTACTGTATGTAAAAAGTTCTTTTTGTATACACGCGACCCTTCTATTTGGCAATATGCTGCTGTACGTGTATTTCGTCAACCTTCCATGACCTTAGAAGAATCCCGCCAAGAGTGTCTAAAGTATGTCAATACCTTTGATGGTAATTGGATGCGCATGTTTATTGATCGTCCACGTATTCGTTATGATGGTGTCTATATCTCTATTTGTCACTATATTCGACCCGGTACATCAGAGACAGCATGGAATAAGCCTATTCATTTTGTGACTTATTATCGTTATTTACGGTTCTTCCCTGATGGTCGTATTCTGAAGCATGTCACCACAGATGAACCAGCTCATGTTGTCAAACAATTACAGTTGGGCTATAATAAGAAGCAGTGCTTTCATGGTCGATTTAGAATGGACTTTGATGATCATATTACCATTGTCATGAAGGACTATACTATACCTAGAGAACTCTTTCATTTGTCACTCAAGATCAAGACAACCCATCGAGGAAAACATAACAGACTGAATTGGGATCATTATGCAAGTAGCTCCATAGGCGTGAATAGAGACGACCATGTCTATGATCTTAAGCTACTGAAGCATTATATTTTTAGTCCTGTCAGAAGCTACAAGGTGCATTATCCAGATGAAATGGAACGCATTGTAGTCGACTTGAATGACCCTTTAACTTTTCTTTAAACTGAGATTCAAAACAATAAAACCACTTTCTTTTCTCTTCTTTTCTCTCAATGGGTTCAGATACAACATCAACAGCATTGTTGGCTGATGCTTTTGCTCAACATGTACAAGCAAGCATACAACTGGTCAAAGTAGCACTTGAGCTAGAATGGACTGTATTTACTCGGTTTGCAGTGGGTGTTATAGCAGCAACATTGATGTCCATTATCTACCTTGTCTGGACCCTGCGTCATTCGCGTCGTCCCTTAGTGATTTGGGAAAAACTCAATAAACCCTTGATCAAAGTGTTTCGACCCAGGATTTTCGCTTTCTTAATGGGCAACATCAATCCTTATTCGAAATCGATAGGTAACAAACAAGAAACAGGTTAAAAACAAGTTGTTCATGTTATATCTAGATATGCGTATTTCGACATTTTCTCGAGGATTCTGTACTGGCTTTATGCTTGTAAGTATGTTATTCAAAACAAGCTCCAAACTCATGGTATATTTAGGATAGACAAAAAAACAGAAATCCATTTCGAAGGTTTGTTATATCGATAAAAGAAAGAAGGGCTGATGTTCATGTTCAGTGTCCATGCAACTGCTTTGGCTACATTTGCTGAATCTGTAGGTGAATTAGGCTTGCTTAGTATACTGAAAGACAGTAAGGATGAAATCACACTTGTTTCTTTGGAATTAGAGGTACAAATCCCCCCCCCTTTTGTGTTGCACAAGATTAAACTTGAATTGATTGTTAGTTTATGAAAAAAGCAAGAGGTTTATTGACTGCTTCGACTGATTTCAACTTACCTGAAAATGAAAACATCCAAGTGGATGCTGATGGTCAAAGACAAGTCAAGATTGATGTGGTGGTCAAGGATCGTACTTTGGATACAGTTGCTGTAGCACATTTGGTCTGGATGATTCAGGGCAAATCACAATAGAAAAGTTTGATGGGGTTCATCCATAAATAAACACACTTTAGGATAACGTATAAAAGGAATACAATCAGACAAATAACTACATAAAGAGAACATAAAGCATGCCTGTACATACTTAAGCTTGCTAAATTGAAGGGATAGAGAACAGGATTCAGTCTTTATTGATATTTATTAGCTCATTTTCACTTTTTTGCAAAGCATTAGTTTCTTTAGCTTGCTTATTTTGTTCTTTCTATCTCTCAATCACATGCTGTTCTTTTAGAGATTCAACTGAATGTTACAGAAGCATTAATGAAGCGATCATTTGAAAAATGCTTGGAGGTAATCAATCGTTTTGATCTCCAGCCTTTGCTTGTTGTTCTAAGTGACAAGACTTCTTCAATAGTTAGGTCAATGTATTGGAAGACATTGAATAGTACTGTATGGGCAGAAAAGTGCTTAATCATCTCCAAAGATGCAATTAGCTTTAGTGAAGACGAAGCAAGAAAACCTGACCTTTTAAAAGTATTACTTTTTTTTTTTTTTTAATTTATAGTAACTATGTACGTGATAGGAACAAAAATTAATCGTACTACCCTCAGCTAGAAGAGTTATCCAGAGGATTTATTTTTTGTTTTTTACAATTTTTTGTTTCGAGTATTCAGTATAACTTCAGATATTCTTTGTATTCTTTCATAATATACTGTTATTTGTATAATAATACAACTGTTACACAAACCACCCAACAGTTACCTCTGCGCAAAGGTATAGTCAGGGAATGTTTATATTTTTTTTCAAACTATGTTTCACATAATATTAGGAACAGTGGACTTTGATTATTACACAACATTCTGAACGGTCTTCATGATCAATATTCACATGCTTTAATACTATCATAGTGTCTTTTATAATATTTTACTTATATGTCCAAAATATATTATGCTTTATAGTAGTTGATCACATAAAATATTTTTTAGATGACATGATATCATTCAGCGGATGGGCTACTTCACAAAATAGTATATGTTGAATATAACTACCTATGATTTTCCATCATGTTTATTCCATTATAAAATTATATTTTATCTATTATAATGCATATATTTAAACAGATCATGATAAAGTCTGCAAAAAATCATATATGCTCATACACACAGAAACTTATACACAATTTGTGCTTCCTCCTTTATCGTTTGTATTTTTAGATTTATATAGAGATCATTCGACAAGTCCTCTTATCCACATTGTATGCCTTACAATTCTTCTCACCACAGTAGACAGAACCAAGGCAGGCCTTGTAGTACACATGATTCACAGTAATCCTATTTTTTAAGGGGCTTTGAATTGGTAATTTTGAGTTGCCAACCAATATTCAAATCAACATTAAGATATTTGCCTGCCTCGTCTGATTTGTAAACATAAGACACTTCTTTAACAGCGCCATTAGGAAACTGGTTTCAGAAGTAGGTTCTGAGTATATCATCAGCCGGTGTATTATGAGTTTTTTCAGGCATTGTGATGAAAAAAAAAATATTGATTTGACACATTAGAAAGTTATTTGTCAACTTAAAAATAGACATATGAGCTAAAAAAAAAAAAAAGCATAGAGTTTCATTTTTTTTAGAAGCAATTTATTGTGCATAAATGATAAAAGAGAGGAGTTGGTTGCAAAGCAGCTTTGTTTGTTTGTTTTTTTTACATAATGTCCATCATAATAAATTATATTTAGGAGCATATTACACAAGACGGAGAAGGAGGGAGGGGCAAAAAAAAAAAAATAAGATTATTCAGTATGTTCTAATTTACGCTTCTTGTTCTACAAAAAAAAAAAAAAAAATAGGGTTAAACTACTATTTGCATAAAATCTAAACTTTGTATTACCTGTAATGCTTCCTCAGGTGAAGATAAACTTTCTTTACTACTGACGCGTCGAGTAGGTTTGATGGGGAATTGTGTACATTTTACATAATCTTTCAAAACTGTCTTCCATAATTGTAACCCAGTATCATACAAATTGTGTTCTACACGAATTTCTCTATCAAACACCATTGCATTTCTGTCTCGTACGTCCTTATCTTGAATATACAATGGCCATTCGGGAATACCATCATGGTTAGGATCACCTTTTCTTGCAAAATTAATTATGGCCAAAGAGATCTGTTTAGCAATACGGTCTCTTTCATACTCATCACCGGGACCCAAGAATGGATTGTCTGTCCAGTAAGCTAGATTATCCCAAGAAAAGACAGAATCTACCATATGGGCTGCCTTGATTACATTCTGAACATCGTTGGACTCATAATCCCATTCATAAAGCCAAACTTTATGGCCCTGAAGCGACAGGTTTTCGGCTGTTAAGAGAGTAGAGATTCGACACATCACGTCTGAGCACATATATCGTGTCACTTCAGATGGTGGCGACATGGGAGGTACAATTTCTTGTTTGTACAACTCATATGCTCGGCGCGCGTTTTTGTGACCAAAGATATGTGTAAAGTATCCACGTACAAACATGGAATCATCCATGTCTTGGAAATTAGGCAAAAAGGGGAAAAAAAAGTTAAATTCGTCACGGGTATAGCCAACCATGATCTCGAGATGTTCGTGTCCTTTAGGTAATGGGTGGTTGAAGAAGTGTTCAATGAGCGTAGTGGGTAAGATGTGGCCATCTTCACTTAGACCCACAGGAGCCAATCCTTCCAGGAAATTAGGCCAAGTGGTCATGAAGGTTTGTGTTTCCAAATAAGTCTCGATCTCGACAGATTCTAAATCGTTCGCTAAATCAGAAGTATCTAAACCCAGCGAACGGACAAAGATTTCACCTTTGGTTTCTGCCCATTTCTTTGAACTGCACATAAACATAGGTGGTGATTGTAATACAGCACGTTGAAATAAACCGCCTGTATTAGGGGCTAAAACCATACCCAGAATACATACAGCTACGAAAAGAAAAGCAAGGGGTTAGGTGAGTTTATCATAGAGGTGTTTTCTTACCTCCTGCTGAAGAACCAAATGCAGTAATATTGTTAGGATCCCCACCAAATTGGGCAATGTTCTTTTTTATCCATCTAAATGCAGCTAGAAGAACAGTGAGTATGCGTTTCTATAGAACACACTAAACTCTACCTATTTGATCTAATAAACCCAAATTGGCTGTGCCCTTTAGATCAGGTGAGAGATGATCCATTGACATCCAGCCTAAAGCACCTAATCTATAATTGAAGCTGACAATGATAGCATCGTTTCTAGACAAGTTGGTACCATCCCAAAAAGGTTGACTTGAACTTCCACTACATAAAAAAGTAAATACACATATATAACTAGAGCATAGTAAACAGACAAACCTCATACAAGCACCGGGATGTATCCAGACAATGACAGGCCGTTTCTTATCTTTAATTGTATCAGGTGTCCAAATGTTTAAATAGAGACAATCTTCGGCTTGATGGTCAATTTGAACACACATTAAAGTGTCAAATGGCATTTGTGTCTGAGGTGCGGCTGGTGCATGTTCAACACACAATCGTTCTTCATTAGGAGTGTTTATCTCTACTGTGGGTTTATGACGGAGTGAACCTACAGGTGGTTCAGCATAAGGGATACCCAAGAATACTTCGATCTCATTGGCTTCATCCTTAAGGCCTTGAATGATGCCAGAAGAAGTTTGAATCTTTTCAGTATAAGTTAATTCAAGTTGCAACTCTTCTTCCATAACAATAATAATAATAATTTAGAAAGAAAAAAAATAAAAAAAAATGAATTTATATTTTCTTTTATCAATTTTTCCTTTTCTTTTTTAGTTAACTCGATATAGATACGCACACACTTTTGTACACACACACACACACACGCACATAACTGAAAAAGAAACCGGACCAATGACAATTTTTTTTACTCCTTATGGAATTTGACTTTTGAGGAACCCTAAGACGAGAGGGACCATTGAGTTCTGTACGACTAATTTGACTATTTCATGACCCCTTTTAGTAACCACATTGGCTGTTGTGCTAGTAGATGCTGTTGTGCTTGTTGTGATAATAGAACTACGGTCATCTTCTATTGGTTTCTTTTTTGCTGGCAATAATAATCGCATAGTTCTGTTATGTCTGTCTTCAATTTGACTTAATGTGGCACTGGTGATTTCATTTACTGAGGTATTTTCATTTGAACGGAGAGGTAGTGTTCCTTTCTTGAGTTCATCAGCCAACAAGACTTCTTTAAGGACTTGTAAAGCAACATGGGCCTCTGAGCTCTGTTCTTGCATTTGTTGAATGACTTTTTCATTTCTCTGATCATTCACTTGTCCACTGGCTTGCTTAAGTGCTTCGATCCATTGAATCCGTTCTTCTTCTGTCTCTACACTAAATGTATATTTACGGTTCACAAGGTGTTTTCTATCCTCTTCTTCTTCTTCCTCATCATCATCATTTTGATGCTCTTTTTCTTCTCTGCCTCTTCTTGTAGCAGACCTTGATTTATTGACTGATTTGACACTCGTACTTGCTTCTTTCTTTCGAATCCCTTGTTCTTCTTCCATCAACATTTTGTTTTTTTCCGTTTCTTTATCAGCACTTGAGGAATCCATGTGCTTAAAACCCACTTGAAAAGTATAGCGCATGAAGGGTCTTTCCACAATCACGCTCTTGGTCCTTGGAAGTGTAGGACTCACGTAGTTACCTGCATTATCTCCTGTCTTGATAAACATCAAAGAGGTTCTGCCTAGTGTGTTGCCTGTGATAGTAAATGTCTGGATACAAGAATGAGAGAAATCAAGCACGTTCGGTTCAAACACAAGATCCTGTCCTCTTAGCTTGATTTGAAGACCCTTATCTGGAGCAGGAATACAGATCGTAATAGGGTCAGAAGGATATCCCTTAGTGAGTCGACTAGGCAATCGATGTGGTATGACAGTAATGACCACATCTTGTTGATGTTGTTGTGGAATAGAAGGAGAGACGACTTGTTCATCATCTTCTGGTATGGTAGGTGGGGATATACAACGATTGGCTTTGTTATCCCAGCCTGTTTCCAATCGTTCTTCTTTAATCGATCTATACATTTCCTCCATAAATTCACGTGGTACCAAATGATACTGGTCATAATAATTCCAGCGCTCTAGAAAGTCTTCTAGGCTAGGAGGGCTGTCTCCTTTAGCCCTGACAGACATGATATAATGCAATGGTTCAATAGCCACACTTTGTCGGTGATCTGTTGGATTGCCTGTCAAGACAGGCTGTACATTTCTATAGTCAATCACACTCATCTTTCTTTTGGCTTGACGATCTTGACGTTCTTTCAATTCACGAGCATACCAGAACACATCCTTTTCAGATGTAGCATCAAACCAATACTCTGCATTCAAGAAAAGCATGGCCACCACAACTTTGACTACCATATCTTCATGGAACTTGATCACATTTTGATTGGCATCATGCCATTTCTTAGCAAACCGTTCAATCAAATATTCCAGTGCTTCCCAATGACTCGGTAATCGAAATGTGGTCAGCAAGATACGCAATGCTTCATCCATACGAAGTCCCACCATACGGAAACACTCTAAAAAGGCATCATAGACATCACTGTGTTTCGCATCTGACAGATAATAGCCCAGTTGACGTCGATTCAGATCAGGCGTCTTGAACAAGAAATTGGCAATACTCATCGGATCATTGGTCAGGACGCCCTTATCGATCAGATACTGAATGCCCAGATTTGCATCTGTCTCAAATTTGCGTAAAGCAGAGGCCAAGAGAGGGTGGATCTTGCGTGCTGGAGGCAAGATGGGCCGACCTTCTGAATCCATTTCAATTACCGATTGAGGTTTATGGGAAGTATCTTCTTTTGACAGATAGAGTGTCAATTGGCCAAGTTGAACAATATTCTTGACTTGAAAAAGAGAGTGTTCATTCGGCCTAAATCGATACCTGTTCTTTTCCGTCATGCTGTTGCGTTTGGATGTACTGACAATGATGTTCTCGTCCATGATGGGTTTACAGATCAGTAAGAGATCACTAAACAAGAACAGATAGCGATCTTTGACTGTATTGGCATTGATCACTTGAAATACTGGGGTATGAAGTAAATGTTGACGAGGAGGTCTCGGTAGTGGTTTAGGCTGCTCTTGTTGAGGTGGTGATGGTAGTGGTAGTGGTGGTGGTGGTGGTGTTAGTGATGATGGTGATGATGGTGATGGTGGTAAAGTGGTCAAGAGACGCTTGAGTTTTTCAACATGAGCTGAATGTTGTTTAGGCGTATCATCAGGGGATCTTAACATGCTGAGGTAATCTTGAGCTGCTTTTGGATCAAAAAAGCCGTTCTTTTTGACATGTGTTGGGGATGCATTGGTAGGTGGAAAGGATAAAGGTGACCGAGAACGACGTGATGCTCTTTGATTCAATGGCAAAAGAACAGAGAGTCGATTGTCTTGTGATGCCTCAGCATGATCTTCATCGTCTGATAATTCAATATCACTGTCTTCAGCTCGTTTGTTGAATTTCTTTGTCTGTGCTGAATCAACGGAACTTGGATTCCAACTGGCTGTACTACCACTGTTTGTCTTTTGTAACATCAGGTCCTCATCATCTTCACTGAACACACGCGCACTATTGACACCTGTAGAAGAGACTGTCTTCTCACGCTCATAGCGATGTCGTAAAGATCGATAGAGTCCATCTTGTGCTTCACTGGCTGCTTGTGCTGCTGTTGAAAAAGAAGGGGTTATAAAAGGTGACATACCATAATACGAATCAAAATCATAAGAACCAGGTGAAGAAGAGGGTTCTTCTGGAGAACGAACCTTGTCCCAGTTTGAGAATGAACTAGGAACAGCAACACCACGTTCAATCAGACGTTGAGTGAATGAAGGTCCACTGTGACTACTATGGGCTGAACTTGCAGAGCCTTTTCTTGTCTCTTCTCCTTCAATATGACTAGACTTATCAAGTTCTTCTTTTTGTTGCAGTTCTTTATCCATAAAGAAAAAAGTAAAAAAGTAAAAAAAAAAAAAAAAAAAAAGTTTTATTGAATTGTAATTTATGTTTGCACGATGTTTATTTTAGACTCCGTTTCTTATGCAAAAATACTTAAAAGAACATGTTGAAAAAGCTAGGAAGTCTATCAAAGCCTCCAAATATTTCCTCTTCCTCTTCCTCTTCTTCCTCTTCTTCACCTTGCATAGCATCATCGTATAATTCATCTTCACTTTCTTGTTCTAATGGATTGGCCTATGTCATCATGATGATGAATAAAGAAGCTGATCTATAACAGTGTTCATTACCTTTTCAGGAACATTTTCTAATATATTTGTTGTTTCTGGCTGTTGTTTATCATTATCTTCTATAGAAATGACATTATTTTCACTACTGCCTGGTCTTTCGTCTTCATCATCAATCACAATGGCATTCTCTTTGGCTTCTCTTTCTTGTTCAGTCTCAAATAAGTCATCAATGGCCACTTTAGCTTCTCTTGTTTTGGGTATTTGAATTGTATCAGGAAACTCAACATGGAAATTGATGTAGAGATCACCGCGGGCTTCATTTTGACTACCAAAGATAGGCATACCTTCCCCTTTAATCACCTTCTGTGAGCCAGGCTTAATGGTCTCTCCCATGATCTGAGTAGCTGTCATGGTACGACCATCCAGATGTGTACATATCACCTTGTTTTTGAATCCCAACAAAGCTTCTTTTAAGCTAATCTTGACAGTGATATACAGATGATCTCCTCGACGAACAAAGACAGGATGACGTTGTTCTTCTACACGGAAAATCACACTGCCTCTTGTCTTTCCATCTGGCATCAAATTACCCTTGTTTTTAAGTTGAAGGGCATGTCCAGAATGAACACCTTTAGGGACTTTCATGCTTACTTTACGATCCACGTATTTTGTATTGTTGCATCCTTTACAGTTGATATAGTATTTCTGACTACCACGACCAAGGCAGAATGAACAACGGATATGAGATGGTATCTTTCGACTATGGTTGGCTGCTTTGGTTGTTGTGCCTTTACCTCCACAATGTTCGCATGTCTTGAATCGTTTCAAGTGTTGATGATCACTAACTTATCATCAGTCTACATCAATAGGTATGGCACTTACCCATGGCATGTTTGACAATCAATGGTTTCTCTATAGCTGAATGAAAGTTTAGATCCTTGAAATATATCTTCCAATGTGAGTCTGCATGAAGAGCGAATGTTGTAGGATGATTCTACAGTGTATATGAGTTGATATGTTGTACTGAACACAACTTACTTGGTGGCTCAGGACGTGGTCTTGGTGTCTCTCTTGTATAGCTAAAGTTGAATCCAAAGGCACCGAATGGATCCATAGGAAAAGGATAACTTGAATGATGGGATGGCATTTCTGTACTCTTTTTTGAAAGGTATTCTTTTCGTCTTTCTGGATCTACCAAGATACTATAGGCATTACTGATTTCTTTAAACTATGAGGGGAGGGGGTCATTGAGTGTTATGTGATTTTGTCTATTGCTTACCTTTTCAGCACCATCTTTGTTTTTATCAGGATGGTATTCTTTAGCCTAGTTTTATTAGTCTCTCGTGTGATTCTTGTTATATTACCAAAAGACGATAAGCCTATGAATAGGATGAGCACTTGATCAACTGTAGATCATTTACCTTTTTTACTTCTTCTACAGAAGCTGAGCTCTTTAATCCCAATACTTTGTAGAGATCTTCAAGCATGTCAACAAAGAAAAATAAAGAGAAAAAGCTAGAAAGTGCAGGAAACACATTTTAACAATCAAAATTTAAATTTAAACACCGTTCAAATCACTTGGAGAACAATAAAGAAATAGATTACTGTCATTTGTATCAATAAAGCTATTTTATGACTTATATGACTTATATGATATATAGATAGATAGATAGATAGATATACTACAGATGGGCTAGTCAAGTAAGTGGAAATAATATAGGATAGATAAAAAAAAAAAAATTTTTTACTTGCTTTATTCTAGAAAGATCTGTTATTAAATGGTATGTAAAGTATATACAGGTTATTATAGTTTTTTACAAGGGAAGGTAGTCACAATTTCTTGCAATAAGTAATAGGAACCCAACCAGACTTAGTTTGACCATCCAGTGTTGTTCCATACCACCAATCTTGATCCAAATAGTCTGGATCTTGACTTATTCGAAGCACAGTACCTTGTTTGACATTCAATTGATCTTCTTCATCTGCCTCAAAATCATAGAGCAACACACATTCAAATTCTTCATTCATCATAGCATGGCTTGTACGCATAGAATCTAACAAGAAAAAAATAAATTAACATTAGGACATGTAACCCGCTGAGTTTACCACTATCATTCAATGAATATGTCCGTAATAACAATGAAGAACTCGATGAATTACTCATAGAATATCGATTTCTATTCAACAGAGTGATATTGTGTGTCATTTCTTCTAATTTTTCAAACTGGTCTAAGTGTGCTGCTATCATACTTTGATAGGATGTAGCAGCCTGTAGGCCTAAATGCTGTTCTACTAATTTAACCCATTCTCGGTGCATGAGTCCATTGAATTTGAGCTGAACAAGAGCAATGCCTCCAATCAGAATATCAAAATACTGTGCTGTCAATGCAAAGAATTTTGGTAGTTCGTCTACTAATTGACCATTGATAGAGACATACGCATCGGCTGATTCTTGTAATGCTTTATCTGGTATATCTCCCTTGAGTTTCATATCTCGTACACGGTCATAATCAATCATCTTCATGGCTCTCTTGTTAATCACTTGAGTTGGATTTTCAAACACTCTGAGGAAATCATCAATGCGACTGTAGACATAACCACGTACATCATTGTCCTATATATGCATATGGTCAGTCCATACACCATATCATGCTTCATTTTACCAATTCTCGGGCTAAATTGGTCGATAAATACGCTGCCATTTTACTGAAATTCTGAACAGCCTGTCTACTCTTGACACGAACACCGCCCCATGAAGTATACAGGGATTCCATACTACAGGCAAGTTGTTGAAGATTCTCAAATCCAACTTTGACATGGCGAACCCACCCTTGCACATCCCGAGCTAATTGACGTACTAGTTCTTGTTGTTCCTCAAACTTTTCATACAAGGCTTCAAACAATAAATCATGCGTTGGTTCGGCTGCAAATCCTGTTGCCTGTTTGATCTTTTGTGCTCTTCTTGTTAATCGCTTATTGATGCCATGACTATTATAGGTTAGTGTCTATCACCTTGTTTATCATACATTACACAACATTGATCTCTGTCTTTTTCTTATCCCCTACAATCTTCTCAACAATGTCTTTTCTACGCTTGATTTCGTTGATATTATCGGCTACTTCTTGAATTTCTTTTACAGCGGCTGATAGGTCATCATGATCATCATGTGTAGGCGGAGTCAATGTCAATATCTCTCGAAGTAACAATGGGTATTTAAGTACACGCTGTACTGGTTTAATCAATAAACTGCCAAGATCCCAACTGGTTGTTTTGCCTTGAATTTGTTCTTTACAATGCTAACAAGTCCATTAGCCGAGAACCTATAGACATTTATGGATACTTTACATTTAAAAAGACTTGCACTTCAGGTTGTAATTCTAATTCTTGTAGCTTTAATACGGCATCTTCATGTCGTTTACAATAGTCACTATAGATACTGTCGATCGAATGCATCTAATTCCCATATCTTAGCTTGTTTATGACGTGTGCCATCTTACCGTCTCTCGAAAACAAGTGCCTACAGAGTCTAGTTGACATGCTTGTTCTAACACAGTAACAAAAGTTGTTTCGAATTCAACAATATCAGCCAAATTCGAAAACAAGGAACGAATATCTGATTTTGAAAATCCTGTCTGATAAGCGCCCTCCAGATAAATTTCCTTTACTAATGCCATGTCTTTCTGATACGCTTTTTCTGTCTCTAAGAGTTCCTGGATGACTTTTGTACGCTTTGAAGTACGGTGACCTGTTGTTTGAGGTGAAACTGAACTATCCAGCGATGGAGTGTCACTATAGACAACAGAATCAGATCGTTTAATTGAATTCTTAAGATTTTCATGATCCAATTGTTGTTGTTGTTGTTGTTGCTGTTGTTGGTTAAAGAACCAATTGCTAATATGCCAACCTCGTTTTGAATGTGTTGAATTCGAGGTTTGTGAAGACGTAGAAGTGCTGCTCATCACACTACCATTACCAGTAGCTGTGCGTGTGATCATGGAAGGAATAGGCAACATGGAAGAAGAAGAGGCAAAGCTGTAGCGTGCTTTGGACGGTTCTGTCTCCACGGACGGGCGATGATTGTATCGATGATTCAGTTTGGGCTTGTCGGGTAAAGCAGGTGGTCCTGTCTTTGTTGCAATGATGATTTTTTCCGGTTTTGAAGGTGGTCCTGTCATGGAGGGTTTAAGAGGTAATGGAGGTCGATAGGTTGACTAAGATGCATGAGTGGACAATAGAAAATAAATCAACTTACGGTATCTTGTTGAAATCTGGCTCGAATATCATGAAAAGCAAGTGATGTTTGATCTATTTCTGATGTGGCTGTTGAGTTTATAACAGAAGGAGGTCTTAAAGACGGAGGTTTAGAAGGAGGCGTTGGTTTTGGTTTGTAGGTGGGGTGTTCAAGATGACCAGAGGCTTCGAAAACGCGCGACAGTCTATTTACTGTTGAACCTCCCACTGAAGAAGCTGTCGTATTGTGTTCTTGTTGCAAGTGAGAAATATACGAGTGTCGAGGCTTACTCTCTAAAGTTTTTGAAAAAGCGTCTGAACTCATAGGGTTTCGAGAATGAAAAAGAAAAAGAAAAAAAAAAAAAAAAAGGAATTTATAAATATAAAAAAAAATGCATGTTTTTGTTGTATGATATTACAAGTACCGCTGAAATTACATAATGGCATGATGCAAGTGTTATACTTTAATCAGAAGTTTACCTCTAGAAACAGTCAATCGAAGAATCAACATGAAAGCAGCAGAAATGACAGACATGGCACCTGCAAATTGTATAGCAGCAGTCCAGCCATATGATTTCAATAAGAGGCCAATGATAGGTGTGCCTAGCAAGTTACCAATGACGGTAGTCATATAGGCCATGCCAAGCCCCTTTTGAATGTTCTCGACACCCACAATATCAGCCGTTGTAACAGGTAACAGTGATACAAAACCACCAGCTGTGAGTCCATAGAAGATACAGTATACTGCAAATATAGCATAATTAGAAGCAAATTGCCAGAGAACCATGGTAAAAAAGCCTAATTTTTTTTTGAATATGAATCTAGGCAGCTTATCTATGGATAATTACCTGCTAAAAAGGTGCATGCAAACATAGTATTGAATCGACCAAAACGATCTGCAAGATAACCTAATGTAATACGACAAATAGCATTTGCCGCCGACATGACGGAGATCATAGCTGCACCTGCAGAAGCGTCCAATCCAATATGTCCCACATACTGCGGAGCCAGAAAGAAAGGTGCTACATACCCAAATGGGACAAAGAAACTAAAAGCCAACAATAACAAAAATCGACGAGAGATCAAGGAACGGTCATAGACATGGTACCATTTGTTCTTGCCGTTTTTTGGTGGACGGTAACGAGAGGTAGCTAAAGCAGTGGAAATACACAATAATCCGAATCCAAAGGCACCTTGAATACGAAGTGCGTTACGATAGCCTAGATTCGCAATTAATCTTTGTGTCATAGGAGACAAACAGACACCTTGTTGTGAAGATTAGGACATGCAACTTAACAGAATCAATATGTATAATTTTACCTCCAAAACCTGAACCACTCACAGCGATGCCTGTTGCAACAGCTCGTTTATGAGTAAACCATTGAGAAGGAAGTGTGACTGAAGGAGAAAATACAAAAGCAGATCCAATACCAAATAAGATACCTTGTGAAAGATACACATGCCAAAGTTCAGTAGCAAAACTAGCTAAAATTAAAGCCAGAGGAGCTAGAATTGTGCCAATAGCCATTGTCTTTCGAAACCCAAGTCGCTGAATGACAGGTGTGATAAACATACCCAATGCGAGTAGTAAAGCAGATGCAGAAGTACCTACAAATGCAATTTTTAACAAGTCTGTTTGACCAGCATAGACTTGATCGGTATATCTAGACAAAATGAGTTTTCTGGAAAAGATGAGAGGATAACTTACAGTTTTTGATAGTTTCCCCAAGCAAAGGTCGTACCAAAAACAAAGAAATTGACAAGAAAACAAGACAAAACTGTCAGCCAACCTGGATTACGGATACCATCTGTGTGATACGGTACTTGTTTAAATGGTATTTGTTCATTTTCTTGATCAGGTTCAAGTTTTTCATTTATGCTTTTTTGCGTTTGATTTGTTCTCACTCGAGACATTGTTTGTGTGATCTCTTCTAATGAACCCAGGGCTGGAAATGGTGCAGATTCTAGGACTGCTGGATAATTTTCTTCGATTTGCTCACTGCATTCGACTGTTTTCATGTCTTCTTCAAGACTGTTTTGTGATCTATCGTCTTGATTATCTTTAAACATGATCAAAAAAAAGTTTATAGATATGCGCAGTAAGAAGCAGTGTGAGAGAGAAAGAAGAACAAAAAGGAAAGTTAAAAAATAAAATTATGAGAGGTGTTCTCAAGTTCAAGTTGGAAGGAGTCGGTACGATTTTGTAACCTTCTAAATTTAGTAATGAATGCTCCCAAGATTTCTAAACCTACCTTAATAAGAAGAAAAACTAAGTCCTATTTAGCGAGATCCCCACGTATCCGAGGGTTTTTGGTGCATTTATTACTAAATGTAGAAGCTGCAAAGATTTACCCGAGATTATCTTTCATTTACAGGAATCCAAAATGAAACGCTTTTTGTTTTGATACAAATATACATTTACAAACTTTTGCTCTTCTTTAATGGCTCATGGAGTGAGTTCAAAAGAATATCAAAAGGAAGGGAGGAGCACTTCTTGATGCCACCATCAAGTGGCTTAAAGCATCCAGTTATATAAATGGTATATACTGATGCCAGTCTGTCAAGGTAAGTAGCCAAAGCAACTATTTGATCAATAGTGATTGGCAAGAACACAGAAAAAGAAACACGGTAATCACTATATGATCGCAAGAGCACATGTTCAAATAAACATTTTTTATATCTTTTCCAAGAGACATAGGAGACTTCACAAAGGGCAAACTGTCAATTATATCGCTATAAGTCTTGTTCAAGATATCTTTGTTCAAGTGCTTGTTCATGAGAGGTGACATGGCTTTATTCTTCTCAAGCAGAAGAACACCAGAAAGAGAACTAATCATGTCGTGTTTAGTTGACAAACATTATTACGTGATTGGTTTATCCAGATACTTACAGAAGCTCGTTTAAATGCTGCTTCATGATCAGCTTACCGTCATTTACTTTACAAAATTCAAGTGCATCTTTTTGGTATGCTTTGAATATCTTTGGAATTGATGTGCCATCAACAACTCAGTCACAATTAATTTCTTCATTGGCTACATAAATACATTGATAGTTATAGTAATCATCATATTGATATTATCAAAGGACTGCATATCATGAAGAGCAATAAACATTGAATATGTACGCTGTTATAGACATCTTTATGGATACGCAGCCATAAAGTGAAAGCAGATCCAGTCCTAACAGACTAGTAGCAAACCTATTTCAGAGACAAGCAAGTTTTAAGTAGCAGCAAAGTCTCTGTATATTCCAACCAGTTTTTATTGATGAATGATGAATGAAACCATAAAGAAAAACTATATAACGATAAACAGACACTGTAGCTTCAGATGCCTCATTCTTGCTCTTACCACGGTGACAGCTAGTTACATAGTTAACTTTGGATCTTCTATGTTTAGTACAGAAAAACTACTTCAGGTCCAGAAGACCCGGACTGATCAACATGTCGTCTCTTACTGGGTGATGAAAAGTCAAAAACCTTGAACATTCAAGGCCATCACACAAATAACATGGTATATGAGGAAGTTCTTCAGATATGATCCTTTCACTTCACTTATACCATTTTGTCTTTCGTTCCAACTGTTATAGTTTATAAATTCTCATCAGACTCTTCTTCTCCTTATATATTCCATTGAGTCACCTTTATTTGAAATGATCACCTGAAAACACTTAGCAGAAATAATATGAAAACGTAGTATTAGAATATAGACTGAAAACAATTTATTGGCATGATAACACCTTCTCTATGGCGAAGCGGACCAAGCCAAATTTTTTTCACCGCAAGCGGAGTAAAATATAAACTTTCACAGGTCTTTACAAGCTGCTTTTTGACGTTACTTTATGAGAAATGATTGCGCTGCGTGGTACCGAGAAAATGCAACAGGACCCCTTGCTTGATTAAAGTTTCAATGTTCTCTCTACATTAGAGAAACAAAGAACTTTCTTTTCTCTAGTTCTTCATTCTCTTGCTTTGTTCAGACAAAGATTATGAATATATACTCTTTACAAAGATACACATGTTCAATATAAAGGCAGCCGACAACAATTGTAAAGAAATTTGATTCTCTTAAATTTTCAAAGTTAATTCCTGTGAAAAAACATAGTGTCGATCTTTCTCTTTATAATGCAAGTTTCTTGAACTTATGAGAATCACAATAAAAAGAGTATGTGCATTTTATCTCAAAAGTTCAAATACATAATCAAAAGATTACCAGCCTGCCTCAGTAATTTTGTTGTAAACAGTTTCAGAGATCTTTTTGTGAGTGGCCCCACTTGGATGAAGCTCATCCCACCAAATATAGCTATGTAAGATGGATTAAAATCTAATATTGAAATCTATATTTACTTGTCGCAGTTTTTTGCTTTGTTGCAGTTAACGAATCGGTTGTTTGCAATTGTACTTGAGTCAAACATTTTGTAGAATTGTACATACGAGTCAAAGAACAAAATCTTTGTGCCCTTGTTCTTGGAAGCAAACTCTTCAGTGAGTGTCTTAAGTTTGCTGTTATAGCTCAAGATCAATTGCTTTAATTTTTCTCTAGAGCTATCATTGTAATAACTCTTGTAATACATGGGGACCTCTTGCAAGGGAATTAGGCCCATTAGAACAATATTTTTAGCACCAGCATTCTTAACGATGTCCTATAAATTAAAAAATGAGACTATGTTTGATCTATAGACAATAAACATACCAAATCATTTTTGATCGTGTTGACAATACCATCGAGCGTTTGTCTTCTTTCACTGGTATCATCTTGATATTTTCCCCAAAGAAGATTAATATCATTAACACCAATCCACAAGAAATGAATAGCATTGGACTTGCTCTTGCTTGCAACATCCGATTTCTTAAACGTATTGACTTGAGTGTCCATGTCTGGGATGTTTCTGTAAATCAATTTCTGTTGAATGTGTTATATTATGCTATTGTTTGGCATACTATCTAGCTTACATTGTTGGCTGTTGCACCTGCACGGGCAAAATCATAAAGGTCCGCACCAGTGTATTTGTCAAGCACCAGATTTTCTACCCAAAGAGCACGATCTGCAGCACGACCCAACTAAATAAAAAAAAACATTAAGAATATAAATGACATCAAGAAACTTACATAACTAGCTCCAGCCAATTGAGCGCTACAGATAGTTGTTAGATACAGCTACAACGGTATACACACACCTTTCTTTGCTAACATGCGTTGATCCTGATTGATAAAAGTCATCCAGTGATCTATTGTCCGTGTAAGAGTCACCAAAGGCAAAAAGCGAAGTAAATTTGGTTGCTCGCTTTTCAATGGGTTGAGCAGTAGCAAAGAGTGTTTGACAGGCAGCCAATACCAAGACTTGAGAAAGAAGACGCATGATTGAGAATACAGAGAAGAAGGCAAGAACAACTGTATTTATATTATTTTCTTGAGTGTTAGCTTGTATAATATGACCCAATACTGCAACACACTTTGGTGACCAAAAGCATTGTAGAACAACGTTTCTGTTCCATAGAATATGCAATTAATTGAACACAATTACAACTTAAATTCCATAAACCTAAAAAATATATAAAAACGAATACAATTCTCCCAAAATCTATTTTTCTATTGAAATTATCTATTATAATAGCTGGAATGACTGGACTCAATCAATTAAAGATTCATGAGTAAAAGCCATAAGTGGGGCCGCATTAAAACAAACGGACTTCTAAATGTGTAAATAAAAAGGTAGTACGATGTACGTGTGAAGTCTTTAAAGATATGTTAACGCAAGGTTCTGTTAGATGAGATAAAAAGGTTGACTAGTGCCTTATTTTTGATAAAGACTTGAGAAAAATAGTTTATTCTCTAGTTAATACTTTTGAATTGCATTTAGTAGCTGTCATCAAAAAAGCTCAAATTAAATCAACCTAATGCAAGTGAACAATACTTTCCATTGTAAAACAAAGGCATGTCGTTTATACATGTTATCTCATAAGGTTTTTCAAATGATCATTTTATTGTTTGAAATGTTCAATTTATTGTAACACATCTTGAACATTATTCTTTATGCGTTCTTCTTTAAGGATGTTTTTGATGGCTTCTGCAGCTATGTTTTTACCATTCCCTGTAGCTCCTTTTGAGTGGTCTTCCAAACAGTCAAAAGTAAAGACCATATCAAGTATTGGTACTTCTGAGCCACACATTTCACTATCTGCGTTTAATACATCATCAATGAAAGAGAATTCATCTTCTGTAGGAACAACCAATTGAGCAGCAACTGTGCATAAAGAGATCGCAAGAATACTAAGTATAAAATTTGATTTCATCTTTTACAATGTATTCGTAAAGTAAAGCAATTCAACCATTTATATATAAAAAAAAAGAGTATCTAGACTGATCGATCTCTCATAGAATTGACTTAAGCTTTGGTTCAAGATATGTAAGACACATTTGTTACACTCTAATTTTCAAAAAGAATGTGTACGATTAAACAATAATAAAATAAAACAATGAAAGTCCTTGTTGATGCCAAACTTGTAACAAAAGAGATACATTTTGTTTACAAAGAGATATTCTACGCCAAGAAAAGAATATATCCAAACTCAGATTTATTTTTCTTGATTTGGGATATCCTATTGATTATGTAAAACGCTGAGAGTGAGCTGACACTTGGTTTCACATGATGGACTCGACTTTGTTTCTATATAAAGACTACACGCTTATGATTGGTAAAAAGAGAGCCCTAGTATTATTTACAACACAATCCATAGTTTCTCCTTAGAAAAGAAAATGAATTCGTTCTATATACACTAGAAAAAAGCGTCGCATTTCATTGTCTTAATTACACAAACGAGATACTTGTTTATTTTGCTTTTAGAGAAATGAATTATATTATGTACAAAGGAAAAGAATAGATAATTACAGTTGATTTGTGTTCCCTTTACTCGAAATAAAACAGCCATTGCTTACGATTATGATAAGTGTTTTTTTGCAGAACACTCTGTTTGTTGAAATCATCTAGGGATAATCCTTCATCTTCATCTTCATCTGTTAGCAAGATACGGTCCAAGAAAGCAACCAGGTCTTGAGATGGTTCTCTGTCCTTAACACCTGCTCGGTCATAATCTTCAGGGCTGTATGTATAATACACCATGGATTCATTTAAATTAAAGCGAACAGATTTATGAAAAGAAGTTTTTCTTTTGGAAGGAATCAAAGAACCATGACGAATACATTGAGTTAGAATAAAAGAAATCGAGAAAGCCATAAAGAAAATAAAAAAAAAAAAGGGACTCTTTCTGCTTTATAACATGGACCCTTTTTTCAGGTTGAGATAGTATTAGATAATGATATAACAAATCATAATGCCCGGAAGTGTGTACAAAAGTAGGTATCAGGGTTTTTTCCCATAATTTTTTTTATTTGTCAGGTTTTTTTTATACGCAAACAGTTTTTGGAAGAGAGTTCAGACTCGGTGTTTCTCGAGTCGAGAACGATGGTATCGTTTGATAATGATAGGATAAATGAGGCTTTTCTTTCGTTGGATTGACAAAGGAGCTTTTTTCTTAATTGCATTACCACACCTTGTAGCCATGGTGAGCAAAAAGTGCTTAATACGTTGCAAAGAAAGAGGTTTTCTACTGATTGGCAATTTATCGAAATCACGATGGTGAAAAGATTGTTGTGGCTCTAATGTATTGAATTGAGGAGCAGGTGTAATCAAGGGTTTATTTCTACTCGTTGATTCTTTCTCGTCTTCCTCTTTCATGGCTGTATAGGGGATTGAATGATGAGCAAGCCCGCAGATCATGCAGCAGGCCGTTGTGTGGTACAAGACTGGATCATGATAATATTCAAACCGAGATTCATACGTTGTGGTAGGTGCTACGCTGTAATTACTCAAAAGTAAGATGGAAGGTGAAGGTGACCACATCTGCAAGCTACTGGTAAATATCGGAACATCTTGTAGAGAAGACGTCATTGAAGGGAGGGAGATAGTAAGGAGGAAGAGAAAAAAGACAAAAATAATGAAAAACAAAAACTTTAAATTTAAACAGCCCGTCCTGTTGTAAATAATCGATTTATTTGTTTGATATCAAACCATCCACCGAGCAAGAAAACTGAGGCATCCACCAATAGCCAAACCAAGCACCAATGAAAAGCTGAGGATACTCCCCACTGCAGACTTTTCCTTTGAGGTCTTGATGGAGTCTAGTTGAGGAGCAGCCATCATGGCTAGACTACAAATCCAGCCATTCGTAACAGCAAATATCCATACCAAGACCATGTAGACAATATCGCTTTGAATAAGAACAGGCAAGTAACGTTGATCAGACACGATCACGTTACAGATTAAGAACAGAGGAATAAAAGCAGTACGTAACACGGATAAAAATGCAAGTTGATTGACATTGACGATCACAAAGTACTTGGAAAGTGGCATCAATCGGCCCACCCAGTCACCCACATTAAACAATAAAAAGTGAAAGGCAACAAACACATCGTCATCAAAGAAACGAGTACGGTTGGGGTCATGACGGCGTAAAGATTTGATCAGAGAAGTGATGGTAGGGAAAAGCATCAGTGTGATAATGAAAATATAACCCACAGTAAAGACAAATCCTCTGATTTTACAGAGTGTCGAGATAAGAGACACAGGCTCTTGTGAAGAAGGCTCAAATGCTGTTTCTTCATTAACAGCCATTTCAGCCTGAACATGACTCATTTGATGGCGATAAAATGAAAGGCGAACAACAACTAAGCGACCCATGAGAGCAGCTAATGTGATGATAAATGCCGACAAAAAGTAAAGAAAAGCAGAACGGCTAATATCTTCTGATGACTCGTCTGTTGCGCTTCCAGCAAAGGCACTCATAATAGCTGAAACGGCTACAACAACACCTGCAATACCTAAAATACTTACTGCTTAGTCTATTTTTTTTTTCTTGATAGCCACAACCACTCACCTTGTCCACTAAGAGAAAAATAAAATTAGATGTCACACGCACACACAAAACCATAGTCTACCTAAGTACGGCTTGCATATACATGGGCGGCAATTGGCTCGCTTCACTAAATACAGAATTTTGAAAGAAACTAGTGGTTGCACCTGTTAAGACCATCAGCAACATAATAGACCAGAAATAACCAATGCCGCTGATTTCTGTCTCAACAGTGATTGCTAAACCAGCAAATGTGAGTGTGTTTATGAAAATGGGGATAAAAGAATTGACATTGTAGGAAGTAGACTATGTTTCCATAAGTATCCAATGACACATCACTGTATAAACTTGCCTTGTTTTGCATCCATAAAATGAGCATAAATGTGATGAGATTGGTAATTGTGAAATAAGTTGAAAAATAGCTTTGAAATGTTTCTTCATAAGGTGTGTTTGCAAACCTCTTTGCAAAATATTCAGAGGCGGTGATAAAGACTAAGCAATCTGATTAGATCTTGATCAATTGCCTCTCTTTGCTTACCGTTCCATGGCAACAGCATAGCAATACCATAGATAAAAAATATCTAAATCATAAATAAGTCCTTATCTTGAAGTCATTTTGATTACCCAATATACAAGATAATATTTATCTTCTACCAAAGGTTCTAGATTAGACGATAGCAATCGTGTTGTCTCATCCACTTGAAAAACTCTTTTTGACTTTGACTTTAGAGACTCAAACATACTGAACAGAAAAAGAAGAAGAGAAAAAAAACGAAAAGGGGGAAAGTGATATCGTTTCAATCGGAGGAAATAACGTGATACTCTTTGCAGGAATATATAACACATTGTTGTCGTTTGTTTACTGCGCGTGACTTGTTTCCCGAAGCAGGTTTGATAGACAGTATTGATATATTCGTGGGAAACAAGCCAAATTACGCATGATTTGTCATTTGTATCGGGATACCAATCACCTTTGGTTGTTATTATGCCAAACAAAGTTCTTTCAAAGTGTCAAAGAATGAGTCATTTGAGAGCGGTTTCATGAAAATTTTGAAGAAACCTGTCAAATTCAATAGATTATCTTTACAGTCACAATACTTGTTTATAGATGAACTTGTTCTTGACATATTTCTTGATATGATCCTATATAAAACATAGATCTGTATGTATGATCTAGAGCAGAATCGATACATTAAAGCCTTATCTGTGTATTGCCTTGTTTTAGTGTTAAACAGAAACTTTCTTTCTTTCTTCTCCTATCTTTCGGACCTCTTTTTTAAACTGAGCATGAATCATCTTGAATGATTATCCATTATAAATGTCTGAAATCTTTCTTCTTCTTTCCATTTCTTGTCAACATGGATTACTCAAAGCATATCAGTGAACTCAGTAAAGCCAGAAACCCATCAGCCAGTAATGTATCAAGTTGATTGTATCCTGTGACTTATGTGTCTATAGTTCGTGCCTTGATGCCCTACATGAATCGCAAAGATATTGTAAATTTCCTTCATCTGCAAAAAAAAAAAAAAAAAAAAAAAAAAAAAAATAGATCATTGACATTTTTTTTTCTATAGATTTCTCTTGGTGCTGGTCAACCCAATCCCGCTACATTTCCCTTTGCCAGTATGTCTATCACTTTAAAGACAGGAGAAACCATTCAAATTGATGACGCTCTCTTTAGCCGTGCTTTATCTTATGATATGACTGTGAGTATAATTCAGACCCCTCACTCTTTTTATTCTGACAATCTTTAGCCTGGTCAACCTCGCTTAAATGAATGGCTTTGTGAGCTTCAGCGTCTTGAACATAAACCTCCTGTTGATTTTGATTTGACTATTGGTGCAGGCTCTCAAGACCTTTTGGTCAAGGCCCTTGAAATGATGACTAATCCCGGAGAAGCTCTTTTGGTCGAAAACCCTACTTATACTGGTGCCTTGTCTTTCCTTGACACAATTGACTGTACCTTGGCTGACGTTGCTACAGATGAGTTTGGTATTGTTCCTGAATCTCTCGAGACTATGCTTGCCAATTGGCCTGAAAGTAACCCCAACGGAAGAAAAGATCAAGCCCGTCCTCATTGTCTCTACACAATTCCCTCTGGTGGTAATCCTACGGGTGTCACTGCCACCTTAGAACGTAAACAAGCTGTGTACAACATTTGCTCCAAATACGATATCATGATTTTAGAAGATGATCCTTACTACTATCTGCAGTTTGACAAACAACGCACACCCTCTTATCTTTCTTTAGATGTTGATGGTCGTGTCCTGCGTTGTGATAGTATGAGTAAGATCTTGTCTTCTGGTCTTCGTATTGGATGGGCTACAGGTCCCAAGGTATTGATTGAACGTATCAATATGCACACTATGGTTACCAACTTACAACCTTCGGGTGTACCTCAAGCTATGATCTATGGTCTTTTAGAGAAGTGGGGCTATGAAGGCTTTTTTGACCATGTCAGCCGTGTATCTGACTTTTATCGTGAAAAGCGGGATCAATTCTGTGAATGTCTCGAACGTCGTATGAAGGGTCGTGCTGAATGGGCTATTCCTACAGCTGGTATGTTTGTTTGGCTCAAATTGTTGGGTGGTATTACAGATTCCTATGATCTAGTCATGAACAAGGTACTCAAAGAGAATGTGTTGGCCATTCCTGGTTTAGCATTTATGCCTCAAAAGAACAAGAATTGTTATGTTCGTGTTAGTTTTAGTAATGTGTCTAAAGAAGAGATGGATGAAGCCTTGCGTCGTTTGGCTGTAGTCATTGATGCAGAAGCTGAATCCAATCAAATCAAACAATAAATAAGATTCCCCATGTTCCATTCAATCGACTTAAATGAAAATACAGCCTCTTTTAAAAATATATATATATATATATATATATATATTTTATTTAAATTTACTTGCCACACATGATTAATTGACTTGAACAGGTGAAGGTATTTTGGTTGCAGATGGCGTTGGTTGTTGTTGCTGTTTAGCATAGTTTTCATTCACCCATTGGCTTAATTGCTTCAATAGTTTTTGATGCTTCTCTATCTTTTGCACTTTATCATCTACTACTTCTTCCTGGTTGACAGGATAAATAGGTTCCTTATCTTGCTTATCGATTGTCAACTCAGAGATATCGCTCACCAAAAGGTCCAAGACATCTTTGTTTATTTTCTTGGCATGAGGTGACTGTCGTTCATTTTCGGCTAAAGTCGCCGCCGATTTCTTCTTACTGGAGCCATCAGCACTGGTGAATACGTTCATCATGGTTGTCACATTCTTTTTGGATTCAACTAGTGTTGTCTTGACAGGCTTAAATACTTCTGTCGTCTTTTCTTCTTTTGATGGTTTGTATTTAATATCGTCCTTTGAACTAAGCAAGCTTTGTGCGGTACGAAGATCGGGGTGGAAATAGTTGTTGTTCATGATGTCTGGTGTGCTGGTATAATGATGTCTTTGGCCATTCATGGTAGGAACAGCGTTATAGTCAAAAGAAGTAGGGGAGATATCACTGTAGAGTTTATCATAGTCTACAGGCTGTGGTTGGGTGATGGGATAAGATCTGACATAAGTGTCTTGTTCATTGTTGGTGGGATATAAGTCTTGTTCCTGGACAGGTAATGTATTCGAGTTGAATTGGAGTAGCATATCCGCATAATTGGTGGTAGGTTGTACAGGAGTATAGTCATATGACGACAGTTCATTGCTTTGATCGATATTTTCAGTCAATTGGGCTAGCCAAAGGTTGAAATTGTTGAGTTGTTCTTCAGAATTCATGTTGAGAGAAGTTGGACTAATAGAGCCATTGTCAACTAAATTTTGAAATAAATCAAGGTTCTCGATCATGTCTATATTATTGTGAGCTACATGTTTGTTACCGTAGTGATATCTTACCTGTATTATACTCGGTCTTCATTTGGTTTGTATCATCAAAAAACATCAAGTTATTTATAGCATTATCAGGCATCAAATGAGGTGGGGAATAAGGTGGGGAAGGATCTTGTTTGATTGAATGAGATACAGGACTATTGAAACTATCGTAGTTGCCAGAAGAAGGAGAAATAGCACTTAAAGTAGAAGATTGTACCCAACCATCTAAACCTATGTATTAGTGATGAAAAAAAAAAAAAAAACCGGCTTACCATCAGAATAAGCAGAAGAACTATGAGGAGGAGAAATAGGTACTTTTAGCATATCTTGTTGTTGTTGTTGTTGTTTTGGTTTTGTTGGCTTTTTTGGTGTTGTACTAGAACGACTGGGGCGGGTCTTTAAAGGCTGCTCATGTTCTTCAGCGTGAATTCTTTCATGCTTCTTTAGGTCTTGAGGTCTTTTAAAGGCCTTATCGCAAGACTATCAGATTATAAGTCATCTATAGATATACAGAACTAGACTTACATTGCAGTGGTGAGGTTTTAAGGGAACATGAACTCGAAGATGACTAGTAATATGGTCTCGTTTTACAACAGACACTTCACAACCGTCCCAGTGGCAAGTCAGACACAAATTGCCTGTAGACTTTCTACCAACATGCTCATTTGTAAGGTGACCATAAAGATGCTCGGGGTCTGTATATATTTTATTACAGTTTTCCCAACGACAGTTATATCTTGTAGTGTCTTTTGTATATTCCATTTTTTTAACTAATTAAAAGAGAGCGAATAAAAAAGGAGAGAATGACGCTATGATGTCTGTGAATTTATACTTTTTTTAAGATTTTGCCAAGCCACCTTAGAGTCTATCGCTTTCGATTAATGCATTGTGTTGCTGGTTTTTAATTAAGAAAAAGAAGAAAATGTCATTGTTAATGCGTTATCCAGTACGCACAGTAAGTACGTTGTAGAGTGCTCATCATGTTATAGACAACGTAAAGACAGTCGCGTCTAAATAGAATGCTAAAGCGTGCTTGTTGATAATGCCAAGACGTGGCTATTCCTGACCCTGTTTCTTTCTGTTTTTTTCTCTCTTTTTAAATGGATTGATTTATACACAACTTAAAGTTACTGTTATTTTTGTGCTCAGAAATGAAGTCAGCCACTCCAAAAATAAAGCCGTGCCTATTGTTACGTTTATTTTTGTCGCTTAAGAGATAAAGTTCTTGGCATTTTATTTCTTGTTTATTCCAGCAGGCATTAAGGAATGAGTAAGTAGTTTATTGAAAAGAGAGGACATGTAATGGACAGAGGATAACATTGAACCAATGGGATTTTTTTTGGGGAACTGCTTGATTTCGAAGCAATAAATTTTCTATATAATAAATTCAGCTATAGACAAATGGAATAGCTGCTTTGAAATATCAAAGCTTCTATGTATTGGGTCGCATTGGCAAACAGCAAAGTCAAGTTTGGTCAATTGATTAGATTAAAATGACCAGATTGAGGTTTTGAGTAAAGGTATGTTGTACCTTTTTTGTTAAATATATTCTGAGCTCGTATGTCATACTTAATCAATTTCCTGCAATGACTGAAAAACACCTTACCCATTGCTAAAGGATAGCTTGAATTGAAAATGTATGAGCACAATTAGAAGCGCTGATCTCCTGGCGGACTTGTATTAGTGTCAATGCGTTTGATTCCGACTAGAAAGTATTTATCATTCAGCATTTGACAATTTCCCAATTCTTTTTCTGAGTCTGCTAGTAGAAAAAGTCTGTTCTAATTTTTTAGTAAGACGTATTAACTTATCGAATTACCTTTCGTCAACATGTTTGATAGATATTTGGTCGCATTGGTTTATGTTGAATGATCTATATAGTTCACTCTGTTTTTGGCCTAGGGTTTGACTGCTCAAGATAAACAGACACGTTTAACCAAAGTAATCCATCACTATTAATGATCTGGTTTCTTGAAACGGCTGCATAAGAAAAAGAAAAGACAGACAGAAGGTCAAGAATCATCACGTCTTGGCATTATTAACAAGCATACTTGTAAAATTTAAATTTAGAAAGGACAGTCTCACATTACTCTGCTAAGCAGCTTTTTGTTTATCAATCAGAATGACTTGAGTTGAATGTCATAAGTAGACTAAATGTTTCTCTTGAGTCTTCAAAGACACTTGTGTTTTTATGATGTTGCCAACAATAGTTACACAATGACTCTTTGATAGATTTGTCAAGATGCCAATGTATGAATTTTCATGGTTGCCAAGGAAATTGTCATTTGCTTGGATATCGTTCTTTAGGAGAATTTTATTTCTTCAAAAGAGTCTAAAGACTATTGTTGTAGATCCTTACAATTTCTAGCTTAAGAAAATGAACACAAGTTACAATGTTATCAGCTTCTATTTCTAGAACTATGTTTAAATATTTGTCATTGACACTACCATCAAAGTCATGCTAGATGCTTATCTTTGCTCTTTTTCTTACGGTTGAACAAATGCTTGGCTAACTGAGGGAATGATTTGTATTGATAGTATCGAGATCAAGGTGCTACAACCTATTATGAAAAGTCAAAGACCTGTCTTGGCTTTTTATTTGACATTGGCCAAAGGTGTGGCTTTCAAAAGATTTGTAAGCGCATAAACATTTTCTTTTTTTTCCAAAACCTATACAAAGCAATTATTTCATCTCGCCTAAACATATCTACCATAATGGGATCAATGGAAGCCATAATAAAGGAATTATATCATAAAAGTTATCTTTCAGAATCCGATGCTTGTTCTCTAAACTCTCTTTCAAAGTTGTTGATTTCTGCTACTCTAGACTTACATTGAAAATTAGCCGAGTAGCGATCAATTTGTGAGAGAATATGTAAACATTAATGCCTAATAGTCATTCCGTAAAGTGTTTCACAAAAACAGGAGGATGTGAGCTTTTTTTTTTCTAGCGGGGTATCATGAAAAGAGACTAAAGATGTATTTAAATTATGATCTTTTATATTCAGTTTAAGAACGCTTACAGTATTGTGAGTAGTGAACTTTCAATTATGTTAAATTAAAAAATAACTTCAAAAAAAACCCCCTCCCCTTGAATCCAAGTCAAAATTTCCTTTTTTTCATCTTATTTACAGGGACAATGTAAAGATTGAATAAGCACTGTTTTGATGTGAAAAATTACATGCGTTGTGTTACTTGAAGTGTGGGGAACTCTGACCAATCAAATAGGCTTCATGCTTATGCGATTACGAGAATGAATTAAAATTTTCATCCATTTAATCAATCGGGTTTCTTCTTTCTTCCGTTTTTTTTATATAAATAATGGCTTTCTCATCCTTTTTTCTTTTTTTCTGTTATCTAAATCCTCTTTTCTATTCTTCATGGTGATCCAGTCTACTCTTCCTCCAATTCAAGTACCTGAAATAGGTATCATTCAATTTTTATTTAAAAACACAAACAACACACCTGAAGATCGTCCATTGCTGATTGATGCCCTTACGGGTGAAAGCTTGACATTTGGTCAAATCAAGGATCGCATACTTCAGTTTGCTGCTACTTTGCAAGATAGATTTCAGTTCAAGAAGGGCGATGTTGTAGCTGTTTTTTCACCTAATCAAGCAAGTATCCATTATGTCAATTATCTGCATATATACTAACATGAGCCTAGATGGATTATTCGATTCCTTTGCTCGGTGCTATTGCTGCTGGTAAGAAAGTTTTGTCATGAGTCATTCAACTCATATCATGATAGGAGGTGCAACTACACTTGCCAATCCCAACTATAATCCCAAAGAACTCGCTTATCAACTTGAAATGACAAAAGCCAAAGTGCTTATCGCTCATGCTTCTAACATCCAATCTGCTTTAGCTGCTGCTGAGTTAGTTGGTCTTTCAAAATCCAACATCTTTGTGTTTGACAAGCAAGCTGTGGATGGTGTACTTCCCTATACGCAAGTCTTTTTAAACAAACGTCGTGCTGTACCTGTTGAATTGACAGCTGAAGAAACCAAAGACTCTGTGGCCTACCTTTGTTTTTCATCAGGCACCACAGGTAAGTTGTATATAGGAAGAATCCTCCCCCCTAAAGCTAAAATGATTCGTAGGTAGAAGCAAAGGCGTCATGACCACGCAAGTAGATCACATACCTATCTATTGAAAACTAACATGTTTCTTTCTTTAGTCATACCAACATGACATCTAACATTTTACAGTATTGTGCTTTGGATCATGCCTTTGTCAATGGCAACAAGGACCGTATGATTGGCGTGTTGCCCTTTTTCCATATCTTTGGCCTGACACTCTTGATCCATGTCGCTCTTTATTTAGGCATACCCGTCTATGTGATGCCTCGATTTGATTTGGTTCAATTCTGCGAAACGGTTCAGAAACAAAAGATTACGTTCACTTGTCTTGTGCCTCCTATCATCTTGTTGTTAGCCAAACATCCCATCATTAACCAATACGACTTGAGTTCGCTCCAGTTGGTGATTTGTGGCGCTGCTCCTTTAGGCGCCGATCTGTCTCAACAGGTCAAGAAGCGATTGCCTAATCTAGTGATCAAGCAAGGCTATGGATTAACAGAAACAACACCTGTGGCTATTGCAGAACCTACAGATCGCGTGGTACCTGGATCGATTGGTATTTTGGTCTCAAGTATGACAGCAAAGATTGTGGATGAAGACGGAAACGAGGTGCCTACAGGTGAACGTGGTGAATTATGGCTCAAGGGGCCTAATGTCATGAAGGTAAGCGAAAGAGATGGAATCGCATAGGTGTTAATACACCCGTGTCTAGGGATATATCAATAATCCTGAAGCGACAGCGGATTGTATTGATCAAGACAATTATTTCCATACGGGTGATGTAGCTATTCAAGACAAGAATGGGCATTTCTTTATTGTGGATCGTATAAAGGAGTTAATTAAATACAAAGGATTTCAAGTAAGTATATAGAAAAAAAAAAAGAAAAGAAAAAGAAACTGACATGATTGATAGGTACCACCTGCTGAATTAGAAGCTCTTTTGGTAATGTTGAACGCGACACATCTGTTTTATGCTAACCTGTAACTTGTAGCTTAATTCACCTCTTGTGGCTGATTGTGCTGTTATTGGTATCTATGATCATGAACAAGCAACTGAACTTCCTCGCGGTTATATTGTCTTGAACGCAGGTGTGCCTGCTACTGACGAAACAGCCAAGACCATTATGAAATTTGTTGCTGATCAAGTCGTCTATTACAAACAGTTACGTAGTGTTGTGTTTATTAATGAAATCCCTAAAAGTCCCTCTGGAAAAATCTTGCGTCGCTTGTTGCGTGATGCAGCTGCTAAAGAAGAGAGTGAAAAGAAATCAAAAGCAAAACTTTAACTTATTAAAAATATCACGTTTTTTTTTTTTTTAGAGAATGTATTCTAATTTGGAAAAACTTGCCTAATTTAAGTGATTGTGCATTTAATTTCATTTTTGCACAATTAAGGAGACCACTCTCTATTTACTCATGAATGTCATTTGGCTTAAAGTTTTTTGTGCTTCCTGATGCGTGATCAGCTTTCCCTTACACAAAGAAAGGATGTGTTAAACCTTAAGCAATTATACTTAAATATTGAGAATGTTTTGTACACCTTTTGCATGGAAAGCATCTATTCAAAGTCCGGCATTTTTTTTTCTTTCGTTCAAAATAAGTTTGTTTTTTATTCTTCTACCTTTTAATCTCGAATTGCTCAACAAATTATTAACCAAATGTACATGATGTGTTAATTAAAGTTTGTATATTACAAGAGACGCATCAAATGGTACTATTTCAAGTGAAACTTTGGACTAAACTTTTTGAGCAAAGTTGGCTTTTTTAAATAGCCGTTTTTTGACTAAGTCAATATTTTGATCATGTAATAGGCAATGAAACACTTTTAGGTGATAAAGTAAAGAATTATGAGCAATTCGGTACAATACATGTCATATAAAAAGTCTTCATTTTTGAGGTCAAAAATGGCATTTTCTGAAAATCGTCAAAATCCTCGAGGTATCTAATGGATTTGGACGATATATACATTTGAAGGAAAAAAGTCTATCAAGTATGGCCTTGATCCAGGGAATAATTTGATGCAAAGATGAGCCTTTGAAACCGTGTTTAAGTGGTATTTATCTGATTTTGAAAGTGCTGCTTGGTAGCATGTCATTGACACTAGATAGCCTCAATCTGTATGCGATTTATCCATCAAGACTATGCTATTGCTACAAAGATAAATCCCTGTATTTCTGTATTCGATAAAATCATTTGTGCCTAATTTTAGCTTATCTTTGAGTGAATTTGACATCGATTTTTAAAGAAAAAGTCAACATCCTAAAGCTCCTATTCAAATAGTTTTTTGATAATCAAAAGTTTGGCATTTATGCCCATTGCCATTTTGATTAAACACACCTATAGATCAGATATTCATATACTATTCAAGCCTTGTTGTTTTCAATGATTTAAATTGTGTTTGATTCTGACATCCAACACGTTCTTTTTTGATAAATTATAATTTATATCGTACTACCAAGAATGATATTCTGACAAAAAAAAAAAGCAGCAAAAAGGATATACATATATCATCAGTTTCTTCTTGTCTATATCAATACCACAATGATACAAACCAAAGGGTTCTATTTGCTTTTCATTTCCTTCCTTCTTCTCGTTGTCTCTGCTGCTCCTACGAACGGTAAGAGGCAGTTATACTGTGCCTGGTCTCGGAGCTCGTAAGCAACAGGTTCTCAAAAATGGTGGTGGCATCTATGATCTCGCTATTGCCATGTTAGAAAGTGACCATATGAAGGCTGATTATGCCTATGGTGATAACAAATCTTTTGATTCTGCTAATTTTGGTATCTTTAAACAAAACTGGTTTATGCTTCGCACCTCTACCTCTCAATTCAAGAAATATCAGACCAAGGACTATAACAAGGGAGCTGTCTTGAACAAGAAGCTTGCTCAAGACATTAAAGCCAGACAAGAATCTCAGGCATTCTATGGTGCTGACAAATGGTTTGGTGGACACAGAAATGGTGAATCTGGTCTCAACAACCCTTATACTCAAGACATTCAAAACTATAAGGATGCTATCCAATGGATCCATGATCAATTAGCAAGTGATCCTAAATACCTGAAAGACGATACCAGATTTTATGTTGAAGTAGTTGCTATCTAATAATAAAGGTTGCATTCAATTCCATGTGTGACTTGAGACGGACTGCTTTTCACCTTTTTAAAAAAAATCCATCTCACCCTTGTCGGGAAACAAGGATTTCCTTTTATTTTTTTTTTCTCTTGCTATCACTATGTCTAACCTTCTTCGTATTTCTCGTATTCGATTACCCAACACACCTTTTGCTCGATGTGTATCAACACAATACGTACCTGGACGTAAGGGATATGCACCTGGATTTGAAGCCCCAGAAGGTGCTCGTGAAGAACCCAAGGTGGTTATGAAACGTAGAGTGATTGGCCATTCACTCACTTCTCACCTGGAAGGCAAATCCCGCGATATCAAGACAGAAAGCCCCAAGAAGTTATACCGCCAAGCATTAAAATCCACACGCCACAAGTATGCACATGAATTATTAGAGAAGCAGGGACAAAAGCAACTACGATCTGATGAAAAATTAGCCATGGCAGAAAAAAAAGCACAGACAGTAAAGCAGACCTTAGAAGCAGAAAAAAAGCAACAACAAGAACATGAACAAGAAGTGGTTGACATGTTAGATTTAAAGGCCACTCAAGAACAAAGTCGATTGGATAGACATGCTAGACGTGAAGAAAACCGTGTAGCATTGCAAGAGACACAACGTGCCATTCGACGCAAACAATTGTTGAAATTGTATGCAGCCACAGATTCTTTTGTGACACTTGATAATTTAGATGCTCGCGTTGATGCTGTGATGAGTTCAGAAGGTCGATCCTTCCATGCCTCTTTTGATGAATTAATGCACAGCACAAGCTCTGTTCAGACTGAAATTGAACAAAGAAAGCAACAACTTAGAGAAGTTATGGGTCTTTAAATGCCCTGCCCCTGAATAAAGAAAGTGATAGTGTTACCTACATGTCAACTGACTGATAGACACGTTCTAAAATGACTAAAGTGAATTTGATTATGGCCATAGCGTAATAAGAAATGATAAAATCATGTTGTCGTACACTTTTGTCGTCACGCTCTACTTTTTGAATTCAAGCATTAAATCTATTTTATGGAACCAATCACAGACTAACCTTATTTTTATTCTTTATAAATAACCCCCTCTCTTTTTTTCTCTCTCCTCTTTCTCTCCGCTTGTCAAAATAAGTTCATTTTTTCTTTCTTTTTTTCCCTCATCTCCTTTTTTTTTTCTTCATCTTGTCATCTCGGTTGCTCATCATGTCGTTTACTATTGAAAAAAAGGTAAAGCAACTGTTTATCATACATTACTGATGACAAGGGAAATAGAAATTACGTACATTCAGTCCTATTATCTTATTTCATGACTATGAGTATGTAAAGTCTGGATCAGGTGACTTGGAGCATGTTCATATTCCTTATGGTGACCCTTCTTATGGACGTCATTTAGATGTTCATAAGAAGAGGATTCAAGAAATGCTTGAAACAAATGGTCGATATTGGCTTGATATCATTACTTGGACAAGAGGTAATTTATTTTATTTTACTTTATCTTTTGTTTGTCTGTGCGCTAACTCATCCAGCATAGATCATCCTGAATCATTAGATCATTCGCCTGTACCTTCATTAGTCTCTTCACCTAGTCCACCTCATATCAAAAGCTATTCGCCACCACCACCTTTAGAGGGCCTACGCCTTCGTACACATCATCCTCATAAGAACATGACTACATCAAGCCATGTTCATCAATCAACGATGAAGATGAATAATGAAAAACGAGCTTCTACATCATCTACTATCTCCAACGCATCCAACTCATCCACAAATAAACGCCGACGTGGGAATCTGCCAAAAGCTGTGACAGCCATCCTACGTGATTGGCTCTCACGACATAAGAAACACCCGTATCCAACCGAAGAGGAAAAAGCAGCTTTGGCAGCTGAAACAAATTTAAATTTGAATCAGATTAGTAACTGGTTTATTAATGCAAGAAGACGCATTTTGCAGCCCATGTTAGAACAAGAAGAAGAAGAAAAAGAGCAACACTTGCTTGAATCATCATCTCATGAATTAGACATGATGTCTTATGATAAACATACTTTTGGTAAGTGGTTGAAATTATATTACTCTCTCTTACATTCTTTTTAGATGATGTGTACCATGATCGACGACTTCGAAAAAGATCAGCTTCTGATATCTTTTCAGCCAAATACCCACCACCCAAAAGAATGACACTTCCTAACTATATCAAAAGAAGATAAAAAAAAGAGAGAGAGAGAGAGAGAGAGAGAGAGAGAGAGAATGTTATATATATATAGTGTATTATTATTATTATTGTTATTATTATTATTATTGTTTCTTATTGCCTGGTGCATCTTATAGTATGATTTACCCCAATTCTTTATTTCCATACATACTTTCCATTTCCTAAAGAAGCCATGTGACCCTTCTCTTTTTCTATTTTGTTACTTTGCATTAGATAATATAAAACCGTCATTTGAACGTCAAATCAGGTCAAGTATGCACGTGCATTCTTTTCTTATGATTTTTTATTTTTATTTGACATATTCGTCTATCTACTTATCCTAACATGACGAATATACTTCAAATAACGGACATTCAACTTTGAAATAAATTTTGATGAGACAATAAAAAAAAAAAAAAAGAAAAGAAAAGCTTATTATTCAACTATAAACAGACTTCCTTCTTTGAATCTCTGTTGAGAAGAAAATATGATCTGTGCTTGTCTATCAGGGAATCTGTACTACAAATAACAATGACAAGCTTTTATAAAAGAACACGTCTGTTACACACATCGTCATTCAGTCTTAGCCCATATATAATAAGCACACTTTGATGATTCCAAAGGAATAACTGGCTTCTTTGTGTTCGAGTTGTCAAACATATAAATATAGAACTGAATGGTTTCTTTCTTGTACTACAAATAACAATGACATTTTCCTTGTTGACCACATTTGATAAAGAGTATATATATATAAGCCAAGGTTTATCTTGTTCTTTCATACTCTATCATCATGCCTCGTCCTCCTCAACGCCCTCCACGTCCTGATACACCTAGACCTCCAAAGTGGTAATTTCTTGTATGTCTGTTACACATATCGTCATGCCTTCTAACTACCTAATGCTTAGCTCACAAGCCATACTTTGTCATCTTTTCCAGAAACAACAATCAGCTGGTGATGGCCATTGTTAAAAAGATAAAAATGAAAATAAAAATAAAAGAAAAAGTGGAGCTTTTCATAGAGCCATGTTTACTTTTTGTCTATAAGCAAAGTAGATTGAGAATTTCAAATGTCAAATATTTAGTATGTGTAACTATCAATTAAACCTTGTTTGTACCGTCAAAAAAAAAAAATATATAGTAAATAAACTTTGTTACTAAAAAGAACTGAATGTTCATCCAACTAAGATACTCAAGTTTCAAAGAGAATGACGAAATATGCCTATTAAAGGCTTGGCTGCGCAAAGAAAGAAACTCCATTTGTGTAGATTAATATTATACAGATATCTTTGCTCTTGTTTTTGGCTGATATCAATCTGATCAACATACACAAAGATGCATTTGTTTATCTTTACTAGTTGTTAACATAAATAGTCTTTTTTGTTGTTCTCAAGGATTTGTCTGCGCTGTTTTCTAAAGTGAAGGTAACATAAAAAGTGACCATGTTTGACACAAATGTAATGTCGAAACATAAAGACAAAATAAGATGACTAGTAAGAAATAATGCTCTAGTTTCAATCCATCGACATTTTGCTAATTGTATGAGGCTTGGAATAAAAATACAAGATACCTTCTTGTTCCAACCAAGTTACTTACTTGGTACAGTATTTAAAGCATCATACAATTAGCAAGGAGATACATCACTCCTTCTTCTTTTTTTCTTTTCTTTTTTTTTTTTTTTTTTTTTTTTTTTTTTTGTTTCTGTGTAAACACATAGGATATTTTCAAGTTGTAACTCATTAGCTCAATTGACTAAAATAGCTGACTGTGTGTTACAAATGTCAAGTCTGGATTGCAGATCAGGTTACTCAATTTATGTGACACTTTATTTCATCCACAGGTAGGTACTTATTTAACATTACAATCAATAAATCAATACTTTCCAAATAAATATGAATTAGCCCTACATAATTAAGATGAGACCCTTTGTAACCAGTAGTGAAATTGAAAAAAAAAGAGTTGAAATATGTATATACTCAAACAAAGGCTTTTTTTTTTATGTTCAACTACTGTATTGATATAAAGTGGTTTCTTATTTTTTGTTCGTATTACAAACAATAATAGCATTCCTTTTGACGACATTTTGAGGGGGGAAAGAAATAAATAAGCAACTATCACATCTTTCTTTTTAACCAACATACTAGCCATCATGTCTCTCCCTCCTCAACGTCCTGATACACCCAGACCTCCAAAGCGATAAACTGGTATTAAGTTACACAGCAGTGTTTGTGTCTTTTGAACCCCTATTTTTTCTTCTTTTTTTTCAGGAACAGCAAGTTGTTTTCTGCTGTAAAATAATAATAATAATAATAATAATAATAATAATAATAATAATAATAATAATAATAATAATAATAAAAAAGTTTACAACAAATTTATACAATCCACAGTTTAGAAATGGCTTTGATTGACACTAAATTTTCCATTTTGAGTTTCGTTTTCTACCTTTATGTGGCACTTTTTTACAAGGAGACTGCCTACGAGGCCCTTTTCGAAGTGGTAATTTTTCAGGGCGCATCCGATGGTATTGCGGTGAAGAACGAACGTGCCTTTTAACAGCATAGACCCCTTGATTTAATCCAAGATGGTTTTCTAGAGCAAAAGAAGCGTTGACAACAAGCCCAAAGATGGCAAAAGAGACAAGAACCAAACAACGCATGATGAACAAAAGAGAAAGAAAAGGATGTTTTATTTAAAATAAACAAGGAGATTTATACTTCTTTCAAATGATGTCTTATGCATATTATCGCCCCTTTGATCCACAAAAAAGGATGCACTCTACTGAGTATTTACAATGCTGCTAACTTCTCTTTCAAAGAGATCAATGTATCGTTGATAATATCGCTTGATTCCTTCCAAACTTGTCGTAGAAAATAAAGAGCAAATGGATGATATTCAGCTTCTGGGTATTTTTCAGTAAAATGCTATACGTATATAAAGTATGAGTTATAAAGAGTAAAATCACGACTCTTACATTTAAAATGGTGTTTTCATAGTTTGCTTTTTCACCTGCTTTCTCACAAATGGATTGCAGCATCAACAAGGCTTTACGTTCATTTTCTGGACTGATCATGTCTGTCTGTCCCATCACAACATCATGCCAGTCCATCACTTTACGATCAAATCCAGATTGTGTTGTGCCTGGAATAGCCAACAGTCTTAAAGCGGTTAATAAACGAAATGAAATTTCATCTGATTTGATGGAATAATCTCCAGAGTATCTAGTTACACATGAGTTTACTTGACACACTTCTTTAGAACTTACCCAGCTCCTTCCAAGATGTGTTTCTTGATCTCTAGTCCACGATTTGACTCGACTTCTGAATATAATTGCCAGACTTCGTTATCCAACGAAACATAATTGTATATATTTTGAGACAACACAAACCCATATTCCTTTAAAATAGCAAAATTGTCATGAGGTCCATAATTAATAAACACTTGTTCTCCTTTAGCATAAGGTGTTAATGTCTTGATTTCAAAGCATTGTGTACGTGTATTGAAACCACTTTCGATCTAGAGCGAATCATTAGAAAATAGCCTAGGACTACCGACATCCAAACCTTGGCTTCTGTTGTATGATTCAGAAAATCTAGCATAGGTGCTAATGCAATGTTGCCGCCTTTATTGACTGTATGATTGATCGTGCTCATATGAATGCAACGTGTATTCACTAGACACTACTATAAGTATATATGTATGTATATTTTACATCCTCTCACTTACCACATAGCCAAGCCCATTCAAAATCGTCTGGATCAATGGTCTGACTAGCCAATGGTTCAGGCAATGTCCTCAGGAATTGAACGCAAGAGACATAATCCTGCTGTATATTTTGTTTTTGTTGTAATGTGTCTTGCTTAAGTGCGTCAGGTAAATGATCCACTAAGACTTGTGCATATTTGACAGGCATTGTATTAAAATGAATAGGCAAGAGATCAATGTAAGGTTTCCACCATGACTCCTTTTCTTGACGTAACAAAACAAGGTGAAGTGCTAAAAGTTCATGCGAACTAAGAGCGTTAGTAGCGCCATAGATCTTGGACAGACTATCGTTTGTGATCAAAAAGCGACGAGGAACTGATACGATCACTTGACCAGCTGCAATATCCTCGGTAGCCATCATACCTCGACCCGTATCTAACAAGAAACAGAATGAGATAGGCATATCATTTGATGGCATTGAAGCTTACTCGCAAAATTGGCTAAAGCTAGTTTTGTCTCAGGAAAGTGATTCTCATGAAGCCAAGTCATGAATTTCTCGTATTTTTTGTCATGCACAACTAATCCATGCATTAAATAAAGTCAACCAAGTTGTCTTTACCTGTTCCTTTTGTCTTGTCAATCATATTTTTTCTAAAAATAAATAAAAAAAAAAAACGAAAAAAGAAATAAAAATAAGACAGAAATAGTCACAATTTATTGTTTCTTTTTAGCCATTTGCTGTTGATATCGATAATGATCTCCACCAGGATGTCCTTTATATTCAATAGCAACTACACCATCATTTGGATGAAAAGATGCAAAGCAGTCATCACAGAAATAACAAGGTGAGAATCCACTGACAATATCATTCATTGTGATTTTTGTGGCAGGATAAACAGAGCACATGGAACATTTGTAGCGAATATAAGTGAAATTATGCGTTGTTCGAGGAAACTCAGTGATAGATTTGTATTCATTAGGTGCTAATAGACGCACATCAGGAATCAAGATCATGTGCTCACAATCACCTTGATGGATGAAAGCAATAGGCTTGTTGAGTATAAGAGACATATTGCCAAGTGTCGTATCCTGCATGGGTTGTGTTGTATACTCAAATTGCTGTCGATTGACTTTTTTTTTCGTAAGCCATGACTCAATCCATGTTGGGTAAAGATCTAAGGGATGACCTGTATAGCGGGTATCGATATAGAAAACATGGTCCATATAAATCATGCATGGACTTGTCTTTTTTTGAGGTGTGTTGAGTATCTCACCATCCGGTTTTGCGCTGCTTTTGTCTCGGTTATTTGTAAAATCAGAGAGACAAAAGACAGCATCTCGTATGTCTGTCAATGGCTGTCTTCCTAGTATTTCAATCTCTTGATATTTGACTGAAGGCCTTTGTGATTTATGGACAATGATTGTAATCAATGTATCTTCAAATGGTGTATTCACTTGATTATGCTTTTCTGCTGGAGTAAACTATACAGTGTGAATGCACATACCTTTCCTGTACAGACTTACATCTTCTTTAACATAATTATAAGCAAAAGAATCACATTGTCTCGGTAAATAAGTATAAAGGTGTTTGGGTCCCACTGTCTTTAGTGGACTTTGACTCATTTGTTGTGCTACTGTATCAAACATGTTGTTAAGTTCAGCATTGTGTTCTATTGACGCATTCGTATCTAAATCAATAGTAGCTGCTGGTATCGATGGTAACGCTATAGGAAATGATTCATGCATGGTATTCATTGCAGGTTCAACAGGCGATGTTGATGGTACAATTGTCTCTTCCGTCGGTGTCAATTGCCATTCTTTTTCATGCGCAAGGTATTTTCTTTGTTTAGGTGCAATTGGGTTGATATATTCGTCTTCTTGTCGAATGCTGTTCTCGACTGTATTGTACATATTGGCCACTTCATCATCAATCACTGTGCGCCGATAGACATCTTTTGCTTGAGGTTTTCTATGAATAATGATATCCTGTTCTTGACGAATACGAGGAGCGCGTGTGCTACTGAGACGCAGTATCTCATGTGCTTCTTGAGATATGCGAGAGACAAGTTCAGGATCTTGAAAGATCTCGGAGAGTGTGTTGAGATCGTGCCGTGGCTTTAATCTATAGTCAATCAGTCATGCATATTCTTGGTTGGTTTTACTTACTTCAATTGCTTTAATTTTTGTTTTTTGCTTATAAATCCAGGGTCAGTTTCTAAGGCATGGTGTTTTTGAAAAAGTCGATTGAATTCGTCTTTGAGCGTGCTTGGCTTGACTGTCATGGATAAAGGAGGAATGCACCTTGGTTTAGCTTTTTCATGCTTAAAAAAGAAAAAAATAAAAGCACCGTCACGACGGTTCAATATCAGCTACCCTGTCACTTTTTTTTTTTCTTTTTCTTTTTTCATTCTTCTATCAGTATGTTTGGTGTTATCAAGTCTATGCCAAGAGGTGCTAGTCGCTTACAATTAACAGCAAAGAAAGGACACAACTATTATAAAGGTATATAGTTGGCTATTATGTTTGATTGATATTCATACCATGTTAGGTACTGGTTCTGGTGCTATGGGTAGACACACCAAGAACGGCGGTTACTTGGTTGACTGGAATAAGGTCAGAACCTTTGTTGTTCCTGATCTCGAAAACTTTTCTGTAAGTCATTCTTGTTATACAGTTGAAACTTATTTCTCTTTTAGCTTGGACCTTATGTTTCTCGCAAGACACCCATTTTACCCAAAAAGACAAACCATTAGAAATAATAAAAAAAAAGAACTGTGTATAGTAATGCTTTTTATTTATTTATGGGGATATATCCATAGCTTGCAACGTTTTTTTACTCTTTTGATCTGCTTTCCAGTCAGCAATTTTCTGTTTCAATTCAGTAGCAGGTTGAACCATATCCATAGACAATGGTTTGCGATTAAATGGATCTCGTGTGTCACCCAGCAAATGAGCAGTAATCGTACTACGATCAACAATGACACTGGACGTAGGCAAAAGAACAGGATCTTCCATCAATGTAAAGAAGATTGGATCTATGGAGAGGATAAGCAACAAACAATATACCAAGTAGCACTTACCTAAGAATTCATCAGGCACTTCACCCAATTCCTCTTCTTCTTCAACTCCGCTTTGAATAGCCAATTCGACACGATGGACAAACTTTTCAAGTGCATGAATGTCATCCACAGATTTGATGTTGTGTTTCTGCAAAATAGAAGCTGCCTTAGAAAAATATTCTTTACGGTAAGATCGACCATCTCGAGCCACAGCCTGAACAAAGACATCTGAATTCAAGTTGAGATAAATGTCAATGATTTCTGACAAGAGTTTTCGTGGTTGGAAATGATATTTCTCGGGATGGGACACTTTGAGTTCTGTGCATTTGGGTCCAACCAGTTGAACAAGGTTGTAATCCAACATGGCAGCTAAACGATCTACAATTTCATTGACCAAGAAAGGTTGAACAACTTCGGATGACATGTACTTGAGCATATGGACTGTTTCATTCCCAAGGGCAACATACGATTGTGCTTGTCTTTCAAGTGAAGGTAAACTTCCTTCTCGTTCTTGACGATGTTGCTATTCAGATGTGAGTTTAAGGATAGACTGATACTTTATGTTTCTTACAGGTGTCTGAGCTTCCCATGTTGCTTGATCACTCATTTCTAATTGGATTTGATGGATTTCAGTAAGTTTGCTTAGACTCTCGTCCATAAGGTAAGTCACATCACTCATCAACATGTTGACAAAACGAGTAAAATTGCCAGAATTCCTATAGGTGGTTATTTGTCATTCTTGATAAGCTAGGATACTTACTGGCTTTCTTCTCTTAATTTGGCTCGATGAGCAGGATGACTCCAAATTGTCTTCATGATGTGACTGATGTTATAACGAATGTTGAACTTGTCATAGAACTGAGAACTAGCACCCGTTTGTTCAACCTCTGTTTATGGTTAATGACCGAATTCCCTTTCTTTTTTTTTTTTGTTATACTTACCAACATAAAAGTTCATTAAAGAAGGCACCAAATGTTGTAATGCCAAAGGATGCGAGTTGAGAATATTCTCTAATTCACCAGGTACACCCCTTGCAATAGGATAAGTAAAGAAGAACAAGATTTCTACTAGTTTAGCCTTTAAATAAGGATTCTTGACATAATTTGCATTTCTCAAGAAAGTAATGATAAAAGTGACAAGTTCATCATGAGGATGTTCTCTCATCACATTTGTTTCATAACCATACCTATTATTGACTGTGAGCTACACATCATACGGTACAATGTTACTCACTTTCCAATAAAAATAAAGATTTCTACGATATCTTCAATGATCCATTCAGGCAACATCGCAAACACGTCAGGAACTTGTTTAGGTATAGGCAATTGGACCTTTTTCCAAGGATGTTGGTGCATGGGATCTACAATACGAACTAACCAAGCCATGACTAGATCATAAAATCGCAAGGCTTCTGTTAAAAAGACAGGATCTAATAGCATCGTTTCATAAGCTAAACGGAAAGATGCCATTTGGTCCAATTTAGCCTTCATTCGTTTAGCAACAAAATCACTCATGACACCTTGAGGAGTCTATCAGAAAAAATGAGTACAACACAATGAGAAGTTGGCTTACATTGGCTGTACGGATAGCATCTTGTTGGGCTCTTTCAGTTTGCTTTCTCGTTTCAGTATATTCACGAATGAATTCATTGAAATTGACAAAGGCACGAATAGGACCATAGTGCATAAATGCCAATGTCATGAAAAATGTCTCGGTAATAAAGTTATGATCTAATACAATAAGCATATACTTCCAGAAACACCTACTTACTCTTGAGTTCTTGTACTTGGCTATAATAAGCATCTGATTGTTCTTTTGTGGCATTGATTTTGGTATCTTCCGATACATCCAATCGCTTGCTAGTACGGAAGAAAGTAGGATCGATCTTGTCAATCTTGGATGCACGTACATCCAAAAATGGATCACAGAAAGTCAAGAGAACTGCTGCAATATTTTGCATAAATCCATCAGAAGATACTGTCTGAGTATCAACTTGCATTTGTGCTCTCTTTTCATTCAGCTTGATAATGTGTCCAAAATAGGACAATAGTTGATTTCTTGAGCCTGCGTCTGCTCTGACAATCGAGTTACAAATACCAAACATGGCTCTCTATACATGGCCTTAGTTATTTTTTTTTCTTTTTGTATCTATCTCTTTTCTCCTTACCTGAATATTTTGAACACTGCCTCGAAGACCATTTTTGCATGAATTCAAATCACCTAAATTTCTATTTTCTGAATTTTGAAAGTAAGAATCAATCACTTTGGACTATAAACACAAGTGTCAATACGTATCGATAGAATGCACCTGACTTACAGAACTATCAGGATAAGCACTGAGCTTAAAGAAAGGACCAAGCAATGATACATCTTCTATATTCTTGGCTGAAGCGTTTGTAGGATTGAATTCATCTAATGTTGCAAGCTTTTTCGAGTAAGTCATCCACTGTGTATTTACGAAATCAATTACCATAGCTGCAATAGATTTGTTTTCAGATAAATAAGTGAATGATTGAATAGCTGTCTTGTATTCGCCCAAGATGTCTTGCGTACGAACTTGGCTTGAAATGGCAACCATGGCAGGACCAAGAATCTATAAAAGAATAAGCCATTATCAATAAAATTGTATGCTTACATTATCTAAGCCATCATCATGGAAGCGATTCACAAGTTCAACCAAGTATTCTGAAGGCAGTCCTTCACTTGTATCAGGTTGAGATGTAAGTCGAGACACAAGCTGAAGAGGACCCAATAGACCACTAAAAAAGGGGGGGGATCAACACCTAATGTAAAGTGATTATGCTTACATTTGCAACTGAGGAAACATGTCAGGCATTTGAAGGACAAGGCCAGAATAAGAAACAATGAGAGCCTTGACATTATCCAACACATTCAATCGTTGATCAAGGACTGATTTCTCTAAATTCTTGCTTCTTAGCAATGTATTTCTTCTAATATCATGCACTGTCTTCCAACAATTCAAAAGATAGTCAAAATGAGGTGCTCTTAAGGTGACTGCAATATCTTGAGGGAGATCATCATGCGATTCTGTAGGATCTAAAGAGAGCCTTGCTACAATAATACGATCCAATATATGTTGAGACAGCTTATTTGGATGAAGTTCTAATAAGAATATAAATAGCTGTAGCACAATTAACTATTAGCTTGCCTTGTTCTTCCATTAGCTCATTGACGAGTCCAGATAAATAGACACATTTTCCTTGTTTGTACATATTATTAGGCTAAGCAAAAGTCAGTAGGAATTAAACTCGATAACTTACATTCAATGTCACTTGAAGAATACGAGAGAGAACATCATCTTGCCAATCCTCAAAGCTTTTAGCTGGTTTGACAGTAGTAGTAGTAGTAGTAGTAGTAGTAGTAGTAGTAGTAGTAGTAGTAGGCTGAACTAGTTTGTTTACAACAGGCTTCTTTTCCTATTTAAAATTTAGAAATTGGATTTGATGCTCTTTTATATATATATATATATATATATATATATACCTCGGTGATATTTGATACAGGCGTCTTATTTTGTGTTGGTTTTTTCAGGGGCACAAACTCGTCCAGAGTAGGAAGAGCAACTTTAGCTGAACTTGTTGGTTTTTGTTCAACAGGCTTTGGTAGTTCTTGTTGCTGTTCTTGTTGTTGAAGTTTTGCTAGTCGTTTAAGACGTATCTAAAAGAAAGAAAGTACACGCGTTAGGAGTTTATCTGAAAGAGAGAGTCCCTGACTCACTTGGTCAGATTCAGATAAAGGTCTATCGTTGTTTTCCATGTTCAACAAAAAAGAGATTGATCAATTCAGACGCGCATAAAGTCTAAAAAGCCACGTCACTTTAACTGACGGGGTTCAAACTGCGTATGGGATTAAGGAGATCCTCATGCAGTATTCATTGTTCTTTTGACAAGTAAATCAATAGAAGAATGAAATTGAAATCACTTGCTCCTCAATTTCTTTGGTTGTATAAATATCAAGAGATGAAAAGCTATTTCTGTATCTTTTTATGATGTATATTCCCGACTGGACTCTGTTCAACACATGTACTGCTCTAGCAATCACTGTAGGCAGTGCTTTATTGATCGTCCGAGAACTCTTTCCAAACACTCGACTAAGATACTCTAAATTTTCGACTAAACTATACAGAAAAGAGTCTACCGTAAGTCAATAGGATGAATGGCGCCTTGTTTATACGTGTGTATCAGATTTCTTCCCAGTTTGGCATGCTGTTGGCTTATGTACCTTCTCTTATGATCACTGGCGTTTTTGTACTCGTCTCATTCAAAACTGGTTCTAGACTAAAGTTGATTTCATGTCTATCTTTTGTACATTATGCCAAAAGAGTCCTGGTAAGTCAATGACCAAGACCATGTTGTATCTCATACTATATAGGAGGTCTTGTTTGTACACCGTTATTCAGGACATGCAAAATTGATGGATAATTATGTGATTTCTATATCTTATGCTTTGTTTGCTTGTTTTCTATATGTCTTTACCGCTCAGGTGCCCACTACCCATCAGACTCTTTCATGGCTTGGTATCTTGTTGTTTATAGTAGGAGAGAGTATGAACCTGTACCATCATCTTATTCTACGTCACCTTCGAAAACCTGGACAGAAAGACTATAAAGTAAATATTGCTATTGTGATATCAGCTCACACTTGTCATAGATACCCAATGGCGCTTTGTTTGATTATATCTGGTGTCCGCATTACGTAAGTTTTTTCTTCTGTGGTGATGAATGAACTGAATTGAATAGACATGTGAAATTGTCTCATTTATTGGCTTGGTACTGGTAACGCAACATGTCTTGATCTTATTATTACAAATCGGATCTGCCGGATATTTAGTCGTAAGGGCCTATAACACAAAGCAATGGTATCTTCAGAAATTTGGTTCTGTTCCTCGCCGAGCATGTCTTGTGCCCTGCGTGTTTTAAATAAACGTATGATTCTACTGAACGATCTCTTTTTCAACCAATCATGGCATTTGCTTGTTTTACCACGCTAACCATTATGTGTAACTACAAAAGCAAAAGGGCTTATGTGATCCAATATGCTCTCTAATCGTCCGTGCTTCACTTAAAAAAGCTTAAATTAGGTTTTTATTGAAGAAAGAGAGAAAAAATGTACATATGCATAAGAGTGGGATGAGTGTATATGAAATGTGTGTGGGCGTATTTCTATCTAAAAATGAAATGCATGATCCAGTTTGTTTATCTATCAAAGCTCTATTTCATAAAAAGGAACCGTGTTTGCTTAAGTAATCAAGAATAAAAGAGAGAAAAAGGAGAGACACAGAAAGCGGAGAGAGAGAAAGAGAGAGAGAAAGAAAGCGTTAAGGCGAAACTGGACAGTTCTAATGATCTGTTAATAGACATGTTTAAATTATCTTGAATGACTTACTCTTGTCATATGAACGAAAGAGCCACAAATAAGACAATTTTTGCTGTCTTCTTGATTTTGGCTTGAATAATTTTTAATGCTGCTGACAGAATTCATAATTGCGTAAGAAAAAAAAAATTTTGGTCTCTTTGGAAAAAAAAAAAGAGAGAAAGAGTTGTTTCTTTTTCCTTTATCCTGGTTCAATCCTTTTATACAAGTATAATTACAAATGTTTATGAAACATCCTATTAGATCATTCTATAAATTACACATGTTACGCAGTTAATTTACAACGTTGAACAAAGTATAGGCTATTCTTTTTTTTTCTTTTAACCAGGCAAAAAGTAAGCAAAGAAACAGATATCATTCCACTTTTTTTTTTAAAAAAAGCAGATGGTATACGTTTACCCCCGTCTCTCTTTTTATTTACAAAGTGACACTCATCATGATAGACGCACCTAGTTATTCATCTTTTTCATATGTCTGTACTACGAGCTACCAAATCTGGATAAAAATGGGGAAACGCACTTTAACATATGAAAATTAGTTTTTACCTTTTTTTTCTTCCTTGATTCTCTTTCTCGTTTTTTTTCATTTCTTAGTAACCAAGCCTTCTTCTTTCTTTAACTTGTTTATTGCTTGTACGATTTACAGATAAGAACGATATACATCTCTTTTTCTTTGTATTACGCTTGTTGATGTATCCTCGGATACAAATGGTTGGATTTTCATGTGCATTATAAATTAGAAAAGAGAGATAAGCTGTCATTGCACACACGCCTATTATTTACACGGTATAACAGTGTAACAAAGTGCGGGATTATGCTGGAGATATCCTTAATATTTTCACTTCAACAACCCTTGTTTTCGCATAGCTTTAGCGTTCATTGATAGGGACATAATCCGATGAACATATTTCATCGGAAAATTGGGCTTTATTATAGATAGGTTACTTTTTCATGATCTTTAAAGACATCAGATAATGGACGATGTGGGTTATCTAAAGTGATGATGGACGGGGTCAAAGAGGAATGCTCGGGATTAAATTGTAAGAACTTGGATTTATCTTTTGCTAAGACGATGGAAGAATGGTTGGATACAGTGTTTGTCTTATTTGCTAATGAAAAATGACTTTTGGCTTCCATGGCTCGACATAATGGAGAGCAAAAGCTGTTTTTTAACTATAAGTCATATCAGTACCGATCTCTATGTTTTTTCTGTTCACATTTACGCTTGTAGGAGAAGTTAGCTGATTTTCGCAAAATAAACAAATGTCTGTGTTCATGACATAAAAGAGATGTTTCTATTGCTCAAGAAAACAAGGGATATTCATGAATGTTATATATGTTTATGCTCACATATTTGTTCATTTTAAAATAAACATATTTATTTTAAAGAAGTGACGTATGTGATATCTATCTGACTGTACTTTTTAGGAGTAATCTCTTTATATTCCAAACCATAGAAGTCTTTAGAATAAACACTGGCACAACTAGTTTCTTTTTTTTTACTGTGCCTTCTCAACCAGTCTCTTTTTTACTATCGACTAACACAACAGATCAAAACGTTGATGGTTTAACTGACCGAGATTATTGTTTATCTCAGCTATTATCTTGAACGTAGTTAGTTCCATTTAAACGTAACATTCTTTTCCTCGAACAAATACACCGTTTTTGTCATCTTTTTGCCCATCTAAAAACTTAGTATATATTAACTTAGACATAATCATGCATGTGTACTATTGCTTAAAACATTTTTAAAAAAGATAGAGTGGGACCTTATCATGGCCAAATAAGCGATTGGAACAAAATAAGAGACTCATTAAATGTCACCCATAAATTTCCTTTTTAGCACAACTTATCATCTTCATTTTTTTTCAAAAAAAAAAAAAAAAAAAAAAAGGATATCCATTATCCCTCATATTTCGGGTTGATGTTAGTATCATAACACTTTTAGCAATTTGTACTTGTTTTAGCAATTATGTGATCAAGCATCCTTAAACAGCTTGAAGCTTTTGTTATAGATCAGAAAGAAATAATTTTTCGTATGTATGAAAATAAGCATTTTGAACCTTATTCTTTACAATCTATCTTGATCCGTTTCCATCGCAATGTTCATTTTTAGTCCCTCTCGTCTATTTAATCAATGCTTCTGATTGATTGGTATTTCTCATATCTTTTTTTTTTTTCTAAAAAAATTGAAAGTCAAAACAAACAAATAAATCATCATCTTTCACTTATATATTTTCAAATATACCAAACTGCAAGTTAGCTCCATGAGCTTTGAGTGAAAAATGAAATAGTTAACAACTCATTGTAGTAAAAGTAGAGCATAAAAATTTTACAGGTTTCTTATAAATCACCTCCTTTTTTTCTTGGGGACCACCTACCTATCTGGCATGTTCAAACCGAAATTCGCAGAGCACCGGATAAAGAAGGGTGGTTTATATCACTGTGTCGGCCCAAAAAAAATATATATATAAAATACATAAATGTATTTCTATTTCTCTAATGGCGAACATTTTGCCCCCTCTAAATAGAAGCATTTTGACAAACTAGCTGCTATTAGTTTTTTATTATTTTAATTTTATTATGTAATACTCTTTTTTCGCACAAATAAATCATTTATCTTCAATTTGATAAATTACTGGTTTCTTTGTGTGATAAACAATCAAAATCTGTCTATTATTACAAAATGATCTGTTAAAATAAGTTTGAGAAATTATTATTTTTTTCTTTTTTCTTTTTACTTATAAAATGACTACAGTTACTTCCTCTTCGTTAAACGATTGCATATTAATACAAAAGTGGTTGCTTCTTAGAGTGAGCAATGGAGTGTTCTCTAGCCATCCCCTCTCTACCCAGTACTCTGCGAATTTGGATTTTAACATGTTCGATAGGGGGTGGCCCCCAACTGAAGAAAAACCTTTCTTGATGTTCTTCGTTTATAAGTACATCAAGCAGCTGAAGCAAATGAATGAACAAACAGAAGCGCTTCAAAGGCTATTAGTTACCAAACACTTAAGCCACCTCGAAAAGTATCGTCCAGAATTTGAGAAAGAGGATTATGGCAATCTGGATCTGGAAATCTTCAGAAACTCATAGAAGAAGAGAAGAAGAGAAGATAATGCTACTAATGCTATTACTACTGATGCTCCTGATGCTGCTGCTATCATTGATGCTACTGCCAGTGATAACTCTAATAGCCCTACTACTCTTTCTGCAGCTTTGACATTGACGTCTAGTTCTGTAGCAAGCATTTCAACAAATACTAATGTAAGGCAAATGTACCTTGTATTTCATTTAATACTAAATCTATATTTGCTATAGTGGGTGCATAATGGTTACAATATGACAGTAAAACTGACTGAATTAAGAAGAAAAGCAGTAACAATGGAAGGACAAGACTGCAAGCTGAATGCATCACAAAAGTTGCAAGTATCACTGTCTTGTATATTGTAAATGTTGTTAGTTATTTGCTTCCTTTTAGGATGCTTAACCACATATACTTTGTCTCTGATAGAGAGCAAAAGTCAATCAGTAAATTCCTTCCGCAGCAGCTGTATCTTTTCCTCAATAATCTTAACAAGAATGCTTTGCCTGCTGTGCCCAATGTTGCTAAGAGTTGGACCGAAGAGCTCAAGAGCGTAAGTTATATACATACAAGTACATTTTTTTATTGGACCAACGCCTTATTTATAGATTAACTTTGACTTCGTTGAGAATGATATAAGCTTCGAAGATCGCATTACCAAGTTGTTGAGAAGAAAGACTCTTTCGTATATGAGTCAAGCAAGCAAACTTGAAGATGATATCTTGATATCATATGCCAGCATTCTGAATGAAGTGTACGTCAGTTTTGTTTACACATGAGTTTTGATACGATACTAACTCTTGTTACTAGCGTCGCTTCTCATAAGCGATGATGTCATGAGAAAATGACCAAAATCATGTTTATCACGCTGTTCTTTTCTCCAACTGCAAGACACACATTCGAAATGTTGAATGCTAATATCTTCAAGATTGATATGTAAGCTCTCTTTGGTATATTATTTGATGTGGTAATACGTAACGTCATTTTTTGTTTTTGCAAGACAAGCATATGAGCAGCTGTGTTCTAAAGCCAGATTATTTGGTTTCGGTCCTCTCTGGATCTGGCGAACAACTTGAGATTTATAGCATGGAGGCAAAGACGCCCGAAGCACACAAGGGAGATCTTAATTTTTTAAAGTTTTCGAACACTATGAAAATCACGGTAGATAAAACTGTGTCGTGTGGCTGCCCTCTCTCTCATGCCCTCTCATTTCGTGCGCTTCTACATGGCGATGCCATGATCATATACGAGATAAGACTAGTGAATGAAGGCATCTACATAATGAAAGAGGTGAATATTACACCAATGCATTGCAGAGGTGATTGTTGGGCTTGAAAAGGAGAAAGCTGTACATCCTTTCCAACGTGCAACAAACTGGATAGTAAGACAAGCACAGTGATTCTTCTCTGTTTCTCTGTTTTTTTTTCTTTATATTTTCATTTGATGTCATTCTATCAATTAAAAAAAAAAAAAAAAACTTTTTAATTGATTTTCACTTGACGGTAATTTTTTTTAGAAGTATTCTTTTTGGCAATACAAATGGTATGCTTATGTATGTACATAATTTTTTTCTCAAGAAAAATTATTAATATTATATAAAAAGCAATTTTGAGCATACGGCTTGATTTTGTCTAAATTACTCGAATTTGATCAATTCATAAAAAAAAATAACTAATCTAAACTAGACTTAAGCTCTACTGAAGGGAACAAGGATGAGGAATGCGTAGAAGAAGAAGCGTTGATTTAATTATGCTGGTGAATGCATGTCTGTAGCAAAACAAAGGAGAGAAACAGCTGATTGGTTGTTGGAAGGAGCAGAGTTTTTGTGGTAGCATGTTGTGTAGAGAGATTTGGATTATGATGGAATCAATAGAGGCTCATTTGGTACCCTAATAGGATACAGAGCAGGTATTCTTGGCTAGCTCTATAAGGAGTCAGTTTAACGTGTGGGACAAAGGGTTGGAGAAAGTTTTGAGTTGGCTAAGCGCAGTATGCAGATTAAGGCATCGGATAAAAAGTGAATGAGAAAAGTATGCGTCACAAGAACAAGACTTAAAACTTTTTTTTTGTAAGGGAGACAGGAAAAAGGAATTGAGGAAGAGCTTTTTTTGACGAAAGTGTAGTAAAGCGCGGTAGGTGGCCGATTCAAAACGAGGGACTTCTTGCCGAGAGCGAAACCGAAGGCATTCACTAGAAGAATCAAAAACAAAAATGTGATTACCTGTTAAGGCTAGCATACTGGGATTGTGTTTGAAGTATTCATTTTTAGAAATAGGAAGGTTGGATGGAGGTGGAGAAGGATAGATAGAATGTAGAAGTTCAGGAAGTGGAAGGCGAAGGCAAACGTGAAGGGGGACATGACAATTGGAGAAGTTGTGGGGTAGATAATCTATAGCTAAGAAAATACGGTTGAAGTAAGGAATGTCAATAGAAAGTTTTTTTCGTATAAAGGGGAATAACAAAGGCCAGTGGTAAGTAGGGTATTGTGGGGAACAAAGGAAGAAAGAGAGGGTAAATTGGAGATAAGGAAGCGAAGGTAAAGAAATAGCAAAAGAGTGAGGAGCTAATAAAGGGTAGACCCATCGCCATTGAAGAGCTCTCTGTTGTAGATGAGGATCAATGACGCTAAGTCCACCTTGAGAACGAGGTAAAATGAGTGTTGAGAAAGGAATGGTACCAAAGCGGCGACTGTTGATGAAGGAAGTGATGAGGCGTTGCAATGTGTTTTGTTGTGTTTTCTTTGAGAGGAAGCAGGCGAAGTACATGTCATAGTCGTGATAGAATGAGTGAATTGAGGACAGTAGCTCTGCCTCTAATAGATAAATTTTTAGTGCTGTGTATGAGACATGCTTGCTGGATGGTTCGGAATAATTTGTCGATATGTGAGTTTCGTTGATGGGGACTGGAGTAAATTGGATAACCAAGATAACTAACTGCTTCAGGCGAGGTGTTGTCATGCCAAGTTGTAATGTTCTGTGAAGCTAAAAAGTACTTCCATCTTGGATTAGGTTTACCTGACAGCGAAATGGCTGCAGTTTTGTTGAAGTTGAGTTTAGCATTGGAGGTTAACATGTAATTGTGAATTAATTGTTGAAGGCATAGAAGGTCTTGGTGATTATGAAGTAAAGCGAGTGTATCATCGGCATAGGCGAGAACTTTGACAGGTGGTGCTGAGAAGGGTGGATATAAGGGATTGTCTAGTTGTAGTTGTTGAAAGGAAAGTGAGAGGTCATTTGGTGATACGGAGGATGGCGGATGATGGTTTTTGGTTTCTAGTTGAAAGTTAGACCCTTGAATATTAGGATTTTGTTGAATAGAACGAAGGAATGGGTCGAAAGCAATGTTGAATAATAAAGGACTGAGTGGATCTCCTTGTCGGAGACCTCTATGTTGTTGGACTGTTGTGGAAGAGATATGACCATTGATATTGAAACTAATGTCAGTAGAGAAGAAAAGAGATGTGATGGATTCAATGAAAGTATGGGGTATGCTAAATGCATGCATAACTTGAGTCAGATAAGTAGGATGGACCCTATCATAAGCTTTCTCTTGGTCAAGAAGAAGGGCAATAGAGTTGGAATTAACATGGTGTGCAATAGCTTGTATCAATTGTAGGATCTTACCATTTTCTGCGATGAATCTACCAGGCATAAATCCGAGTTGGTGTGATGAAATATATTTGTTGAGGTAAGGCATAAGTCGAGCATTGATTAATCGAGTGAAAGTTTTGGCATCTGCGTTAATGAGTGAAATGGGTCGCCAGTTTGTTAGCGAAGAGAGATTGCCCTTTTTTGGTAGTAGAATCATACAAGTTTGTAACCAGGACTTTGGAAATCTAGAGGAGGTGAGTGCATCATTGTATACCTTTACGGCCAAAGCGCCAGTAAGTGGATGCTGCAATAAAATGGAAAGTAGTTCGTACGGTAACCCATCTATACCAGGACTGCTTTGACTTGGGGTTCTAGCCGCACCTTCTTGAAGTCCTTGTAGGGTGATGGGAGCACATAATCGATTATGCATTACATCTGGAATGCTGTCACTGGAAGGAATTGTGCTAGTGAGATCTGCAATATGTTTCATACTTACCTGGTCAGGGCAGTAAAGCTGACCGTAAAAAGTTGGGACTGCATCTTCCATTTCTTCGGTCGATCGACAGAGGTTGCCAATGATGGGTTGAATGAGTGGCGGCATGGATTCCTTAGCTGATTTGGATTCAATAGTTCTCTTGAGGTAACCTGCTGAAGTTTCACCATTTTCTCTCCAGTGTCGACCAGCACGAAGAGCAAGATTGTTGACATAGTCCTCTTGTACCATTGCAATTTTCTTTTCAACGTTTGAAAGGAGTGGATGAGGAATGCGAGCTGTACCGTATTCTTTGAAATACTTGTTGCGCTTGCGTTGAAGACGCTTCATCAGACGAACTCTCCATGCTGCTTGTTGTCTGCCAATCTTTTTTGCAATAGTTTTTGTGATCTGTTTGATCACATCCCATTGTTGTTGTATTGTGGGGCATGACTCTTCGGAAAAGGTTTCTATCAGTGAATGATAATCATCCAATGCAGAATTCAAGGCTTTGATGAAGTAAGAGTTCTTGGCCAGACTAGGGTGAGCACGCCACAGACCTCGACCTTGTTTGTTTTGTGCAAAGCGGAAAGTAGTTGAGAGAAGAGCATGATCGGTCCATCTTGGAGAGAGAAACTCAATGTCATGAGAAAGAATGTTGTCAGCAAAGGAAGGTGAAGCAAATATGTAATCAATGGTGGATGTATTCGACTCTCCACGACGAAAGGTGGGATTCGTTGATCATGTTGAAGCGCATGAGTGCATTCTGTAAAGTAGGTGGATAGCAAAAAGTGCCATTTCCATTGAGAAAGAACGCTGGATGAATTGACAGGAGACTCTTTGGCAGGAAGGTTGCGGGTAGAATATGAATGAAAGTCGTAGTTGAAGTCGCCTACAATGATGAGGGAAGGTGTGGATGTATCGTCATCCTCTGATGGTAAAGGACTGGAGAGGGGATCAAAGAAATCTGAGAATGGTTGCATAGTCATCAGATCGTTGTAAAAGAACTGTCTTAGGCGTTTTGTCGCTGGAGCATAAATGTTGGCTAAAAGGAATGGAGGGAAAAAGTTAGAAGCGTGTGTAATATTACATATGATGACCCTTTGGTCTATGGTAATCAAGTATGGTGTGATTTGGATATTAGGATTGTTGCTAATTACCCCACAGTGCTGAGTCCATATTGAGAAAGTCGGTTTGAAAAGGAAGTCGAGTTGTTGTTGCATAGTAATGTTGCTGGCATGTGTTTTTTGGAGGCATAGGATGTCTAGTTGTTTAGTTTTCAAGTATCGAATAAAGCTGCTGCTAACTTCTGGTTGTGATGGTTTTGTTAAACTTTGGCAATTAAGGGAACATATAGAAAGGTCAGTAAATGAATGTGAGGGGAACTTACGAGATTGGGTTGTGCTTGAAATCGATATATTTATTGTTGCAAATTCGCTTCACTTTCAGCGAGAGGTTTAGAACTACTTGTTTGATCAATTTGCATTTCTGAGTCGTCAGTTATCTTCTCAGGTGTTGGGCGAGAGAAAATAAATGCTGGAGCATCATTGTCTGTTTGGTCTTGTTCATGTAATGCAGACTTTGGCTGGGTCTGAGGGAGGAAGGCACGGAGTTGTTCTTCGGTAATCCAATTCTTCTTAGCAAAGGATCTAGCAATCGCTACATTGACAGGTGTTCGGATGTACTGCAGCGTGGATAGAGCTCTGGTAGAGCTGATACGACATGCTTCTTGTCTGCGCTCTTCCTCAGAAGCCTCAGCAAAAGCTGGGTTTCGGACTACTGTTGGATCGAGTGGATCAAAGTCATGGAGAGGCTTAATACTATGCTTTTCAAAGACAGCAGAGGCAGCGGAGGCGTACTCGTTGTGTACGAGGATGGCGACGACATTTCGATCAGGATAGTGAATATCCAAGACTCTTCCACGATCAAGTCCGAGGCGGGTAAATTGTTGACGCATGTCTCTGATAGGGAGCTTTCGTCTGCATGGGAGATAAAGGTATTGGAACCTTTGATCAGTGGACACAGGTATGAATTGTCTAGCTACGCTAGCCACTTGACGAGGAAAGAGGCGTTTTGAAGAACGAGTGGGCGCACGTCTTGCTATTGTAGCAAAAGTGACACGCTCCCCAGAAGGTTTGTAAGCATGGGCATATTGAGATGCTTCAATTCCCTTAGCCAAGGGAGGGAAATCAGTAGGCATTGTCATATCATGATCTGTATTTTGAATTGCCTCTGACTCAACCAGAGGCAAGTCTGACTGACTGTTAGCGGCGGACTGCAAGGCGGCAATTTGTTGATAAGCTTCTGCCAAAGCCTTTTGCGTCTCCGCTAAAGCAGAGCGTGTGCCTTGGAGCTCTTGACGAAGCCCTTCGTTGTCTTGGCTAAATGCCGCCACTTGAGCTTGGAACGAGAGCATCTGGTCTTGCAAGCTGGTGGGTATAGCAGCCTTAGCAGCTGCTTCCGCAATGAGGGCAGCGGTTTGTTGTCTAGTAGCCTTGGAAGGACTACCAGTGGTTGGCAGTTTGCTGTAAGGTTCAACACGCTTCGCACGTGGGGTGGTCTTCTTGATAGTAGGAGTATTCATAACGAAGTTATATTCGTGGTCTAATGAATTTGATTGAAGTCGTTTCCTTGGGGGAGGTAGAGTTGGACTGAATGAAATAGTTGCAGGTGCGTCAGATGTTACGTCTACGAGTGGTGACGAAACTGAAGGCGATGTCGGTTGTAGTGGTACAGAAGAAGGTTCTACTGGAGGTCTGTCGACTATGTCGTTTATGTTGTTTTTGTTGTTGTTTTTGTTGTGTTTTGTTAGTTGAAGGTGCTGTTTCGGGGCTTAGGTACCCAAAACAGAAAATTCGAAAAAAAAGAAAGAAAAAAAAAGAAAAACAGAAAAAAAAATAAGAAAAAAAAGAAAAGTCCGTTAACATTCATACCGACTTACAAATATGCCACTTGTGTATTTAAAAAAAAAACCACTATAAAGCAAAACAAAAATATTTTTTGTAATGGCAAGAAGTAGAAAATAGGAGAATTTCTGATTTTCCTGTTCTAAATTAATAAAAAAGCATGATTTTCAATTTTTCTGTTTAAATTAATAAACGAGTCTACCGGATGATAATTTCACTGTTTTGATTTAAGAAAGAGACTACTGCCTGGTAGATTTGTTTTTATTTTAAAACAGAAAAATTGGGAAACAAGCTTTTTTTTTTTAATTTTGAACAGAAAAATTAGAAAATTCTACTTTTTTTTTTAATTTTGAGCAAAAAAATTAGAAAATTCTACTTTTTTTTTATTCTTTTCATTGCAAAAAATTTTTTGATTTAATTTAGAAATCTAGTTTTTATTTATTTCTAAAAGATATTTTTTTTAGTACACAAATGGCATACTTGTAATTTCGGCATAACTGTCAATATTTTTATGATGTTTGAAAATGTTTTTCTTTTTCTTTTTTTTAGGTAAGCCCATCACACTGATCACAAAAGCATGAGGTCTACAAGTCTTTCCATGTTTTTTTTTCTCTCTAGCTGCTTTTTTTGTAGAGCTATTACAATCTTTAGAAAGAGGTTTTGGACACTAAAATTTATGCTTGGGTCAGAAAAAAGAAAAAGCATTTTCAGAATAGCAGAAATATTAGCAGTTATGCCGAAATTACAAGTATGCCATTTGTGTACTAAAAAAAATATCTTTTAGAAATAAATAAAAACTAGATTTCTAAATTAAATCAAAAAATTTTTTGCAATGAAAAGAATAAAAAAAAAGTAGAATTTTCTAATTTTTTTGCTCAAAATTAAAAAAAAAAGTAGAATTTTCTAATTTTTCTGTTCAAAATTAAAAAAAAAAAGCTTGTTTCCCAATTTTTCTGTTTTAAAATAAAAACAAATCTACCAGGCAGTAGTCTCTTTCTTAAATCAAAACAGTGAAATTATCATCCGGTAGACTCGTTTATTAATTTAAACAGAAAAATTGAAAATCATGCTTTTTTATTAATTTAGAACAGGAAAATCAGAAATTCTCCTATTTTCTACTTCTTGCCATTACAGAAAACATTTCTCATTTATTTTAAAGCAGTGGTTTTTATTTTTTCTAATTTTTTTTTTTGAGTACACAAATGACATACTTGTCATGTCGGCATAATTGTTATCGGAGTTCAAATTGATTACATATTCTGATATTATTTTTTCTTTGTAATTCGCTACAAGCACTAGAGGCCCAGGTGCATGGAAGGCAAATCCAAACTTAGCGAAAAAGAAAGAGTTTAGACAACAATTAGCTGCTTTCTTGGATACACTAGTTCTGCAACTCCAGAATCAGAGAAAATATTACACTGCTCAGAGAAATTAGGACTGGATTAAAGCTGAAGTCAAACTGTTTATCAAATCATTTCAATTGGAGACAGTCAATTGGAGAAACAAACAGATTAAACGGTTACAACGTAAACGTAACAAAATCCTTCGGCATCAGAAACATCGTGGTATAGTGGATTGGACACTACCCATAGTAGAGAAACAACTGGGAGCTTTGCAAGAGGAAGCTGCTGAAATAGACGCTCTGAGAGCGGGAAAGCGTTGGCGAGAAAAAGGCGAGAAGTCTCCAGGCTTTCTAAACAGGTTGATCAAAGTACGAACACATCAAAAATCAGTAGGCGATCTACGAGATCCTGTCAGTGGTGAACTTTGTGGAGATTAAGAGGCTAAAGAGAAAATAGTACAACAATTCTATTCTAACTTATATACTCCGGACCTTCCCAATTACCATGCTATGAACAGATTGATTGCTAAAATTCCTGACAATGTGAAATTGAATGATAGTCAAAGAGACACCATGATGCTGAGTATTTCTATGAATGAAATATTTGAAGAATCCAAGCGAACTCCAAGACAAAGTAGCCCTGGCACCGATGGTCTTCCATATGAAATTTTGAATCTTATCATGAAACATCCTAGTCTTCACACATTGATTACGGATGTATATAATGATAGTTTAGCTGGTAGTCTTCCAATGTCATGGAATGAATCATTGATAGTGTTACTACCTAAGAAAGGCAATCTATCCGACATGAAGAACTATAGACCAATCACACTGGCTAACACGGACTATAAAATCTTTACAAGGATACTAAACCGCCGTATAATGATGATTGCTCCACAATTGATTACTCAATTTCAATTGGGTTCATACCAGGGCAATTTATCGCAGAAAATGGATTGATAGTCCGAACCATTATGGAAGACGCACAAGCCAGAGTACAGCAAGATACGACTAACGGCAGAAGTAGTGACCATGATTTAGCGCTTTTACTTGATCAAGAGAAAGCATACGATCGGGTACACCTCACATATCTTAAGAGAGTGCTGCTAGGCTACGGGTTCCGGAATTGATTGCCGATACAATACACAAATTGCTCTCAAAAAACAAGATCAAAATCAATATTAATGAGTTCTTTACCAAAGAAATCAAGAAACGAAGAGGATTAAAACAAGGCGATCCACTATCACCAGTTTTGTATAACTTGACATTTGATCTATTTCTACGCTTGATTATACAAGATGGGGGGTTCAAAGGATATCAGTTTCGACAACAAACACCAAGGCCTGACTCTTCCTCCTCTGCTCCTATAGAAACTAAAATTCTTTGCTACGCAGATGATGCTTTAGTATTTATACATGATCCGAATAATCTTGCAATACTGCAAAGACATATATCAACCTATTGTAGCGCATCAAATGCAAAAATCAACTTTAACAAGATTGAAGCTCTATCTTTATCTGATACAAACCCCTGGCTATTTTGGCATAGGTATCTGCTACCACTACAGATACAGCGCATTCAGCCTTCCATGGATGCACAACCTATTGTGTACTTAGGTTTTCCATTAAACCAGTCAGTTGCACAAAGACAAAATTATTTTGAGACCTTTTTGGCAAAGATGAAATCTGCCTGCTTGATACATTCTGCCCGTTCCTTGTCAGTACTAGGCCGGGCCACGGTAGTTAGCACCTTAATATTATCTAAATGTTGGTATCTTCTTCGGGTAACGCCGTTCACGAAGACTGACATTTCTCGAATCCGGTCTTTAGCACAGCAGTTCCTAAACTCCAAAATCTTTCCGAAAATTGCTTGGCCAACTTGGACTTTACCGAAAGAAGATGGTGGTGTAGGGGTCCTTGACCCGTTATTGCAAAGAGACGCGCTTTATAGTCGCTGGGTCTTTCCTCTGTTGAATCGCTCTATCAAAGTACACTGGCATCGTATACTCACAAGACACATCCAAAATATCTCCGGATATTATGAGGTAGCTATTCCTTTGCTCTTTCCTTTGGCTAGACACAATAGAACCTCTCACTTTGGGTGCGGTAAACGTATTTCAACAATTGATCTATTTTATGCCTCAATAGATTGCTTGCCTCGAGATTTTGACCAGATGACACTAGCTCACCAAGCATGTCTTAGTTTGCCGATGAAGGTCGTCTTACAATCTTTAAGACCACGACTTCCGTCATTGCCGAAAAGGATTCAATTTATCCCAGTTCAAGCATTTATGCTTTTCAACCACGATCTTAAGCTAATCCATTGGAAGCATCCGGATCATATTCCGCAAGAGCTTCAAAAATTCTACTTTCAGATCACCCGAGGGCTAGAAAGTAACAAGTACCAATTCTTTCCTTTCTTTGTCAAACACTGCCAGCCTCCTACTGTAGAGGTATTGCCTACTTTACCGTGCTCACCACCTTTATCTTTTGTTCCATTTGTCAACTCTTTCCAATTTGTGACCCTGACTGGATCAATCACCCGGGTATCGACAAAGGAGTTTCGGTTAACTTGCCAGAGTGCTACATCTGCTCCAGAGCGCCTACGAGCTATCTCTAGTAACTTTTGGACTGATTTCTGGAGCTGGTCTCTGCTGCCAGTTGCTCGTAATATGATATACCGATTCCTGGTTTCCAAACTACCCACAAGACAACTTCTTCACTATATACTTCCTGAGAAGTTCCCCCACCTCTTTGTACCATTTGCTCAATTCATCTGGAAAGTGAACAACACCTCCTGTTCTATTGCCCACCAAAGAGGTTTTTTTTGGAGCAATCTCATCTTCGAATTTCTTTGGCCTACAACCACTGTCGAAGATTTTATTCAAGCACTGGTTACACTAAACTTCACTAGAATAGATTACTCACAAAAAAAAATTTAACCGTTGTTGACATTATCATTACAGCCGTATCACAAGTTTGGAAAGCACACTGGAGATTTGTCATGAACAACGTAGCTTTTGATGCCTAATCCACTCTACAACAAACACGTACTGCTTTACAATTGCTTGCAGATGAAAAGCAAGTACACACAAGACTGTAATTATTCTCGTAGTTTTTTTTCCACTAATAACAGTGGCATATCTTTTACTTTATTCTGCTTAGTTTGCTTTCAGCATAATTGTATAATATAATTCAGTATGAATTGCGCCCGCCTCTTGAGTGCCATTAGGGTAACTTTACGCGGAGCAATAAAAAAAAAAAAAAAAAAGAAAAAAAAAAGAAAGAGTTCATTACACTCATCGAGAAATTCTAATGTTTACAAGTTCTGGAGTAATTTTTTTTGTCACTCAAGCTATTATGATTTTTAGAGAATCCATACTAATAAAAAAAATTTGGTTTGTAATGGCGTTAGCCATATATATTCCACTGCTAGCGAATCACATAAATGTTCTCAATTCATAAGAAAGGTAATCAGCTGATCTGGCCAATTACCGCTCAATTCCTCTGACATTTATTTTAAGAAAACACTCAAAAAAATGCATCGTTGGATTCCTCCAAAACCAAGAATTGCCTTTAGGCACTACTCAAGATGGCTTTAGAGAATGCGTAAAGTTGCTCTTTTAGGCTCAGAGGTGCCATGCACTAAAGCAAGTCTTACTCGTCTATAACTTACGTGTCGATTGATGCATAAAAAATTACCTATATGTTTGTCAAAATCTATTAAAAAATGCTTTTTTGTATTATTCACAGTCTATAGCAACCTTGGATTGCAAATTTAAAGGCAATGCTCAATTGACTCAATGATTTCGTTTTAGTAGACTCGCTTTCTTTTTGTTGGAAGTACCTAAACATGGATCCACTTCATTTCGTTTGAATCCGGTCTACATTGGTCATTCTAAAAATTCTCGATGAACTTTTCTTTCATTTTCACAAACCTCTCGCGATCCCCCCCGCCCCTCATGGGTCAAAAAATAAATTTTATGCAGCAGCCAAACCAATAATACCGTTCGATTTCTGAATTTAAAAGAACATGTTTTAAACAAAAAATGTACTGCCTTGATGGTCTAGTTGTCGAGCAATGTTCTATCAAAGAATGACATATTTAAGCTGCGTTTTGAGCATTTTTGCTTTATATGTATATAAAACCTGTAAGCAATAAACTTATAAAAAGTATATTATGCTATTTTGAGTACCAAAAAAACATAGGAAAACAGAAATAAAGACACTTTATGATGTAAATGTGGGAGTGAATGGACATAGGACATACAGGATGGCTGGGTGTGGAGATTGAAATAGAGCAATTTCAATTCATCTAGCCACATGAAAAATCGAGCTTTTGCTGAAAACTACATAAAGACGCGGTTGTCTGGCTTTAGTGTAGTGACAAAAAGCGGTAGATAGTTGCTTTCTAAACCTGTTGATATAAAGGACACATAGACTTTGATGCTAAAATATTGTGTAAATAGACAGAAATATTTATGTGGTTTTTCATTCACATCTCATTATTTTCATGGTACAATTGGTAATCAAACACACTAACCAAAAACTAAAGCTTTTGACGCACATTTCGAGTATTTAAGCTTGTCGTTAGCTTTATTTTTCGCTATGTAGCGTCAAAAAGAAGATTTGAAGTTTTCAAATGAGTTTTTTTTCATAAGTAATACCCTTCGGATTAGAGCTATTTGTATGACTATAAACATTAATCAATCATTATATGTCAGCTTCTAACGCACTGCTCAACTACAACAAAACTCAAGCTTTCTCTTTATCCGGACCACCTCTTCCACATTGGTCACTCTTTCTTCACAAACACAGCCTTACTACCTGGCATGATTCTGATTCCTCCTCTCATTTAGTTTATCTAGGATACCCTACCTGCTCTAGCACTCAACAACGTAATCGAATTGCCAACATACTTATCAACAAAGTTCAACTCTTATGCAATCTTCACCTTCAACGTAACTTATTTGTTCGTAGACATGCCACTGTCCTTAATACTCTTGTTTTTTCAGCCCTGTGTCACGTTACGCGCCTTTTCCACTTCATCAAAGAACAACTCGCCAAACTTCAGCAAATCAGATCATCCTTCCTCAATAATTGCCGCTACAACAAACTTCCTTTCTCCACTCTGACTCTCCCCAGGGAGAAAGGTGGCCTCACCGTTTTAGATCCCGTTGTTAAACAGAACGCCCTTCAATGGCGTTGACTTCACCCTCTCCTACACTCCAATATATTCCATTCCTTAACCCAACTTTCTCTTCCAGTCCTTTATTTCAGTTTACATTATTTTTTTTACATCTGTCACTCACCCTACGTACCATTGGTTTCTCCTGTTCCCTTCTTGTCGTTTATAACTTCCTACCCTAATTTACAATTACTTTGCTAACATATTTCAAGCCGTTGATGCATTACTACACAATTTCGATTCCTGTCAAGTCCCTCTTCAAGTCTGTCTCCGTTTTCCTGTCTCCGAACTTTTCATTCATCACCCACAAACCTCTGGTCCATCTTCTCTCCTTTCCTTTATACCACCTGATTATCATTTCCGCAAACCCTCTAATCTTTCCCGCCTCATTGGTCACAATCTATTCATCTACGATACTCAATCTCTATCCATAAGATACCGCACACGCAATACATTGACTCAACACCGTCGTATCCCCCTTCAAATTCTCAAACTTATCCACAAACAAAAACTATTTCTCAAACCATTTGTCCTCGCTCACCTTGAATCTACTATGATCACACCTTTCTTTAACACCTGCAATATCCTTCATTCTTCTTGCCTGTAATCTTTTGTCACCGCATTTACATACTTTCAATCTGTCTCCTCATCACTAGTTTTCAAATCTGCACCTCTCACTATCTCTGGTTATAAAGTCTTACTTCCCCAACACATTCCTACACCCATCTCACCTTTTGAAATTGTCCCCAATTGGAAAGCCTTTTGGTCACTTCAAATCACACATCGCTCCCGCAACATCTAGTTCCGCTTCCTACACAAAACCATCAACACTCGCTTCTACCTACACCAAAAATTACCGAAGCTCATCATTAGCTCTCAATGCATTCACTGTCCTTACTTCTGTTGCAACACCATTGACACACTTGACGATTTCAACTTTCTTTGTCCATTCAAATACAAAATCTGGTGTCACATCCTCTCCACTTATATTAATTCTTCTCTCACCGCTCCTTCAATTCACCTCTTACAACAGCTCCTCAATCTCCGTATCACCATCAGTCGCTCCAGTCATTCTGCATTCCCAACCCTATCCACACAACAAATCTGCGCTAGCACATTGGAAGGTTTATGGTCCCTTCACCTTTTCTGCTGTACTCTCTATAATCAAACGCTTACTGACTAAATAATCCGATGAACAAGAACTAATACTTTTTGACTGAAATCACTTTCCTTACTAGTTAAACTTATGCATCTTTCCTCTCCCCTTCTTATTGCATATCATACCTCTCCAATCTTAGTTGTCACTCATTATGACATCTTTAGGACTTTAAATGAAACAGGAACATAGTTCCCCTACAAAAAAAAAATCAGAGTGATTTTTGGCCAAAATTTACAAGTTGCTTTTTTTTTGTCCAAATCAATTCCAAAAGTGATTTGAGTGTTAGAATATAATGTTTGTAGGCCTTTAGAGCATTTATGTGCATATAAACAGGCTTTATGTACCCTATTATGGTTATGCAATCATGCTTATTTGTCTATCTTTTGTTGCATTCAATCTTATCATCGGTTAGATCAATGGCATTTTGCGTTAAAAAACCTATTCTTGATATGCATAATTTACGAGAAACGTTATAAATACTAATGAAATGCGGCCGACTTATGAAATAATTTTAATAAACATTTTTTTTCCTGTTTCTTTTTTTCTTTTCACAAAATGCCTACGATTACTCGCTTTGTAAATAGCAATATATTTGTGTAACAACGGTCGCTTTTTAGAATGAACATTGGGATGAGCAGAGCGTTTCTTATGAGTGAACAGCTTGTAAATACTGCCATGGCACGAAGAAGAAAGCCACGTCTTTCTTTTCGATGGAATCCTTAGGCTTTATGGTAATAGGATTGAAGTGTTCTTATTGAAAACCTAAGGCTTCTTCTCTAACAAGGACAAATCTAAAATTAGATTTGGCCATCACAAGAGTCTCTTTGGAGCCCTCGCAATGCTTAAAGTCATTGCTGATATATTATCTTTGGCGAGCGTCAGCTCCTTTAAGGACGACTTTGTAGTCCTTGTTCATGGAATAGGTAAAAATATTTACATTGTGCTTGTATGTATATATCTTTGTTTCTTACTTTATCTGAGGGTTTTGGGTGAGACAGTCTACCTTCGAAGCCTTAGATTTAAGCTAAAAGATTCAATTTATGAACTATGGTTGAAGGAATGCTTCATATTCAACCTGATATCGATGATGCGGTGGGCCCTTTGACCAGCTTTCTCGAGTTCTTCTGAGACACGAAGGTATTTATCACATTTTACTCTCTGTTTGAATAATAATTAATTAACTGCTCTTTAAAGGGTAATGTCTTTTCACAGAAAGCATCTTGGTTCTTATCCATCTAAGAAAGGGACATCAAGAGTTCCTGATGAAGAGTAAGTTTAGTAGCATTCTAAGCAAAAAAAAAAAGTCTGAACCAAAAGAAAAAAAGATCGACTTGGTTAAACCTTTGTTTAGGCGCAAAGGTTTTATAATAGTGTATAACAAAATTAACCATAGAAAAAGATTATGTGTTTTCGTGCTATAGTCTATTTATTCAAACGACAAATTTCATCTAAGTCAACATTATCTAACGTGTCTTTGGTAGACGACCGTGAGCGAACAGAATGCCTTGTTTCGCTTGTATCATCACTATCTTCAGAGTCCAAAATGAGACTGACATCAGTAGAAAGTCGAGCAAGGTCCACTCTATCATCATCAGCACTTAGGATAAATGTGGGATGTGTAGGTGTAGATGCTTGACTATATTCAGGATCTTCAAATAACGTAATGGACCCATGAGGCACAATAGGAAGACTAGCAGGACTAGTAGGCTTTGATAGTTCTAAATTGTGATGTTGATTTAAGTTGAGAAAGCTTTGATGAATGGTGTCTTTAGGTGGTGGTGGTGGTGTAGCGACAATGGACGATCTAGAAGCATTATATTTCTGTGCTTTATCCGTTTCTTCAGTAAAGATAACATTGTAACAAGAAAACAAGTCGCGCATTAATTTCTTAGGGTGACGATCATGAACATTCATAGAGGAATACTTTTGTGGACGTAATAGAACATGCTCAAAAAGTGTCAAGAGGTGGTTGAGTAAATCGTCTGTCTTTCTATGCTGTAGTATGCTATGGCATTATATGTCATTTAGACAATTAAAAAACATGAAGACTACTTACTTGAATAGATAGGAGCTGAGGGCTTTCAGTGTATCATAGTTAGATTGCGATAGTGTAGCCAATAATTTACTAACAGATGCTAGTCTGCTCTTTAATTCTTGTGGAGTCGAATAAAGTATTTTAACAGGTTCATAAAAATCAAATGTCAATAGACATTCAGGTAGCTCCAACAGGTAGATACGAACAAGATTGGCTACGGTAGTAATTTCGTAACTTTCTAGTCTTTTTCTTAACTGAGCAGGCTCTGTATATCGATCTAATTCCTCGCATAACAGATTGATTTCTTTAATAGACTTTGTATGAAACCAAACGTCTTTATGATGTTCTTGATCTTTCTCAAAATCTATGCCAATGTAAATAAGAAATCGTTTTTAATATTTCTTTACTTTGTTCAAGGATCTGAAAGGCATGCGTTAGAAGAGGCGGAATGGTTGTGCCATGAGTATGTGTTATTTGTTCAATCGGAACACCAAACACTTGATCTAAAGCAGAACCAAAATAATAGTTTTCATAGACAAATGGCCTTGGACAAAAAGGGCCTGTTTTAAACTGTTCAACAATACAACGAATGTCTTGTTCAGGCTTAACCGTTTCTTGGAAAAGAGCCATACGATTATAAGTTTCTTTGAAAATAGATACTGAGTTGGAGAGTGTCACAGCCATGTTACTAAATGCTTTTGACCACCAATGAGTCTAGATAGAAAAAAAATAGGGTTACTTACCTTCTTTCACTTTGAGGATTCTTTCTTTTTCTAATTGCTCCATGCTATCTAAATAAACAAGCTATCAACAAGATTATGGTGATTAGCTTGATTTGTTCAAGTAAATATCAGCATTACCAGATCTTCTTCTAGTTTCATTCTCATTTTGTTTACTGCTTTTGTCTTGTTCTTGTAGGCGTTGTCTGCTTCTACCATTTCTGTGTATGCTCTAAGGACAGTATCATTGGAGGATTTAAATCGATCAAAAAGTCCGGTCCATAAACTATTATTATTAGATCTGTCCAGATATCGATAAATCACATCGTGTTGCACTTGATAAAGTGTGCCATTCACAGGCCTCAAAAACTCGAGTGCCACTAAATTCTCACAAATCTCCTGACTTTTTGAATGGGTCAGATCATGATTCTCTTTCTGAATACAATCAAATATATCTTGGCTCGTCAACTGTGTTCCATTGAGCTCCCTTAAACAACAGGCTATTTCTTGATAAGGTAAGCCAAGGAGTGGTCTAAATCGAGGACATGCAGACTCCAATGCACGGCACCGAGACCAATACACTGACCGAGTCATGCGAGCAGATTGTGCTTCATGTTTGAATTCTTCTATTTGTTCGTCTAGTGCTGCTTTATCAGACAAGATCTGTTGTTCAAATGTATGTGTAAAATCCAATAATGGCTCAAGTATTTCCTGAGCAAGTAAATTGGCTCGTAACTTGTGGCAATGAATTGTTTCGGTGCTTTCTTGACAAATCATATCAAATGCACTTCCTAAGCTGGTGTTGATGGTATCGTCCATTTGTTTAAGAGCAAGATCAATTGCAGGTTCAAGTTTTGAAGAGAGTAGTTCTGTAACTTCTGTTTCTGTATCAATGCGCTTTTGTAAATAAGCAGTAATGGCTTGATTTTCATGGATAGAATGAATTAGTTTATCGTGTAATACTTGGATTCCAGTGGTGTAATCTGGCATAATATTCGAAGAGGATGAAGAGGAAGACCAAAAGGAGTCACTAAAGCTTTCTTGTATAACCATTGTTGATAACTAAAAAAAAAAAAAAAAAAAAGAGAGAGAAACGAAGAAGAGAAAAAGGGAGTAAATCTAAATTAGTTTTCGGTATTTCAAACAGATTCATGCTGTCATCTTTTGTTCAAAAGAAAGTTAGTGTCATTTCTTTCTTTTTTTTCTCTCCTTATGTCCAATTTAGAGAATGATAGACCATATAAGAGAAGAAGAACAGAAACTAAACCCTCAAGGATAAGACAGCTGGTAAATGTTTGTACTCAACATTTGGCTACACCCAATATACCTATCATTATCTCTAGGTTTGATACAGCCATTCTTTTTTGCAGCATTCTAAAATACAATAGTTATTTACGAGTTTTATTACACGCTACTGGAATACTGTTTATTTTGTTTGTGACATCCAGTTTGATACAGTCCTTTACAACTGAAATACGAGCAAGATATCAGTCACAATCAGAAGGTAAACTAAGCAGTCCAAAGGTATCTTATAGACACAGTGCATCATAGAATACGCAGAACAAGCAAGACTATGTCATCAAAACTATATCAGTCATCACTGTGGACCAACATTAAGAGGTGTTACATGGCAGTCCTTTTGTGATGAATGGGACAAATATCCTTTAAAATATATAATACTTTGTCTTTCTTCTCTTTTGTTTACCTTAACTATATCATTTCTACATGTAGGCATTATCAACCTAAATTGGTAGGCAAGTCAAAGATAGCAGCACACGCAATAGGGGAGCTATTGAATGGATTTGTAGATCCGCTTAGCATGAAAGCCATGGTAACATATTTACATTTTGCTCGTATTAGACTAACAAAAGAGTAGTTTATTATTTGCCTGCTTGTGTTTAGTCTGTTTATTTTATAATTAAAACTTGAATTCTTTCTTTTTACTTTCTTTTCGACTTTCTTGTGTTTTTGCTTTCTTTGCTTGTCTACTAGCATGTTCAGCATACATATCTGACAAGTCTTCATTTGAATCGCCCACTGGTAACTTGGCACGCATTTGAGCATCGTATTTAGCACGCAATGTAGCCTCATCAAGGCCACCTTCTAATTCACTAGGATCAATAGCCACATCTACATCATTTGCCTTTCGTTTTGTCTGTGGTCTACCAGGGGGTGGCGCAATCACAGGCTTCTCTACTGTACTTAAATCATAACCATGCTGTGAGCCCATAAATCCAGTAATATTCTTTTGAACTTCAGGCAGGACTTGATAGAGTTGTTTGGGGCCTTCATCTTCTTCTCGCTTACGGTCCTTACGTAGTTCGATATGATCGGGTGTCTCCAGTCCAGAAGCAATCGATTGTATACCAGAAGGAGTGGCAAGACCATCTCCCAAATCATCTGTAGCACTTGTCTCTTCTTGTGCTTGTTCCTCCTCCTCCTCCTCTTCTTCTTCTTCTTCCTCTTCTGATTCATCATATTCTTCTTCTGGTTCAAGTTCACCCCATAATTGCTTATCTACAGGCTCAACAACCTCAGGTGGAACAGTAACAGGTTGAGCCACACCAAACACATCACCATACAAAGGACGGTTGTACTCATCTACAGGTGGTCTACCCCAACCACCTGGATGATAACCCCATTGCGCACCTTCGGGTATCGGGGCATTCAAGCCAGGAATCTTGAGATTAGGATAACTGGGTGGAGGACCATATCGCTGCATATTAATCAGCCATGGAGGAGGAGCCAAAGGAGGCATGTTTAATGCTTCCTTTAGATCCTCAGATAATTGACCTGGTTTTTGTTCTTTTAATCTTGTCTCAAATTCTTTACCTTCATAGTACAGTTCACCATGCATGGTGTATTTGCCTCTTGTCTGGAATCTGAAAAAAGCGTCATGAAGTCTTTGATAGTCAATATCGAGCCTGCCCATCTTGGGAGCCACTTTTTCTTTCATTTTGCCTTTGAGACCGGCTGCACTTTCTTTTTCTCGGACAGCATCACGCATTTCCATAATACCGGTGTCTTTGATAAATTCAGGCAGTTCCCATGGTGGTTTTTCAATACCACGCTTTCCTTGAAGATATTTACGCTTTTGACTCCAATGAGCAGGCACTGGTACTGAATTACGATACGATTTAAGAGCCACAAGGAGTTTAGGATCACTGGCTGTCACATCCCACCACTAAAGAAAAGAAAGGATCAGTATGGATTGTTGACTATCGTCTGACTTACTTCAACTACTTCAGGTTTCTTAACAAGTTGTTTTAGTTCAGCTACTGATAAACGTTGAATCTTTTTCATCTTTTTCTTTGACAAAGGTTGATCAGAGTCTTTTTCTTCATCATCATCAGATTCACCTTGGTCTTCTCCTTGCGCTGTATTGTCATAGACAGGGAATTCCTATTTACCGTCAACACCATGTTTTATGTATATATTTATACTTACTTCATCATTCTCTTCAGGCTTTCCTTCTTGAAAGTGTTTAAAGATTTCTGAAAACTGTTGAAGTGTATTGTCATCCAAGCTAGACATGCCATCCAAATTCTTTAGTGATGACATATCAACAGGTTGAACTACATATTCGATCTGTACATCGTCTGGTACTTCGTTCTCTTCTTGTTGTTCTAATTGCTATAAACACGGTCAATAAACACGTCTTTTTATTTGTGTCTGAATTACTTACAGCTTTACGTTGTGCTTCTTCTTCCTGACGTTGCTTTTTGCTCTTCTTTTTGTTTCTTCTTCTTGCTTTGTGATGTTGTGCTTTCTTTTCCACGTCCTTTTTATCTAGGACATTGTCATTGGTTGCTGCTGCGACTGCTGACATTGGCTCGATAAAAAAATTGGAAAAAGAGGATAATTTTTCTAACTTCTAGGCGTTTTTATAGGCCCAATGACGCAAAAAGGACAGTCACCACCCTGCCTTGGTTGGTGTCTTGGTGGTTCCCGCTAAAGTACTCGCTTCATTACTTTCTTTTTCTTTTTTTTCTTTAACTAATTACGTATATATGAATCAAGTGCCTGAACCAGCAGGACAAAAAAACAGGCCGTCTTCTTTTCTACCTTTTGTCATTCCGTCCATTACTACGGATGGAGGTTCTAAATACCCGCCTTATTTTGACGTAATCTAAATAGAGTTGACAACTTGACAGTATTGACAATGCCATTTTCTTTTTTTCTATAGGCCTGTATTGCTGGTGGCATAGGTGGATCTACAGCTGATTTCATTATGCACAGGTAAGAGATAGACTGAGATCATACTGTGTTTATTCACATCTCAACATTCAGTGTGGATACAGTCAAGACAAGATTACAGGGGCAGCCTCATACACGAGTACAGAAATACACAAGCATGGTACAGGCATATAAGCTGATATTTAAACAAGAAGGTGCCATGCGAGGTTTATATGCTGGTGTGACACCTGCCATGATTGGTTCAAGTAAGTCTGTTGTATCAATAAGTCTTTTGTTCACACTGATTAGTTCCCGGTACTACTTTGTATTTCGCCATTTATGAACTCACCAAACGCACATTAAACGAATCAAATATACCAGAAGTTGTGTCTCATTTAACAGCTGGTTCGTTGGGTGATTTAGCAGCTTCTTTTATCTATGTGCCTTCAGAAGTACTTAAGACGCGATTACAACTTCAGGGCAGATACAACAATCCTCATTTTGTGAGCGGATATAACTATCAAAATACATGGCATGCGACCAAGATGGTAAGTGGTTGGTTTTCATAAGCTGATATTGATACACCACTAGATTGTAAAATATGATGGATTTGGTGCATTGTTTCATGGATTTAGAGCAACTATTTTAAGAGATGTACCTTATTCAGCTATTCAATTTGCTTGCTATGGTAACCGGTTGCCTAGATATATACATATCATACTAACGCGCTCTATATAGAACAATTCAAAAAGATTGCACAACATAGATTTAGAGAACCAGGCCAAGAATTACCTATAGGCATAGATATGATTACAGGTTCATTAGCTGGTGGTATTGCAGGTGCCATTACAACACCACTGGATGTTATGAAAACCCTTTTGCAGACACAGATTGGTACAAAAAAGAAACCTGCCAATTCAGATCTTCCACCTGTCAAACACTATCATGGTATTCTGGATGGTATGATTTGGAACTACAAAAATCAAGGCATGGCAGGTCTTTTTCGAGGTATTGGTCCTAGAGTATTTTGGACTAGTCTTCAGAGTGCGATCATGTTTGTTGTATATGAACAAGTACTTCATATTCAGTCTGATTTAAGAAGTAAAGGTGAATGGCCACCTACCAAAATGGCTCAACAACTTTTATAAGTTTATATTTGTATCATAGAGTGTAATTTAATAATAAAAAGAAATTGGTTTTTACAAGTCAGGTAATGTTGAAAGTAAATGCTTGATAATACGTCTGCCTGCATGAAGATTCAATAAACGAATACGCTCATTGTGTAAATGAGCTTGATCTGAAGATTGACCAAAAGGAACATGAACAGCAGGAGCATGACAGAACTTTTCTAACCAGCGTACGGCAGGAATGGACCCACCTTCACGAATATACAATGGCTTGATTTTCCATTCATGTTCAATGGCTTTCTCTACTGCCTTGAAGTATTTGCTTTCCAGGTCACCTATCCAATACTCTGCAGCACTTTCAATCGTAACTTGAATAGTATTGTCCGAGGCCAAATCTTGATGAAACACATTCGTCACATACTGTTCAAATTGAGCACAGATATCTGTAATGGACTGATCAGGAACCACACGCATACTAACACAGGCTTGTGCACTACGAGGGATAATGGTGGGGTTATTGATAGAGACATCAATCTTGTGTACAGTTAAAGTAGGATAACGCCAACGAGCCATGAGTTGCTGCTTCATTTTATTCGCATCAAACTGTTCTGCAGCAAATTTACATTGCGTCTCTTCACATTCTGCCTGATTGCCCAAATTTGGTGAAGCAATCGTAGAATGGTGGGTGCGTGTACTTGACTGAGCAGTTTCTGAAGTGCGCATCCATTCCACAATAGGATCATATAGCTTCTCTTCTATTTCTGTCATTGGGCTTACGTTGTTATAAAATCCAGGTATTAACACTTTCTTGTCATGGCCGACTAATTTGCCTACCACATGAATCAAATCTATCAAAGGCTCTGATACAGCACCGCCTTCTACACCTGAATGTAAATCAGCACGATTATTGCTGATGTTGATTTTGGCATGAATGACACCACGAAGACCATAAGTGATACAAGGTACATCTTCACCGAGCCAATAAGAATTACTCAACAAGATCATATCGACGTCTTTAAAGAGTTCTGCATTGTTTTCAACTGCTTCATAGAATCCAGCACTGCCACTTTCTTCTTCTCCTTCAATCAGAAAGATAACATTGACATCCAAAAGGCCTTCTTTTAAGAGTTCACTCACAGCAAATAAAGAGGCAATGATAGGGCCCTATACAAAATGACATTTAAGTAACACACAACTATGCATGTATAGCTTACCTTATTGTCACTTGTACCACGGCCATACAGATAGCCATTTTTACCTGTCAAAGTAAAAGGGTCACTGCCCCATAAGTCATTTTCATTTTCTGCAGCAATCACATCATAATGACCATAGATCAACACAGTTGGAATCTCTTTCTTAGTCGAAGATCGCTTTTTGCCAGTGAATTTACCATAGACTAAAGGATTACGACCACATACACCTGGAATCTGTTGTATGTTAATGCAGGTAAGCAAACTAGAAAAAAAATACGTACCATTCGACTGTGTGCACCTAATTGTTGCAAGATATTCTTAAGGAAGCGTGCTCCTCGTCTACATTCTTCCATGTATTCATGACTACCACTCACAGTACGCATAGCCACCCATTTCTCTAACACATACAGCATGGTATCATTGGTAAATGCTGTTGCATGCTCAATATGTTGACTGCTAGGTCTTCTGAATGGTTCCGCATAAGGAGAATAGGTAGGCATATCCCAAAACTTGATACTATGATCATTACTGCCTGAGATTAAATTGTTGCCTGAACTTGTGAGTGATAAGACAATGCCTTGGTGATCACCTAAACTTTCTCGGAATTGGAACCCTTCACTCCAAAATTTGATAGAGCCGTCTGCTGAAGCACTGACAAATCCAGAACCACGAATAGTAACAGCCAAGACATCGTCTGTATGAGCCATGACAGATCGAATCATTTGGTGTGTTTCCAAATCCCAAATTTGAACATCACCACCTTGAACACCACAAAACAAATAACCGTCTTCTGAAAGTGCAAGGCAAAGAATACCTTTGTCAGGGTTGCCTTCAAGTGTATTAAGTAGTTTGATGCCGTCTTCTTGAATACGCCAAATCTACCAAACAGAGGATATCAGTTTTCCTTGTGTGTGTGTGTGATGACTCTGGTTTTTTTTACCTTGACATCACCATCTCCTGATCCACTAATTAAGACGGGCTTATCTACATTGGGTATATCTTTGGCATACAACAAGCAATACACATAACCATTATGTGCATTACCCAAGACATTTTTTTCTCGAATAACACATTTAATCACATCTTTATCAAGCTCTTGTTGTAGTCGTTCCATTTCTTCATTGTTATTCTCGTCGTTTTCAAAAAAGTTGATGGCATTGCAACCGATTCTTCGAGAAGCTGGTATTGAAGGAATATCTGTATTAGATCCATGGGTTTGAGGGTCTGTAAAATCATACCACTATGCATTTATTGATGAGGAGCTACGTATGTGTTTGATCGTTGTATATACCTGAATACTGGTATTCTGGCTACCAAAGTAAAGTACATGGTTTACATCTGAATAGACAACAGAAAAAATATCGCCTACATCATGACAGGATTGAATTAAATAAGCACATTGCAAAGTTTCTGTATTCCAAACCTAAATTTTTATAAATCGGAAAATTTGAAAAAAAAATTGACTTACTCGAACAGTGCCATCGCCTGAACAACTGAATAGATATTGTTCATCTTCTGATAGTGTTAAGCCTAGTACACTGCCACGATGTCCTTTCAAGACAGTGACGAGCGTAAATGTCTGTAAATCCCATACCTTAAAGGCCCATTAGAAACCATTGAGTTTAAGAAATACATACATGAATTTTTGAACTTTGACTTCCACTAAACAAATATTTTTTGCTGGCTGTTAAAGACAAGACAGAATTTCTGTCTTCTTGTGAGATCGTATGAACACAACGTGTTGGGTACAAAGGTCTTGTATTTGACAGCTGAGAAAGACTGCCTTATCATACTGTTAGTTTCTTATCTCAATTTCATGGTTATACCTAAAGGAGTTGGACTTTCTGTTCTAAAATAAGGAGAGTCCATTGATAATAAAAAGAACAAAGAAAATAAGCTTGTAAGTTTTTTTTTTTTAAAAAAAAAGCATGAGCGGAGATGAGCATCAAATGAGTCCATCGACAGCCAATCAAGTAAACAAGATGTAAGGCACCCCCCGAAAGAGTCACATGGATACTTTTTCTCTCTTTATTTTTTCTTATGTCTATACGTTTACTATTTAGTTTATCAAGAAGACAAAAGCCTTGTCGTATCACCACAAGAACTTTGACGCAAGCAGGTAAAGGAAAAAGAAAAAGAATAGCACTCAAGGAGCAGTAAACTAAAAACCAACCCAAAGCTTCTTTACAAAACGACAGAAAGCTAGTTTATCCTCGGTTCAGTCTTGTACCCGAAACACACGGCCAATGGCTTGCTGCAAAAGACTTGAAACGATATGCATGCTTGGAAAAGGGACAAAAAGCAGAAAGTGATTTAGTGACATTGACAGGTCGCGTGGTATCCAAAAGAGAATCCAGTGCCAAATTGATCTTTTATGATATTGTACAGAATGGAGAGACGGTTCAGGTTGTGGCATCAAGAGGAAGATATAAGGGCTCTGCTGAAGAATTTGCAGAAAAGAATCGAGATTTATGTCGAGGCGACATTGTGTGTATGTGTTTAGCATGGTAGTACAGTCCCTGATTCTTTTTTTTTTAGCTTTTACAGGTGTGCCAGGAAAAACCAATCATGGTCAATTGAGTGTATTTGTGACAAAAGAACTCAGAGTATTATCACCTTGTATTCAAGATATTCCTCGTTCAGGGCTTAAAGATCCTGTAAGATACCATGTTTAGTTATAGCGATCACTCACCATCTTTCTTTAAGGAAAAACGATTCCGTGCAAGACATTTGGATTTACTTGTCAACCCTGAATCATCCAAGATATTACGCACCAGATCTCGCGTTATTCGATTCATCCGCGATTTCTTTGACCAGCGTGGATTTCTTGAGGTTGAGACACCCATTCTTTCTGCTAAAGTAGGTGGTGCTAATGCCAGGCCATTTGAGACACACGCTCATGCACTCGATATGGATATGCATCTTCGCATTGCACCCGAACTTTATTTAAAGCAACTGGTGATAGGTGGATTTGACCGAGTGTACGAGATTGGTAAACAGTTCAGAAACGAAGGTATTGATGCAGATCATAATCCTGAATTCACCACCTGTGAATTTTATCAGGCGTATGGTAACTTGGACAGTCTGATGCAAGATACAGAGACCTTGTTGGCAGAGATGGTAGTCTCTATCTGTGATCATCCTGTTCAGTCAAAATCGGGTGAGCTTATTGATTTCCAACGCCCTTTTCGACGCATCAATGTAACTGAGAGAGTTGCTTCTGAATTGGGGACCTCTTTGAGCTTTTTAGAAAATGAAGGTAGGCTCTTATCATTCCGTTGTATGTTTATTAATATGCCTTTTTTTTTTCTTAGATTCTGGTCTTGATACGCTAGTGTCACTCGCTAAACAACGCGGTGTAAAGTTATCGGGCCCACTCACACTGTCTCGTGTACTTGATAAACTTATTTCAGAATTTATCGAACCTGAATGTATTCAACCTACTTTTTTATACAACCACCCACTGGCCCTTAGTCCTTTAGCTAAAGAATTCATAGATGAAAAGGCAAGTATACTGAAAAAAATAGATGAGTGGCTTATGTTGTTACCTAGGGACAAACTGTGGCTGCACGATTTGAACTCTTTGTAGGCGGCAAAGAAATTGTAAATGCTTATGAAGAATTAAATGATCCCAAGGAACAACGTAGACGTTTCAAATTGCAACTGAAAGATAGAAACGATGGCGATTTAGAGGCTCCTTTACCTGACAATGATTTCTGTGACGCATTAGAGTATGGGTTGCCACCTACAGCCGGATGGGGTATGGGTGTCGATCGTGTTGTACAATTAATAACCGGAACTTCCCATATTCGGGAGGTCTTAGCCTTCCCTGCTATGCGTCCTGTGGCTCACTCATAAAATCAAAATTAAAAGACTTTTTGTTTTTTTTAACATTTCTATATTTTTTTTATACGTCTATATTTTTATATCTAAATTTTATAATTTAACAGGAGGGGGGGCCGATGTTTTATATTCCCCCCCTTTACCATCTTCTGGTAATATTCCAGAAGCCAATAGAAAATGCAACCCGTTAATTCGGCCCATGGAGCCCGGAATAGGAAGCTTCCCTCCTCTCTTGAACGAAACGAGGGCCATGAGCTTAAGAGAGGCTTTCCTTTCTTTTCCTCTCTTGCCTTTTATCAAAAAGAGAATTTGCCCTACAAAAAAAAAGAGAGACAAATTTTGTAGAGCAAATGGCCCAGATCCAAACAAGAAGGGAAAGAGAGAACAAAAAAGAAAAAATAGGTATCCTATCGTCTTGTTTAACCCAAGGACAAGCAAGCGCCTTTTATCAGAAGCCAATCTATCAGTCTTGCTCCAAGATTTGCCAACCACCCACCCAAAAAAAAAACAACTTTCCTTTCCCAACATGAAAGCAAGTTATTATGATTCGAAAAGAAAAAGAGTAAACCTGGTCCACATAGATGCAGATCTACCTCTGTAGGCAAATGCTACAGACAAGGATCAAGTAATCTCCTCTATTAATGGTCCCCGGAAAGAAAAAATTGGAGGGGGGAGGAGGAAGGGGACCGAGTAATCCAAAGCGCCTGGACACAAGAAAAAAAAAGCTATAACCCAAGCATGATTTCGAGAACGACCATTTCTTATGACCCCAAGAGACAACAAGACCAGGATAGCATCAAGGGTAGACGCATTGATGTGGCCACCTTCACAACAACGCGACCATATTGTTAGCTCCTCCCCCCAAAAGGAGAATTCCCATTCATGGCTGAACCCGAGAATTTTTTTTTTTTTTTTTTTTTTTTTTTTGTAAAAAGCGCAGACAGAAAGAAAAGACAAATGAAACCATAGTCCGAATTAAATCTGTTTTGATCTAGAACCCAAAATCCAAAGACAGACAAGTCTTTTGTCTTAAACACATGGCAAACTGCATTGCTTGCATTCTTTTGTCTATATATGCGTCATTTACGTCTATTTTTGACAGTCAATCTACTTGGGTCAATGTGGTAATTAACTTACTTTGGTTAAATTCCTAAATTCCAATACAATTTAGGCAACAAAGACCCAAGAAAAAAAGAGAAATGGCAAGAACGACAACGGGTGTTTCCTTTTTTAAAAGCAGGATCAGATAAACCAGACTTTTGTCGAACGAGAAAAAAAGGAAAAGATTTTTTTACCTGTCTTTCGATATCTTTCCCTTTCTGTTTCTGCTCTTTTCTCTTCAGGTGTGGAAAAGTGCATGGGAAATATGATTTATTTAAATCAATATTTTTTTCTAAAACGAATCTGTGATGGTTGTTTTGATCTGCTACATGCTGCTAGGGATCTTATTTGGTTGGTTTTTACTCGAGAAATACAACTGGATATATTTTCATGTGGCTTCTAGGTGAATGACTGCTAATAGATTTGTTTTTTTTTTCGGCGACTCTTTGCGCAAAAAAAAAAAAAAAAAAAAAAAAAAAAAGATAACAAGGTCAACCACAACCACAATGCTATGTGGCTCAAAGCTTTTGATCCACTTTTGTTGCCGTCGAATAAAGTAGACATCAAGAGAGCCCTTCATATATTGGCCAGGGTTACTCCTATATTTTAGAGGCAGATATTTTACATAGACTATGTTTCAGTAAGCACAAGTCACGAAATTTCACCTCAAGTATAAGCTTGTTAAATAGTTATTTACTTTCAGGTCCTGAAATTCAATCCATATACTAAGTTTTCAGGTGCTGCATTCAAATGTTGCGTAATCGAAGTGTATAATACTAAAAGAAGAGTGTTAGAATATTCTGTACTATAAATTAGTTTTATTTATTTACGTGAAGTGATGGCTTAGATTTCCTCGTTCAAGATAGATGTCCAATTTGAATTAATCAAGATAGAAAGAAAAAGGAAAAAAAAATTGGGAAGCAAATAACAAGAGTATTATATGAGGAAAGAAAAAGTAAGAAAGAAAAAGGGAAATGACGAGTATTTTAAACTTTCTTGGGGCACTTTAAGGACTTGACCGTTGATATACGGGACTTAAATGTTTAGCAAACAAACCATTCCTGGTCACAGTCACTTGCGCTATCCCGAAACGCGATTTAGCGTCATTTAGTGTTGCATATCCAATAATTTAAAGTTTGCGATCCAATTCAATCTACAGTCCAAAAATGATTGTTTTTGTGTAGATGTGTTGAATTTGAGTAACAGTAACTTGAAAAATGCTTTCTAAAGATTCTATATGAGAGAAAGAACAAAAAGAAATACAGCAAAAAGAAAAACAAAGCCTATTTACATACTATAGCGATAATTGATTTCATTCTGAGTCTTTTATTGTTGCTTGCTTTAGAGAAAAACTACATATATCAGATGCATATGTAGATTATAAATAAAACGAAAAATCACATGCTGTTCATAAGAATGCCTTTATATGATAAAATGAAGTGGATAGACTATTCATCTCTCAGAGATAAAACACAGGTCTAATTTGATTCATTTTTTTTTCATTAAAAGAAACCATTTTGCGCTTACGGTAATAAACATAAGATAAAAAGGGTAATTAAAGATGTCTAGTGGTACATTGTGTCCTGCTAAATCAATTTTCCGTTAGTATAGCGCAGATTTTGAGGCGTAAATAAATTCTTTTAGAGAAACTGTATAGATTTTCCCTTTTCTTGCTTATAATACAATACATTATTCCGCGCAATGTCTTCGCTAAACACGGACGTTATCTTTGTTTCCTTTTTTATAAACGCCCAATTTATGTAGTTCCTGTAACTTGGTAGTGATGTATATATAATCTCAAAATACGCTTGTGACACATAAAATATCACGGTGTACCAATCGGCTGAACTTAGCATTCATAGATTTATATTGTTTTTTTTAAAAAAAAATTGTTGATTTCTATACTTGACGTGTCGCCTCAAATGTTTTATATTTTATTTTTTTACATGCCAAGCAATAACGTATCTTATATTTTACTAAATTCACTTTCCAAACAATTGGAAATAAAGCAGTTGAACATAAATATGTAAGTCTAATCTATTTAAAGTTTGTTATGCGTATCACAAGAAAAGAAGCTTTTTTGAGATTTTTTAAAATAAAAACAATTGTCCAGCGTTGAGATCGAGAAACCAAGTTGCATTTTATTCTTGCCTTCTGAGATCATATATACTGTGATTTGTGAAAGCAAGAAGAATAAAAAATAAATATTTAGGAAAAAAATGTTTGGTTCTCAATGGTTATAAGGTTTTCTTTTTAGTAGTTATAATTACGTAAATGATTTACAAACAATGATTACTTAAATGCATAAAACTTTTGATATTGCCTTAAAGAGAGGGTGCCAATTTGTTTCTATAAGTTTTGCAACTATGAATTTATGCGCAAAATATACTGTAAAATACAAAAGTCTTTTTTGAAGTTTGTTCAAGTAAATTTTTGGGCTGTGTTATTTTGTATGTTCAAAAAGTATAAAAAATAGCTAATATAAACACATATTGATGATGTACACCTTTCTCGACGAGATTCTACAATTAAAACATAGGTTACTATGCATGACCATAGCAGGAAAAAAAAAGTTCTTTTACTTGCAGAAATGCGGGGTTATCTTCTTTTCCTTTATGCGCTGCAAAACAAAGCAGGAACCAAATAAACAGTCGTTTAGTATGACAAAAGAATAGCTCAAAAAGTTGAGTTAAGTCATCGCAATGAGAAAGAAAACAGTTTTGCTGGTGATATTGTATCATTCAAAAACATTAATCAATGTTTAAATAAATAGATACATCCTCCTTATTTTATCTGATAAAACAAATGGTTACACAGTCATACAAATGTCCGGGCAAGTCCCATTGTACAGTTTGTTGTCCGGTGATTGTACAAAAGAAAGTGCAGTTGCCCCCATCTTTTGCTTAGCTTTTTTTTTCCTTTTTTCTTTCTCTTTATCTATAAGACTGTAAACACAACAGAGGATACTTATCTTTTCAAAGTGATTTATGTCTACCTCACACACAAATCACTTCAAATTTTCTGGCAAAAGTAAGAAGCCTAGGTGTATTTTGTGTATAACTAACAGATATTATTAGTTGGCGATGCTTTTGATTCACTTCGAACAATACGCGTACCAGCCAAAGATGGTAGAAGCGGGCAAGATATTCAGCTGCAATATTCGCATCAAAAAGTAATTGGCAACGGCTCTTTTGGGGTTGTTTATCAAGTAAAGCTGACACATACAGGGGAAGATGCAGCTATCAAAAAAGTGTTGCAAGACAAACGATTTAAGGTAAGAATATTTCGTGTTTATTTCTTATTGATCACATATATAGAACCGAGAACTAGAAATTATGAGGCTAATGAACCATCCTAACATATGTGGTATTAAAGCCTACTTTTATTCTCAAGGTGATAGTAAGGCAAGTAAAATAAAGAAAAAAAAAGCAAGCAGCTCATATCCTAAATAGAAAGACGATGTTTATCTCAATTTGGTCATGGAATACGTACCCGAAACAGTTTACAGGGTTACTCGTCATTATACTAAAATTAAGCAAGCCGTACCAATGCTTATTGTTAAACTTTACATGTACCAACTATTTCGTTCTTTGGCTTATTCACATACGCTTGGTATTTGTCATCGAGACATTAAACCACAGAACCTGCTTGTACATCCTATCACAGGTGTATTAAAACTGTGTGATTTTGGATCCGCAAAAATCCTTGTCGAAGGTGGCATGAATGTTGCCTACATTTGTTCCCGCTATTATCGTGCACCAGAGCTCATCTTTGGTGCTAGTTGTTATACCTGCAGCATTGATATCTGGTCAGCTGGCTGTGTCATGGGTGAACTATTATTAGGACAACCATTATTTCCTGGTGAAAGTGGCATTGATCAGTTGGTAGAAATCATCAAAGTATTGGGCACACCAACAAAAGAGCAAATTCTGACGATGAATCCCAATTACACAGATCATAAATTTCCTTCTATAAAACCACACCCATTATCCAAAGTGTTTAGATCAAGAACACCGCCTGAAGCAATTGATTTGTTGTCTCATATCCTTCAATATGACCCAAAACAACGCCCAACTGCTAGTGAAGCTATGGTTCATCCCTTTTTTGATGAATTGCGTAATCCTGAAACAAAAATGGCTACAGGAAGAGATCTGCCTGAGTTGTTCAATTTTACTCGAGAAGGTAAATAATAATCAAGTTTTTTTTCTTTACTCATTTTATATATTAGAACTCTCTATCAGACCCGACTTAATACACAAGCTTGTACCAGCCCATTATGTTGAAAAACTAGAAAAATCAGCAAACATCAATATCAACCATTTTACACCTATTCCATTAAATGATTTACGTTTGAATAGTTTGGATTAAAGAGAATAGTATAGTTATCACATGATATTGTAGCCCTTATTTAAGTCGCTTCTTTTCGTTTATTTTGGCTTTTTGTCGCTTATGTCTCATTCTTTCATAATAAGCCTCTGATTTTGGCTTTTTTATCTTTTTATGCTCTTGTTGTTCGTTCACCAGTTTCTTTCTACCTAAATCATCAAAGAGAGTATAAACTCTATCCAAATAGATATCTGGTTCAACATCCCAGTCCAATGTACGATCAAAAGGGTGAGCACGCATATAGCTACCCACATTTGAATGCTGCTGCAGAATCTTTAGATAATTTATGACTTTACGCAGATCATTGTCGAAACACACTTGATTTTTCTCGAATAATTTGTGGTCAAATGTACATACTTGAATCAGATTGTATGGTTGATATTTGAGTTTTTTTGCCGTATCATCAAGAATGATTGTGTTGGTTGAGTCATACTTGGGTAGTTCTTTCCATACTCGCTCGAGATCTTTGACTGTCTCTACGTTTCTGTAAAAGTCATTCATCGTCAGACCAAAATGTTGTCGATCCCACCTGAGCAACAACGGGTATTTCCTGCAGGGAAACATTCGACACATTGTATTGACTGATCTCTTTTGTGCAGAAGACCATACCATAACCTTGAAATTCGAAAAAATGTAGTCAAAAAACTTATCATGATGAGGACGAACGTAGAATGACATTGTTTGCTTGATGCGGGAGACAAGTGTGCCATTCAAGTCGAGAATAAGTAGTTGTTTTGTTTGTTTTTTGCCTAATATTTGAGAAGGTTCCGAGCATTTTGCCAAGTATTCTTCTGAAGGACCTATGGCAGTATTCAATGGTCGCTGCATATGGTAAAGGACAAGAGCAATAGGAAGGTGGGAGGGGATACAATTAAATAGCCACAGAAAAATTGATAGTCACTGATAGAGTATGGTCTCAAAAGTCAGAATGACAAGTATAGTGTTTGATTTATTATTTTCCATGGACAACAGCAGAGTTGACCCACAATTGCTTCTCTTGCAGTAAAGAAGGGTCAAGAAACCTTCTCATATCAGCTTCATGTATAAATAAAGCGAGTCTCATGATTTGTTTACCAGGCTTATTCTAGCCTAAACGAATCTTATTCCGTTTGTTGGGGTCTTTCATAGTATCACTGCTCAAAGGAAGTGGGAACTGGACTCAAAAAGATATGAACAAGCTAATTACACTATATCAATCAGCAGCAGTTGCATATAGTCGCTGACTTCACTTTTTTTTTCTTGAAGTAAATGATTTTTCCGCTTACCGCGAGGAGTCATGAGCTTATTGTAATCGGCAATCAGAGATACCGGAGTTTACTTTAATTTTGAAAAGTATTTAGCCGACAGAGTCTTTGCGTTACTTGAGCCCTTTCCTTATTGTCTTTTAAAGTACAACCATCATGCTCTCCTTTTTTTCTGCATAAAATAACACTCTGTTGCTGTCTCTGTCTCCTCCCTTTTCTCCTTTTGTTTCTTAAAAAAAAAGGATAATGATAGATTCGATGAAAAAGGAGACGATCGAATAATGTAACATTGAGCTCATTGTCTTTATAAATAAAAGACGGGGTTTATTCTATATAAATTCCTCTCTCTTTTTTTTTTCTTTTGATAAATTACTTTTTTTTTATCATGACAATAATAGCAGCCAACAACACTCTTAATCAATCAAAAGAAATGCAATTCATGGATATAGAAAGCGTTCATTTGTCTTATGATGATCATGAAGAAGAAAATATTAGCAGCAGCAGTAACAGTAGTATATACAGTGATACATGTGCTTGTAAACAAAATAAAATATTGACTGGTGCCGCTGACTGTGCTTCTTGTCACCAGCCTATACCTTCTCTCATTCACTTACACCATGATCTCGAGATTCAACGTACCAAAGCACTCAACTTGCGATCTCAACTAGAAGAGAAACAAGCTCAAGCCGAAAAGCATGCTCAAGAGAGACAACACCTGCAAGCAACATTAGACGATGATAAAAAAAAGCTCGATAAAACAATGACAAACATTGAATCGCTTACCCAAGATATCGATATTGTCAAGTCCAAGCATAAAGGAGAGATAGAGCACACCATTGCCATTGAGCAATCAAAAAAATGCGTGGAAATTGAGTTGCACGAGTTAACACAAAAGTTGTTTGAAGAAGCGAACCATCTTGTCTTGGCCGAAAAGCAGCGTAAAATGGAGATTCAGGCAGAGCATGATTATGTTAGGTCTCAACTGGAACAATCGGAGAGTGAACTCATGACAGTCCAAGCCGAGTTAAACGTGTTACGGGAGCAAATGAAGAGCACAAATGAGACTCCCATAAGCACGCATGAAAACTACATTTTAAGGGCTCAATTAGATATGGCATACTTGCTACAACAACAACAAGAACAACCTGTAGAAATAAGCGAGCTGTACCATGACCCGCTCTTGTTGAACGAATTTGAGCAATTCATAGTCACAATGAAGACAACACCGCTCTCTAAGCTCGCCAGCCTGCCATTTATGAAGCAGTGCCTCAAATCAGATATCGAGCCCTGTTTAAGGTTTGGCCCTTCACCGAAAATCACAACTAAGAAAATATCAGACGCAATCCTTGTCAAGAGTTGCTTTTTAGAATCATGTCCACCAGGATTTGTGGAAAAGAAACTCAACCAGCCAACAGAAAAGGTGCGGACAAGTCTATGGGACCGATTTTCTTCATCTAGCAATACAACAAATATGTTGCAGGCGACATGTTTGTATTGTCAAGCATGTGGTAGAGTGATTTACGACAAGCAAAACAGTCAAGAAGAAGGAGAAGTCACGATTTGGCGATTCCGTATTTCCTATTTTGATGAATGGGCTCTGATTGATAGATACTGTCATGACCGTATTGTTTCTGTCATGGAATTTTATACGTTCCTGAGACGATTGAAAGTAGGTGTTTATAAAGAATTTGATATGCCATTTCTCTATAAAGAATTCTATAAACTTCAATTGCAAATGATGCTTAGCAGGTAAGTTACACATATCCCAATTTTTATTTATAATCATTACTCTTTATAGGATGGGAGCATTACCAACAATATTAGGCGAGTTTGGACTTGACCCAAACAGAATTGGAATGGCTTTTACGGAACTAATAACAAAGTAGATTTGAATCTCAATTTCATGATACGACATTTAAGAATTTTCTTCATTTTTTAAGAAGATAAAAAGAAAAGCAAAGGAGTTCCAACTTCTTTTACTAGTGACCATATATTTGTACATAGCATACATTAAAGCATATTTTATTTATTTCTCACGCTTTTTGACATTTGTACCATAGTGTGATACGAAATCCCAACCAATCGTAACTTGGTCTGTCAAAAAAAAAATCATTTAAATGAGTTTGAATGACATAAAATTTTTTTTCTTTGCTATAAATTATGACAGCTAGTGCACTGACTAGTTCTTGTTTTTTCTCTTTTTCTTTTTCTCTTTTTCTATTCAAGATTCAGTTCCTAAATTCAAAAGATCTTTCTTGTTTTTCGAGTTTTAATTTTGGTTAGATGTCAAGCAAGGAACTTGAGCAGCAAGATACTATGGTGTATCGCACGCAATCTAATTTGACAGAAACCTTAGAGTCTCATTCTGATGTCAAGGGACAAAACGAAAAAGCTACTTCAACTGCTATTGATATGCCTTCCACTATTAGTGAACAAGGCTCTAGCACAATTGATGAAGAAGAAATAATCAAAAAAGATACCTGGCTAAGTCTATTTTACAAGAGACACAGACCTTGGTTTCAGTAAGTCGAATTTGTTAATAATCACTCTGGTTTAATGCTTTCTTTTTAGTGCTGCTTACTTTCTCATTGCTACTGGATTCTTGGCAGCAGCTTATGCTCTTCAAGTACCTAAAGGCTATAATCAAGAAAACCTAATTCTTGGTCTGATCTATGCTTTTCTTGCACTCAAACTTGCTACTAAATATATACCTACTTCTTTTATAAGTACATCATGGCTATACTGCGTTGAAAAAGTATCTCAGCCTCTCAAACGTGCTCCTGAACGCATCCGAACTATTGCCTATGGTTTCTTTGTCTTGGCTGTGGTGGTGGTTACTGTCTTTTCTTTGCCCGAAAAACCTGAATCCATGCGTGTTCAACGCGTTGTTGCACTGTTTGGTATGCTCGTTTTTTTCGCCTGTCTCTACATTACGTCCAATAACCGCAAACTTATCAATTGGAACACTGTACTTACTGGTATCTTGATGCAATTCATTTTGGCCTTGTTTGTCTTTCGTTGTACCGTGGGTCATGATATCTTTCAATGGGCTTCTACATTTGCTCAAGGTTACCTTGAAAAAGCCACTAATGGTACTTCCTTTGTCTTTGGTACTGCTACTGCTGAATCAGGCGTGTTTGCTGTCACTGTGTTTCCTTCTCTTATCTTCTTTGCTGCTACCGTACAAGTCTTGTATTATTTTGGTGCACTCCAATGGCTTTTGAAGAAATGTGCAGTATTTTTCATGTCCTTGCTTCAAGTATCTGGTGCTGAATCTATTGTCGCTGTTGCTTCTCCCTTTTTGGGTCAAGGTGAAAACGCCTTGTTGATCAAGCCTTTCTTGCCTTATTTGACCAACTCTGAAATGCATCAAGTCATGGCTTCTGGTTTTGCTACTATTTCCGGTTCTGTCTTGTATGGTTATATTGCCATGGGCGTATCAGGTCAAGCACTTTTAACTTCCTGTATTATGTCTATTCCCTGTTCATTGGCTGTTTCCAAAATGCGCATGCCTGAAGATGATGTACCTATCACTGCTCAAGAAGTACGCGTGCCTCCAAGTGACGAAAAGCCAGCCAATGTGCTCCATGCTGCAGGTTCTGGTGCTGCCACTGGTATGAACATTGCTTTGTTAATGTGTGCCAATTTGATCTCCTTATTGGCTCTTTTGTATGCTGTTAATGCAGGTTTGACCTGGCTTGGTAATTTCTTGACGATCGAAAACCTGACTATCCAATTGATTACGGGTTATATCTTTGTACCTGTTGCATGGTTAATTGGTGTTGATAGCAAGGATGTTGTTATTGTAGGTCAACTGCTTGCCACTAAGATCTGGGCCAATGAATTTGTTGCCTATCAAAGTCTTTCTACGGATTACAAGGATGTTCTTTCTGATCGTTCTCATTTGATTACGACATATGCACTTTGTGGCTTTGCCAATTTAGGAAGTATTGGTATGCAAATCGGTGTCTTGAGTACGATGGCACCTAAACGTAATGCTGATATTGCTCGGTTAGCTATTTCTGCCATGATATGTGGTGCTTTTAGTACATGGATCTCAGCTGCTATTGCTGGTATGCTTATTTAAACTTTTTTTTTGTATATAGATTTTCAAAATAAAATTTTAGTACTACTACTACTACTACTACTACTCTTGTATCACAGATCGAGTACTTGGTAGTACAATCCGTGTTCTTTAATATTTATATGAATAATTCTTTATTTTTTTTTTATTACAAGGATTGTGTCGGAAATGTAAAATCGAACGAAACATAGAACCGACGTCATTTATAGTTCAATTGTCACACCCTGGTAAGAGCCAATCCTTTTTGAACTTGTTTTTTATTCTCTCTTTTCTCTCTTTTAACACACATTATTGGTTAATAATAAATGGCAGATACAACACAACCACAGCAACACCATTTACTTCATCCTCATGAAATCTATGCAACCAATCAATCTGGTTACGCAAATGAGCTGCATCAACAGCAACAACAACAACAGCAACAACAACAATCACCTATAGATCCAATTCGCCCTCATCCACTATATCAACAGCAACAACAACCAATATCACAAGCGCCTTATGCATTGGTAAATAAATAAATAAATAGAAATATCTATTTGATAGCTTATATTCTATATAATAGCAACATATGCCTCATTCACCACCTAGTATGCATCCTCCACCTCCTCCTTCCATTGCTTATCGGACAATCGAACAGTCTGTTCACACAATCCCACCCGCAGCCAATGATCCTACAGCTGGACAAGTAGAAGAACCTCTCTATGTGAATGCTAAGCAGTACCATCGTATTTTGAAACGAAGAGCAGCAAGAGCCAAATTGGAAGAACTCAACAAAATGTCAAGAGCAAGAAAACCTTATCTACACGAAAGTCGACACAAACATGCTATGCGTAGACCTCGAGGACCCGGAGGTCGTTTTTTGAGTAAGTTTTGTTGATAAAGAGAATTGGTTTTGACTTTGATTAGCTGCAAAAGAAGTGGAAGAATTGGAGCGAACAGGAAAACTGCCTACACAATCATCAAATGATGGTAAGAAATAATTATGATATTTTGTCTAAATCTTTTTTAGTTTAATCGTCTGTGCGTACATACAAACAATAATAATAAAATGCTTACATAATAGTACATGGAATTGGGTTACCAAGTTGAACAACGTCTCCTTTTTAAACACGTAGTATAAATAAATAAATATATATATATAAAATTCATGTGAGATTCTTTATCTTTTTTTTTTCTTTTTTTTAAATGACAAAGAACGAAAATAACCATAAACTACCTCATCTCACTATACAGTGGTAAGTAGTCATGAGCTTCATGGTGTTTATACTAAAGACCAACTATCAGGTTTCATGCTATTGACTGTCCTGTTGTAGACCCTATTGCTATCAGAAAAGCAAAAAGAGAAAAATCGATACCCAACTTGACAAAACCCAATACTGCTGCAGACATAGTACGAAAAAGCACACCTAAAAATTGGATTCCCTTTTCAAAACGAGATAATGCTGCTTTAGAAAAAGCATACCAAGTAAGCATACCGTGAGTGTATGCCTGGACTTATGCACTGTTTTTCTTTTAAATAGACCAATCAATCAAGCATCATACCTGTGAATGAAGACTATTTATTTGAGGTGGATATTGCAAAACGAGAAATTAGTCCTGTGTACTGGGAAGGACCTGTATTTGAAGTCAGAAGAGCAACTTGGTTTATGCAGACAGATAGTTTGGCGAAATGGACACCTTGTGAAGAATCCCTGTCTAGTCAGATTGAACAAGGCTATTTGTAAATACAGACTGTTGTATCTAAACAAGACATATACTGATCATTGATCTAGGAAACGTCGTCCTTATGCAAGACCTGCAAAGACAGACATCGAAAAGGAATTGAGCCAAGAAACAAATAAGGTCACTTCTAATGATACCATACAAAAAGACTTTACTCAAGAACAACAGCAAGAGAAAGTGGATTCATATATAAATGAGAAGACAAAATATGTGGAAGAAAGAGAGAATTTATCAGGACCTTATTCGGGTCGATATGTTGTCTATACAAGTCCAGTACAAGCATGGTTATTAGAGTAAGACTCTGTAATTAACAAAACTTGGTACTCATTACTTATCAACAGAGATACGCCCGGCGCAAAAATCGCAAAGAGTTTTTTTACTGCAATTACCAACCATCAAAATCTAGGTGGTATCAATTTATTGCGTGGTTATCAAGAAGTAAAAAAAGAAAAAGTCAAGAAAGAGGACGAAGAAGGCAATGCAGCTGAAGCAGGTCAAGAAAAGCCAAAAGAAGAAAAAGAGTCTATTAAATCAAGAGATATATCCTCTGAAAAACAGAAAGAGATAGACCATGAAATAACAAAGCAACAAGCAGAAGATTATGATAATGAAGAAAGCGAAGAAGAATTAAGAGATATAGATCAAGTTGTCTTTGTTATTCATGGGTGAGTTATATCGATTAGTGTGCTCTTGTTACTCAACTAATTCATACTAGCATAGGACAACAAATGTCAGAACGTATGGGACAAAACTTTGTTCATGGTAAATATCTTTTTCTTTTGAATAGAACTAAACAAGATTCACTTAGATGTCAATGTCTTGAGAAAGACAATCAAATCAACATGGCCAATAGCAGTTTCAGGCACTAGTGCTTTAGATCGACCTAATGGTATCCAAGTACTACCGATCCTCTGGAGAAAAAGTATTATTTTTGGGACAGACGAGGCAGATAAAGACAATGCATGTGAATCTGATTTAGGCACAGTATCTGATAGTGATGACGGATGTCCTACCATTGATGAAATTACGCTGGAAGGCGCGCCGAATATCCGTACACTTGTATCAGACGTCTTTCTTGATAGTAAGTCTTGACTAAACTACAACGCATACTGATAGTTTTGCTAGTTCCATTATATATGACCAGTAAATACCATGAATTGATGATGCAGGTTGTAACAAAGGAAATTAACCGAGTCTACCATCTGTTTATTGAAAGAAATCCTCAGTTTTTAAAGAACAACGGTCAAGTTACTATTTTAGCTCATTCACTTGGGGTAGGTTACATAAGACGACAAGACAGTTTTATCTTATAGCTTATAAGTCATTACTTGCATTTGATATATTGAGTTGCCAACCGTTTGCACAAAAACAAAAACCAAATACATGGGCCAACTTTTCATTCTTGTCCTCAGAGAGTAGCACCAACAATACCAAAGTACCTAGCTTATCTTTTTCTGTAAAGAATTTTTTTGCCGTGGGTTCACCTTTAGGTATGATTCTGCTTTTAAGAAGTAACAAGATTGTATCCAGAAAAACCCTTGATCGATCTCCACCCAACAACGACAACAAAACTCTTGTTACCTTTGTCTATCCTGCTGCTGATAATATTTATAACATTTTTCATAAATCAGATCCAGTAGCTTATCGGTTAGAACCTCTTGTAGCTCGTCACTATGGCTCTCAACTAAAGCCTATGCCAATTCCTTATATTAAAGGCGGACTTAAGCGTATGCTGGATGCAAGTTTCCATGTAGGCAATGATTTGGCCAATCGAGCAGGAGCCATGTTTGAATCATTTAAATCGGGATTCACGAGCAGTCTGATTATGCGTGGACTGGGGTTTTCTAACATGGTAGCTATGGAAGGCAGTGCTCAACAAGAAACATCATCTGATTTATCAAACATCGTATCAAAAGAAGCAGCCAAAAGTGCAGTAAAGCTACAACTTCTAAATCCTCATTATGGTCGCCTTGATTTCTGTTTACAAGAAGGATTACTTGAAAATGCTTATTTGAGTGCCTTAAGTGTTCACATGTCTTATTGGCAGGTAAGTCTAATATCCAAAATAGCTTTCCATGTTGATGTATATATATATATAGGATGTAGATGTAGCTGGATTTTTGATTCGAGAAATTTATAGGACTGAATAACAATCAAATAAAAAGCAATAGCTGATACATTTATTTATTGTGACCGAGTAAATGTAGTAGAAAGGAATTTTAAAGCGTTATCAAGGTCGCTTTCGTTATTCAAGAATTTGGATTGAGCAATATACATATCTGGGCGTACTACAAGAAGAACACTAGGAGGGTTTGGTGTAGCAAAATAAGACGAGATCAAAGGATACAGACCAATAACATTGGTTACTGAAATAGACGAATCCATTCTTTCCTCACTGAAAAACGAGTTTTTTGCCTCTTCCTGTTCTTCTTCCATGTCCACAAAAGAAGGAAACTGACCTGCTCGAAGCACATGCCATACTGATTGGATCACCAGACGTTTGACAGGATATTTGCGAGTTTTTTTCCAGAACTTTTCCATTAGATCCATGTTGGGCGTTTGGTTAGGAAGACAAGTACCAATAAAGATCACAGAATATGTCTGTACAAAAGTAACCAAGTCTCGAAGCGTATATCTTTGAATCAGCCCTGGCTTTTGATGGCGTGGTATAATACTCTTTCTTAAACGACCACAGTCAGGTACAAATTCACCAACACTTGTTAGGCCTTTGTCCGAAGTATCCATAATGTCACTTGTCTTGGGATCAATGGTCAAATTTAACTAAAACTTATAAGTTACTCTATTCAGCATGTCATTTCCTTTTACCTGCATCAAGTTCTTAAAAGCATAATGTCTTACTTGAGGAACCATCAAGACGACTGTCATAAAAGAAGCACGAAGAACTTGGGACAAATAACCTCCAGACGTACCAGTTTGTGTAGCATCGCCAGTCTTTTTGATGGTAGCTTTAATGATAGGTTCTCTCTAAAGCAGAAAAAAAAATGAGATTAAGGCTCAAAATTACGCTGTCTCTTACCTCATCATTATAAGAATTCAAAAGCTTCTCTGGGTCTGCTGCAACTCCTTTTAAGACATCTGACATTTTCCAAGCAAGATTGAATGCTAATAAATTCACAAGTAAATATACCATACTTCTATTTTTAAACTACTTACCATCTTGTATACCCATATTCATACCCTGTCCACCTGCTGGAGAATGACAGTGTGCAGCATCTGAAACGTATTAGCATGCGATCAACAAGCGATTGCTTACATACCTCCAACCAAAAATGCTCTTCTTCTTCGAAGTCCGTTTGCCATTCTCTCATTGATCTTAAAATAAGAAGACCAAACCAACTTACTCGCTTCAAACTTCATCGGAGCAGTCATCTTGTCCATCCAAGACTGAACAAATTCCAGAGAAGGAGTTTCTTGTTCTTTCTTGTCACGCAAGCCATGAGTAACCTCTGAAATACCTTCTTGGCGCTCATAAGCTTCAAGGTTACCAAATACCCGAAAGATAGGATTTTCATCTGTATCCGAAGGGTGATTGATACGTCCCATACCAAACATACCTAATGACGGTCATTAACTTATTGACATGATCAAAGACTTACTGTAATCATTAGTAAACAAATTGAACTTATTGTTTACTTCATGAATTTGATCTCCTTTTAAGACCAAATCTGCCAACGCAAATTTTGTTTGAATTGTTGTACCTTCATAAGTCCAATCTGGATCTCCTTTTCGAACTCTTGAGTGACTGCCATCTGCGCCCACAATATACTTTGCCTCAATCATGTGCTCTTGTTTAGTGTAAATATCACGCACAGTAGCCACTACCTTGTCCTCTTCTTGGACATAAGACACAAGCTCAGTATTCCAATGGACATCACATTCAGTGTCTTCTTTGATCCGGTTAGCTAAGAATTCTTCTGTCTTGCTTTGTATCATCAGTGTAACTTGAGAAAAAGGAGATTCACCGCAGGCTTCCATTTGGGCAATCTAATTAAATCAATATATATACATACATACATATATATACGGCTACTTACAGGTGCACCGTGTCGAAACATGCGTGTACCACTAAAGGCATAGGCCTCTGAAAGAAAACCGGAAGCCAAACCTTGACTTTCAAGGATCTCCAAAGTACGAGAAGTAGTTAAAAGAGCACGGCTTTGATCTGTGGGACCTGACTTTGGATCCACACAATAGACGGTATGACCACGTTGAGCCATCAAATAGGTAAAGAACAAACCAGTAGGACCTGCGCCACTTACAAAAATATCAACTTTGTTATTGGACATTGAGAATAGTAATAATAATAATAATAATGAAAAAAAGAGGAAGTTTCGAGTTTCAATATCTATATATATAGATGCATAAATCAATCGCGGAAAAATTAAATCGCCTTACTTGACGAATTTAACCGATGACTCAAATTATTACGGCGGGGATTCCGTCAAATAACGTGCCTTCAGGCTTAGACTGCGTTGACGAAAAACTTGGCCTGAACCGATAACCAATTGAATAGTGGTTTTTATAGGAATGGCCAATTACTCAAGCCTTTAAATTAATCGTCTTGCTTCTAATATTGTCCCTTTTACTACTAAGATTCTCGCGGACGTGCAGCTGCATTTATTCTATTTTTGTTTTGTTTAAAATGTCTACTAGCTTTGACTTGTCTAACTCGATCAGATCAGGAACAGATCGCATCTCCAAAGAAGTGACAAGAGACCTTGTTGTAACAAATATTGTTACAAAAGCTTTTTTAAACATATAAGATAAACACCTTCCTGACTCGATTGATTTACTAAATGGCAAGCATTCTGATGTTTTGGTACCCAAAATCGATAGACTCTGATCTCTCGCCTATTATTATAGAATTTCAGTAAGACGTCAACAAGAAGTTTATAACACGAGCGGTTGGGTATTATCTTCAGGCATAAAAAAGATTTAAAGTCGAGCTGATTCTCTTGGTTATATGTATCAAGTCGCTTTGCGTTCCAAGCTTATTCTTGCAGTGTTTAATGTGCTAGAAGTTGGTTTTAGATTAAAAGGCCGGCTGTACAATACTTCATTATTAAATACAAAATTCTCGAACTTTATGTTTTCCAAAAGAGTAAGACAGTTTGAAAATGGTAGTTTTAAGCCCAAGGGCACATTATATTAAAGTATCTATAGAAATCTAAACTTGGCAAAGCTTGTTTTCGTCAAGCATAGCAATGGAAGCGCCCAAGCACCATCCAGTTTCTGCTCCACGAATCTTCTTGGCTGTACGGACCAAACGATCATTTGGAATATCATAACCATATTTAAGCAAATTATGAATATAAGTCAAGTCAAGACAATAACTAGGTGTGTCTTGTAATAATTGGATTGCTTTGGGCACATGTTGGAAGGGCTTTGTTTCTCCTCGACAGACACGCTCAGTCAGTTCGCCTAATTCACGAACTGAAAATTCCGAAGGCATACCCAAGGGTTGAGTCAAGTCATAAAAGAAAGAAAACACATAGAGATCTCTGTCTTTAAAGGTGTCGGTGATTGGAGGTTGGTAGATACCATCAAAGGCACAGGGAGCCAGTTCACATAACTTATCCTTATTAAACACTTTTTCAACAATACCACGACAAGCTGCATGACCTGCACCTGTGCCTACCAATTGGATTTGAGTTCCATTTTTTAATTCTATGTCTTCTTGATAATCTAAAGGAAGACAAGGATGGTAGACTTTGCCAGCAATAGATGCAACAGATGCCCACGTGTCAATCATGGCTGCTTTAATTTGTTTGCGAGCTTCTTTTAAGCCATAACCTAAATAGGAGTGCTGATAGAGATTGTGCGTAATGTTTTGGTAATCTAGTTGGTATTTGTGTTCACCTTCGGACATACTTTCGGTAGGTACATCAAACATAGGCTCGAACACAATTTGTGTGGAAGCACCACCCAAATCGAAAATAGCTGCTGATTGTCCCAACTGAGTCTTTTTCAATTTGCCCAATAAATAATTGACGGTAATCCATGCATAAACACCTTCAGTATGGTAAATATTTACATTTCTGTTTTAAGATATGTTACCTTCATCTTTGCCGTCCATCACTTCTACACCATGTTCACCCGCAATTGGGAATGGATATGTCTCTAAATATTTACGGACAGCATTAAGAATGCGATCACTTTTTTCTTGGCCTAGTAATCTTAAACCTGCCGTGGCCTTTACAGCAATAGGTGTACATCCTTGCTTCTCTTTAGGCACACTCTTGACTGCAATGTCCATTAATTCCTTGAGAGATTCAGCAGCAGCTTGAGGATTATTTGGATAAGAAGACAAACCAGGTTCTAACATATGAAATACTTCATCTTCTAATTCTGGATCTCCATTACACTTTTTGAATCGATAGACATGAACACGGGAACCTGATGAACCAGCATCAATCATCACAGCATATTCAGTTGCAGGTTTTCCATCTTGTGTGGCTGAACATTCAATTTTGCTGATTTGATTTAAAGAAGGTACTACATTTTGATCTAAATTCTATAATTAGCAAAATTTCATTTTTTGGCTGAAGAATGATGTTACTTGCCTTTAGTATTTGGTGTAGGGGAATAGTTAATAGGTGGATAGACAAGTAGTAAAAGAGCAATAAACATAGTGATAGCAGCAGCACACTTCCAAAACAGACTCTTTCTGGTCTTGATAGAGGTCATCATGGTTGTGGCCTTTTTTTTTTTTTTTTCAAGTAAGAACAAAAGGAAAAGAAATGATTAAGAAAGGAGATAGAAATAGATATTTATACGCTAAAATTAAAACGCAGTTCGAGAAGGGATATATATATAGCTGCGTGCATCATTGTTTACAGTGCATATCATACTTGATGCCATATTTGACATAACCAAATTATAGTATGTAATAATATCTGCTCGACATGTATTAATGCTTGATCGATAGTCCATAAAATAATTACTCTTGTCTTTCTGTCGATAAAAGGTAAGTCCTTGACTGCCTGTTTTTGGCCTACATCCACTCAGTATGACAGTGTGTCTGCATAATGATTCTCTATTGACAAGAACTGTAAAGCTGCTGGTATTTTTTCTCTTTTTATGAGAGATGATGATATTTTGTACAAATAGAAAATATAAAAGAATCAGAAAACATACAAAGCTTTTTGAAGCATCACTTTAAATACCTAGAAACTATGTTTACTAACATTTATAGTACCTTTGGAATTGATTTGGACAAAAAAAAAGCGACTGTAAGTTTTGGCCAAAAATCACTAATCCAAAGGGTATTACTCATGAAAAAAACTCGTTTGAAAACTTCAAATCTTCTTTTTGACGCTACATAGCAAAAAATAAAGCTATTGACAAGCTTAAATACTCGAAATGTGCGTCAAAAGCTTTAGTTTTTGGTTAGTGTGTTTGATTACCAATTGTACCATGAAAATAATGAGATGTGAATGAAAAACCACATAAATATTTCTGTCTATTTACACAATATTTTAGCATCAAAGTCTATGTGTCCTTTATATCAACAGGTTTAGAAAGCAACTATCTACCGCTTTTTGTCACTACACTAAAGCCAGACAACCGCGTCTTTATGTAGTTTTCAGCAAAAGCTCGATTTTTCATGTGGCTAGATGAATTGAAATTGCTCTATTTCAATCTCCACACCCAGCCATCCTGTATGTCCTATGTCCATTCACTCCCACATTTACATCACAAAGTGTCTTTATTTCTGTTTTCCTATGTTTTTTGGTACTCAAAATAGCATAATATACTTTTCATAAGTTTATTGCTTACAGGTTTTATATTACATAAATCAAAAATGCTCAAAACGCAGCTTAAACATACCATTCTTTGATGCGCTATTACTCGACAACCAGACAACTAAAATGACCTCTTTTTTCATTTAAAACATGTTCTTTCGAGTCCAGAAATCGGACGGTACCATTAGTTTAATGATTGTGTAAAGCTCATTTTTTGACCTATGGAGGATTCACGAGAGGTTCGTGAAGATGAAAAAAAAGTTCATGGGAAAATTTTTGGAATGTCAAATTGACCCCGGTGTGGGTCTAATCCAACTGAAATGAGATAAGGCCATCTCTAGATACTTCTCATGAAAAGAAAGTGAGTTTACCAAGATGAAAAGGGTGACTTAATTTGCGCATTAGCTTTAAATATGTACTCAAAATGTATTGTACACTGTAATCAGTACAAAAGAGGCCCTTTTAGTAGATACTGCTTAATAAACTGGCAATTATTCTTGTACTATTCGATACATAAAATATAACTGAGCAAGATACACTATAGTACTTGGCTCTTTTAATGTTAGAAACAACAATTTTGGACATGATAAACAATGAATGTCATGCAAAAGGAGGATTTGGTGTATCAAATACCAATTCTTCTTATTTTATGTCAATGGTAAGAACGAAGACTCATACTACATGGCACACAATTCGTTTCAAAAGATTGATGGATCACTTACGAAAAAGTAGTTTAAAATAACATTCATTGTAAGTGTTAGCCTTCTAAAAGTAGTCTTGGCGTTTTTAAGCCTTTGTTAAGCATTTCATGATAACATACAATATAATAAAAAGCTGCGATATCTTAATAAATCAGGAGTTAAAGGAAATCAAAGAGTTTTCAGCTTATCTGTTATACAATTCTTTTTGATTTCGAAAAAAAAGATATCCAATGTTTTTTCTGCGTGACTATATATTTTAAAAAGTAACAATTTTTTTTTTCTTTTTGATTTTCAATACTTACACTGTTTGAAGGAAGATGGAAGAGCCTAGTGATGTGAATATGTCTGACGCACCAAATGGAGAGGAAGCTCCTTTCGGTTTGTCAAAAGACGAATGGAAGTTTTATCAATTTGTTCGCAGTTCTTTAAAGGTAAAAAAAAATAAAATAAAAATAAAAACAACACATTATTTGGCATAGAAAACTAACAGAATATATACAGGGCGTCAAGTTCACCGACCGTCCTGAAGATATGGACGTTCAAGCAGCTTATTTAGCTATGAATGCATTATTAAAGAAGGTAGATAATACAACAACATAGTTCGTTCTAAAAATCAATGATCAGAATGCTTTAGAAGTGATCCAATTAAATGGTGAAAATATGCTAAAAGCAATCGACCTTCGAGACGCAGAAAAGTAATACCTTAGTCTACCATGAGTTTTGATTTAACATGTCTTATAGAGCAAGCAAGCTGACTGACGATGCACGAATTGTGTATAATACCATTCGAGCTGCAGGAAATAATGGTATTTGGACCAAAGATTTGAAAAAGAAAACCAATTTGCATACCATTGTCTTGAATCGTACATTAAAATCTTTGGAACAAAAGCAGGAAATCAAAGCTGTCAAACATGTTAAATATCCTACTCGAAAAATCTATATGCTGTATAATTTAACTCCTTCCAGTGAAGTTACTGGTGGTGCCTGGTATACAGATCAAGAATTAGATATAGACTTCATTGATAGTTTGAAGGCTGCTTGTTTGAAATATATTACTTCAAGAGTAAGTTGATTATCATACTGAAAATAGTTATAACATGTACATGTAGAGTTTCCCTCGTATTGAAGGTATCAATGATGCTGTCTTTGGTGCTGATCATGAGCATTATCCAACTGCTACTGAAGTCAGACGCTTTATTACAGAATCTCGCATCTCATCCATTGATTTATCTGTGAAAGACATTACGAGTTTATTGGATGTGTTAGTGTACGATGGTGTTGTGGAAAAAAAGCTTCCTTTTATGGCAGGCATGGAAGATTTCAGTGACGATGAAGATGAAGGCGAAGACACATCTGTTCAATGGTCTTATAAAGCCATTAGAAAGGTTGCTAGTCGTTTACCGACTGAAGCATTGACAGAAACGCCTTGTGGTAAATGTCCTGTTTTTAGCTTTTGTGTGGAAGATGGTCCAATCAATCCTTTGAACTGTGAATATTTCAAAACATGGTTAGATTGGTAAAAAAAAAAAAAAAAAAAAAAAAAAAAAAAAAAAAAAAATAGACACAAAGAAAGAGAGAGTGACAATGTAAATAGTTAGAAAATAAATAAATAAAAGTGCATTACACAAAGTAAGTTTATTCTATCCAATCTCTTGTTGCTGCTTTAAATACATGTTGACCCATAAGACGTGTTACAACTTCACCCATGGCTTCATGCTCTACTACGACCTCTGTAGACCCAGCAGCGTAAGTATGCCAAAATACTTGATTTTCGGCACTTTGTTGTTCTGCAACAGATGCAGGAGTTTGCTTGCATAATTCTTCATATGTCTGCTTCCATCCTGATGTTTGCTTTTGCTGTAACATGCGTCGAGCCATTTCAGCCGAAGGTAACGAACAAGGCAATGATGTTTTTGTTCTTAAGGCACAAGCAAGTGTAAACAAATACAGGTGAATAGCAGACGCCATTTCTTTTCGATAAGCATTTACAGGATTCATAATGGCTTTACGTACACTTTCTGTGATAAAAGATTGAGCCTTTAGAATATGTTCAATCCAATAAAGAATGTTGCGCTCATGCTCCAAAATTAAACCATATTCTTTAATAGGAAAGGAACCTTTTGTCAAGCGAGGTTCATCGCCAGAAAGAACCAGCATTTCTTGCACTACATGTATCTGCCTTGCTAACGTCTTTTGGTTTGCTTCACATTCTTCAAGTGTGGAAAGATAACGATAGGATTTGACATTCGATTGACATACAAGAGAAGCGACACGGGAGTACTGAATACCAGTGGCAATCAGTAAGTCAGCCAGACTAGTACGAAGTTGCTTCCTAGCCCATACTGGCCAAACAAGTTGATTCACAAGCATCACGACAATAATGGCAAAGATAGCAGTGATTGTACGCTTCCAAACAGGATCAAAGATGGATTCATTCATGGCATTCGTATAACCAGTGGAGGTAATGACAGCAAGTGTCAGGATAGAAATAAATCCAATACGAGGATAAGGCGATCCTAAGAACAAGTACCACATGGGGATTTGCAAAATAAGGACCATAACAGCCAATACATAAGGGTTTTGATTTCGATGAGCTGCCAACAAACAAATATAGCCGGATACGCCACCTATAATGGTAGCTATCACACGATAAAAGCATTGCCATACAGTAGATCCTACTGTATAATTGATGACGACCATGGCTGATAACAGTGCCCATTGACCGTGGTTTTGATTGTATAAAACGTTAACGCCGGGAATAGGTAAAAATGCCATCAATGAAAGAAGCGAGGTAGTAACCATGAACTTAAAAGCATAACGTGTGGGACTGTACTGAAGCCATTTGTTAAACTGATACAGTTTCTTTTTCCAAATATGTTTTCCCTGGGCATGTTGTAAAGGCTTAACTTCAGGCTCTATAAACTGTTGATCATCACTTGTGTCTTGGATATGTGATGCAATTTGGCTTGCTTTTCTTGTCAGAGTCAAATTAATTTGTTCCTCTTCCTCCCCTTCTTCTTGGGTTTTTTCGCCATCCATAAAGTGAGAGAGACCATCAGTAGAATCATGTTGAGAATGACCAGTTGTGTTTGCACGATGTGTTTCTCTTAGTTCCATTTCTCGACTATCAAGAATGGCTCTTTCTGACAAGGTTTGACCGCCCTTTTGATTAGATTCTCTACTAAGCCATCTTTCCCAATGAACACGAGAAAAATGAATTCGATTGATCCACCATTTGCCTTGATTACTATGTGAAATCAGTTCTTTTGTTCGGTCTTGCAGTACAATCAATTCCTTGCCAAATTCCACAAGTGTATAAATGACAGTATAGACCAAGAAATGGTCTTCTGTAGGTGATATATCAGTGCGGTCATACTCTTGTTTCAACAAGATTTCAGTCTGTTTAAATTCTTGTAAGGCGCTTGATAAATCAACTGGTCTTGTGTGATTTGTTGTCTTTTGAGCTTTTTCTTTCTGGACTGTAATAGCCTTGTTTTGAACAAGTTCTTGTTCGATCTGATGGAGGGCGTCAATACATACGGATATAAATCGCTTTACAGAAGGCTGAATGCATGACTGAAGTCGATCAATATCTTTGTATTCTCTTCCATGCAACAATGTGTCTCCTGATAAAACGCTTGCATGAAGCATATGGTCATGATATAAAGCCGCTGTTGTAGGCAATACAGTTTGTGGTATACGTTGTGTCTTGCTGGCTGAAGAAACTGCTGTTGAGAATGCTACATCGTACATTTCGTGCTCGTCCTCTTTACTCATAGACGGTTTGCTTAAATTCTGCAAGTGTGCCTTCACTTTCTTTTCCAACATGATACGTACTTCGCGCTTGATCGATAAGGAAAACCCAAGCAAGTTGTGAGAAAGTTGCACAATCGATGCTGCTAAAGGCTTGTAATGTTCGGGCGCATAATAAGATACAACAATTTCGTATTTAGCATCTTTCTTTGCTTCTTTCATACTAGCAATATCTTTTTGTAACTTGTTGTTTAGGTTTTGAAGCTTTGTGCTTGCTGAAATATCACCAGTGATCACGTTTGATTCATCGTTCTTTAATAAGTCTTGATGCACAAAAGAAAGCACTTGCTTAATTGATTCTATAGAATTGCCAAGCGAGCGTCTAAGATATACAATGAGTCTTGAGAAAACTTTATCAAATATAAATATTTACTCTGCTGCCTTTGCTGCTGTTTCAGGCCAGATCAATAAATTACAAAGCAATGCAATCGCTCCACCAATCAATACTGGATAAACAGTATTGACAACATTCAATACATTGTATTCTGTGCTATAAATATCTCTTGTCAACACAAAAAAGGGTAACGTAAAGCCTTGAAGGGCAGGAATAAAGAGTCTTGGATATTTCAGTCTGTAATAGGCTGTTAGAAAAACGCACAAAGCAAAACTGATAGCACCAATCACACCAGCACCATTACTGTACAGAGATGGATGTGTGATAAGTGCTCTATTATAAAGTGTACATAGGTACGAAATGATACCAGTGAAGATAGCAGGAGGCACCATCATCACAACATTCAACACCATCATTATAATTTGGTTTCCTGCTGTTCCACTCGCATGAAAGAACAATGTGCCCAGCGGCACAAGGTAAGGTGGATTACCTGCTGCTCGGTTGACAGCTGGGATTAATATTAAAATAGTAGCAATTTCATATGCAACCACACATTTAAAAATCTTTTTCCAAAGCTCTTTTTTGTCTTGTAAAAGACACAGTGGCGATTTCATTTTAAAGAAGAAGAAAAAAGGGTTTTATTGTTTCTTAAAAAAAAGAGCGGGGAATTTAACCAGAAGAGCGCGGCTTGAGCCGATGTTGTTTTATGCTGATACGGTTAAATAATTCAAGCAGAAACTAAACCTTCTTTCCCCCTTTAAAGTACCTGTATCACACTTGTCAAAATAAGCAATGCTTTGCTCAAAGCGGTTACCACTAAGCCATTCAAGATTAATATATACCTGGAACCTGTTGCTGTATAAAAATAGATGCATATGGTACAATATGATTTTATTCTTGGTTATTAGCAACAAATGTAACTACGCCCTTAGGTCCAATTTGAGCATAGTAAGATGGGCGACCATCAATAGACTTTTGAGCATAGCCGGGATGTTTTTTCTTTGTGACATTGAATCTGTCAACTGGTTCAGGTGGACCAGGAGGGAAGATATCATTTGATTGCTCAAATAGCTGTGAAGCAGAATCATTAACAGCAGCCAAGGCATTCATTCTATCACATTAGTGTTGTTTTGTGTTCCTTGTCACTTACAATCTGGATTTTTCAAGACGAGGTTCAACACGAGAAGCCAAATAAAAGTCGCCAGGACCCTTAAGCTTAACGAAATCCTATCAACATGTAAATAAATCGTTATGAAATGCATTCACATACAGGAGCACCAAGGATCAAGTTGCGTAAGGTTCTTGAGAGACTATCTAAATACTGTAATTTAGGTTGAAGAGAAGGACTATCGACAATGTTTCTAAAGACTTCATACTGTCTAAGTTTGGATCTTGGTGAAGGGACAACAGGTTTTACAGAGTGAAGTCGGGTAGGGTTCAATCGCTTATCCCACATAACTAAACTACGTGGATTTGCTTGATATTCTTCACCAGCAGCAAGTGCGATACGATAGATACCACCATAATGACTGATAGCCAATGTTCCTGGACCACTCACAGTATGAATCAACTTATTGGCTAAACCCTACTCATATCAGCGCAATGTCACGAGGTTCATGACTTACTGCTTCATCCTTATTAATGCCCAGATCAAATGTCACTTTTTCTGTCTTGGCTAAAAAGGCATCACGTCGCAAAATGTACTTTGCACTGTTCTTCAATTGAATTGTTGTGATTTCTCCAATACGCTGAGGAGCTAATAAAATATCGCCTGCTGCATTTTTGGTATAATACTATACTATGTTATGACTCAAGTTCCTGTAGGTCATAGCTTACTTTTTGATAAAACATGGCATCTCCTACAAGTTTTCTACCAATTGATTTTACAGTGCTTTTGTCAAGAGATAACTTGGAAACTACTTTAGTGGATGCACCCAAAGCAGAACCAGTTGCAGCTGTAATTTCTGCTTCGGGCGGTAACTATCAACAGATCTAATAAGCACATTTGCTTAATCAAATAGAGTATACCTTGACCAATAATGCGGACCCTATGCTAGAATTAATAGACATATACAAATATGTGTAGATATTTACCAACGCCAGAAGAAACAACTTCAAAAATAGGCTCTTTTTCATTTGCCATATCAACGTCTATATACGCTTCGGTTAACAAGGTTGTTAAGTTTGTTCCTTTAGTTACCATTGCCAACTTGGGAAATAGTGCTTGTAGGGCCGTTGACAGTGTGTTGAAAGGATCTCAACGAACGATCAATAGTCTCCACAGTTTCCTGCTTGTGCTGCTGGTTAAAAGCAAGACCAACATAGGTACGTTGCGACGGTTTTAGGGTAGTCAAAACACGTCTGTACATTGTATTGAGTGAGAGAAAGAAAGAAAGAGTTTTTTTTCTAACCCCGGGGTGTTAAATAAACATGCAAGTCATTTCTATACGCGTTTCTTGTTTCTTTTTTTTTATAACAGAAAACAATATGGCCAGTGTAAAGTATTGTTAGATACCTTATACTCATAACTGACTTTTCTGTTGTTAGCGTCAACAACAGCTAGAGAAAGCACAACAACTTATGGAGTTTGCTCAGTTGAGGTAAAACGATATAAAAAAAAAACGAAGGATGTATTTATTCTATTTCTAGTGAAAAGGATAGCATAAGGCTATTAAAGGCTTCCAACTGGGATATCAACTTTGCACTAAACAACCTCTATGAAAGACAGTTCGCTCAACAAACCAACAATACACAACCAACAAAAAATTATACCCAACAAATTAAAGCTATCTTTGATAAATATAAAGGTAAATAATTATTTTTATGCAGGTTAATCATGCTCACTACTTTAGACAATGAAAAACCTGATACGATTAATGTGGATGGAACAATGGAATTATGTCAGGATCTCGATATTGAGCCTACACAACTTGAATTCTTATTGCTTTCGCAGCAATTAGGCTCAGAAAGAATGGGCGAATTCCAAAGAGAAGCATTTATTCGAGGCTGCCTTACGCTCCAAGTAGATTCGATTGATAAATTAAAGAACGAATTAAACATTACATTAAAGCAACGGTTTGAAACACAAGAGGGATTCAGAAAGGTTTATAACTATGCTTTTTTGATTGGTAGACAAACAGGTCAAAAAAGTTTATGTAAGTCTTGATTTGTCTTGACATTGACTTATATGTCTCAGCCTTGGAAGCTGCTATAGAACTATGGCGATTGCTGTTGACTGGGAAATATAGTTTATTAGAAGATTGGATCCATTTTTTGCAGGCAAGTGGTTTAGTATTAGACTATACAACTCACAGTAAAATAGGAAAAGCACAGAAAAGCTATTTCTCGCGATACTTGGAATCTGGTATGGGGATTTTCAAGAGAATTATTTGCGCTTACCTATTCTATATAGTTTTTGGACTTTGCTGATCAGACAGAAATAGACTTGGAGCATTATGATTCAGAAGGTGCATGGCCTATTTTAATTGATGAGGTAAATAGAGTAATAAATCATTTGTTTATTGATAGACATGAATAGTTTGTAGAATACAAGAAACAACAATGATTATCCAAAAGTGCTTTCACCAGCATATCTAGTTTTATATGAGTTTTATAAACACTCGTAAGGAGATACTTGCGAAATGTATAAATAACCATCTTGATCTTTGTATTTTTCATACACACTGCCCATGGTGTCTACATTTATTAATGTTTTCTAAACCTAAACGCTTTATTTTACCTGAGGCAATGGGCAGTACAGTGTTATTGATGAAAACAAATAATGCTTGATCATGACCAATGTTTGTCTTTTGTCGAATGACAAATACAAATTGTCCCAATGTAAAGTCTTTTGGGACAAGGAATTTTCTTTTTTCATCAGTGGTACATGGTTGTTATGTGCTCTCACAAATAACGGGGATACGATCTGCAAACTTTGCTTTAATACGAGCAGCTTCTTTCGTTCTACGGTCTTTCACAACTTTTATTATAGATGAACATATACAATTAAAGTGCTTACCAAATGGAATTTCGTGTTTATAATTCATATTTTTAGAATGAAAGGAGAAAAGGAAGAGAGAGAGAGAGAGAGAGAGAGAGAGAGAGAGAGAGAGAGAGAGAGAGAGAGAGAGAGAGAGAGAGAGAGAGAGAGAGAGAGAGAGAGAGAGAGAGAATTGATTTATTTTATTATTCTATGTGATCATTGTCAAAAATCCTTTGTATTCTGGGTAAAATAGCTCTTCTCCATTGATCTTTGCATGCTTTTCCAGATCGACCTACTTCTAGACCAACGGCTGCCCAGTCAAACGAAGTCATATCAGACAGTCCTTTATGGTTCACAACCGCATTTAACAAAAGAGTTCTCATTTCTGCAGTCCAACGAGGTTTTTCTTTTCCATTCTTGCTGGCTTTATAGGAATCAGGACTGTTTTGAATTGGAAAAGTTGTTTCCATCAAATCTTCTTCTTCAAAGGATTTAATAGACTTTGGGGTATCTTGGGCTATGTTTTGTTGATAAATATGATATTTATTGATTGTATATTTTTGAGAAAGTGTCGGTAAACGAGCCATGCGAAGGCGGTCGTAAAATGAATCTGATAAAGCTTGTTGGGAATGATAATGGTTATGGTGAGAATGTTGGTTAATGCATTGATGATGATGTATGAAGCAGTGACGAAGTTGATAAGATGAATGCTTAGTTGAAGGAGATAAAGAAGGTTCCATGGGACTATGATCATGCCGAGACATATGAGACGGTTGTTGGATAGGAGCCAATGCCATCGTAGGGATACTTGTTGAATTATGTGCAAGAACTTGTCGGATAGGCTCAAGCCGAGTTTTATTCAATGGCATCTTTTGTTCCGGAAAAGTCGAAAACAAAAGTATGTTTGAGTCTTGGTTTTCAAATGGACTAGTGACAGAAGAAGGTGTGGTCATGCCATAATTGTGTTGTGGGGTATTTCTTGATTCGGGTGATATACAATATTCTCTCAAGTCAGCAAGTCCTTGGGCAGCATCATGTTCAGCCTGACTAGGTGGTGTAAGAAGCATTTGAATATTTAGTGATTATAGTAAATACAAATGAAACAAAAACATGAAGGGAAAAGAAAAATTAAGTTTCTTTTATAGACAAAAAAATAAAATAAAATGGTGCTTTGTCTTTATCAGGAAAAAAAAAAGAGAAAGAAATAAACACATGTTTTATCTGTCCAGAGATATAGATGAATGAACTTATCTCATTAATTGTCTTGAAAAAAATATGCAATCCTGATCTGTATAATGAAAAAGACTTCATTATCTATTACATGAAATTTAAGCATGTTTATTCTTTGTTTGGACATAAATTGTTCCATTATTAACTTTTTTGTCAAGCGTTTCTTTTATAGGTATAAGTCTAAGCAGTTGAAGAAACATTGCTAGTAAGCCGCATTATGTTGTATGTCAGACAGACTGTCATGATAAACATGCCATACAATGCCAGCAGGACAGAGCTAATCTTGGCAGAATTCCACTGATCATTTTCATGAATCTTGTAATAGAAGAGGCCAGGTAAAATAAACGAAATTGTTGTAGATCCTGTTGATCCCACAAAGGATAAGACCTTAAGAGAATGGAAAGAATAATGAAATTTAGTTCCGAGCTATACATCGATGTTTTGCTTACCAAATCTAGTTCTGTGATAGTGATGGCTACTAAATAACTTGCTATTAGTATAGTGGTTGTCATTGCGAAATATTTGAAAGCAGAAGGTGGCGGTGGTGACGACAATGGCGATGCTTTGAGGCCTTTGGAAGGCGATAGAAGAGTAAGGACTTTATCTAAAGAAGCACGGCAAGGATGCGCTTGAAGGGGATAGCTAAAAATGCATGATATTACCATTGCAAGGCGTCCTCCTGCAACAAAGTAACTGGGAGGATCTATATGGCTTGAGTAATTTGTATACATAAAGTTTTACATACATTCCATAATAATATTGCCTCGAACCTGTTTACCAAAGCTCAAATAGCCTAAAATGGCAATGGCTTCATATACAAAAGCTGAACCTCCGATAGAAGTAGCAATAACCTTATTGATTGCTTGTTTGCTATTATCTTTTAATTCATTATATACAGAAAAAATCTAGAATTCCAACATTTTAGGGCTCATCTCCTATTTTCTCCTCCTTTTCTTTTTGCAGATTACTTACATTTTGATGGCATGTAAAGGCAAACACAAACACAGGCAAATGACCAAGAATGCTCGCACTAAAACTGACCAATTCAACATCTTCCTTTTGTGGTAATGGGTAATTAGGAGAAACGTAATGGTACAAGACAATGACGCATAGGTAAATGACAGCCACCAGGGCTACCAAACTGGTATATTTCAATGAGTCCAGCTTTTTTAAGAAACTTAATGGCAAAATCAAAACCAACACGAATAGCGTGATCCAAAAACGTCGATCTGTCAAAAAATAAGCTGTGTGGGCATGATTTGAGAGTGAATCAATCACTTGAGGCATTAAATCACCGATAATGATCAGATAAGATACAGCAACACCAAAACATTTGATGGCAATGGCCAAATCAAAAAATACGGCTATTTTGGGCCATGTCAATTTAGAGATAGCAAAAAAAGATGCATTTCGACCTTCTGTGCGTGCTGCACATCTAGATAAAAAATAAAGACCGGTGCCTGACATGAGGGCCGAAAACCCGATCAGGAAAATTCCAGGTAAAATACCTACTGAAGCCATGGCGGAAGGCTGATAAAAAAAATTTACATAAGAAAACAACTTCAGCATATTTATCATATTACCATGGCGAGCATGCCTGTTCCTAAAATCGTATTTGCTAAGTTGATAATACAACTGATAGGGGTTGCGGTGGCGTGTTGTTCATAGTCTTGAACATAGATGGTAGTAGGTTGAACAAAAGGTGATGTAGAAGAGACCGAATCTTGAAGGAGAGGTTGACGATCTTGTTGAGGCACAAGCTCTAATCCAGGGTCATACTCTAGTGGTTGATATTCACTAGTAGTCATGATTTTACAAGAAAGAAAAGAGAGAGAAAAAAAGAAGGGAGTAAAAGAACAGCGAAGACAGAATCGCTCCGCTTAAACATGGTGATCAGTTTTAAGCTATACAGTGCGGCTAATAAATTTTGTCTGTTTTGCAATTTATTCATACCAGAAATATGGTAATGCTCTCAAAGAACAGGGACAAGCTGTCTTATGTGTATAAAAGAGGCTGAAAGTCAATAAGCCTTCTATCTTCGCATTCAAAAGGCTCTATGATGTTTCAGACAGACTTACGGGTTTAATGAGGGCTACAATAGGAATGATAATGACTTAGATTAAACAACGACCAAAAGAACAATTGAATTGCACCATAGGTGATGAAGCATTATGCATTTAGAAATGAAAGATTTCGGCCAAATTTTCGCTCAAATATGAAAGAAAAACGTAACTGATTTTTGAAGGTAAAGGCCATGTTAAATTCGACATACATCTTGTCGCAAGTGCTTTTGGTTTAAGAGAACACCTTGACAGGATAAATAACTGTCAATATAGAAAAAAAAACAAAGCTTACGTAGCCTGTGTACCGAGATCCTTACACTTTTCTCAACTTTTTCAGAGTAACAAGATTTACTATATCAGTTTTATTTGAATAAGAATTAAATAGTAATAAGAGTATATTTACAGATTGTGAAATCATAATGTTAATGTATCGAGAAGTCTATAAAGTCTTTTTCAATCTATCAACAGGATATCTCTTTGCGAGATAAGAATGGACTGGGCCAAGTACTACAAGCTTTTCATAAGCAAGGGCAGCAATCATATTTCCAACACAAAGGCCCCAAAGCTTCCAACGGAAATCAGCGGGCATAATGTTATGACCAAGAGGTGTATTATAAGGCTCAATGTAAGTAGGTGGAGGAGTATAACCAAGTTGTGTCAAGACTCCCTTTGTACCACAGTTGAATCTACAAGAAAGTTCAGTGTCAATGAAACAAAATAAGAAAAGGCTTACCTAAACAAGCAACCAAAACGATTGGGACCAGCTAATGTCCAGTAAGAAACAATGGCAATATAAAGCAGCCATAAAAAGACAAGAGCATAATTTCTCCAGAAGGCCTTACGGAACTTATAGCCGAAATTGAAAGCAGCTGCATTGTTAATGAATTGGAAGAGAGTGACAAGGGCAAGGACTTCTGCTTCGTAGTTATCAGCCAACAGCCACCACTTGGAAATATCAACAGCAGAAGCATCAAATTCATGACAACGGAACCATGCTTGCTTGAACAGCATAACAAAGGCACCAATTAAGAAAAGCCAGTTAATAGCCACAATACCCATAGCAGATGAAAGGGTTTGAGGACCAAGCAAACGAGCAGTAGGACGTTGACCTTCAAGACGCTTAGCGGCATGAGATTGAGAGACAGCCCAAGTCAATAAGACAGTAATAAGGACATCAATAGCAATCCAGACGTTTTGACTCATGGTGATAGAGAAATAGAAAGTAAAGATTTTGAGCATCATCATGACTTGACCATACATTACCAAGTACTTGTAATTAGTAATGGAGGTAGCAAGAGCACCACGACCTTGACGAATCAATTCAACGCAAGAACGAACACTACGGTTACTGGTGCTGAAAGGAGACACAATAGAGGCTTCTGCATCAGACATAGCAATACCAACATGAGCAGCACGAAGAGCACCACAATCATTACCACCATCACCAGTCATAGCAGTAATACCATATTCCATGTGAAGTTGCACACATTGAACCTTGCCTGAGGGAGTCATACGAGCAAACACACGGGTGTTTAAAAGATACTTTCGAATCAAATCATTTTCACAGAGCCAGTCAAATGCTTTACCAGTAACAGCCAGTTCATAGGATGTATGAAATCGATTTAGCATAACTTCGTCAACATTAACGTCAGAGAAAGTTTCAGGTTCGTCAACGTCTGTCCATACAAGACGATTCAGGGTCTTATCAAAGTCACCAAGCAGGACGCGAGCACCATCTTGCACCATTTTACACTGTCTAGCAATGTAGACACCAGTCAAGGCAGTATCACCAGTAATCATAATAGTACGAGTATCGCCACGCTTTAATTCCAAAATGTTTTCAGTCGTATCTTCTTTCAATTGATTTTTGAAGATGATCAAACCACAAAAGTTAATGTTCTCTTCCATTTGATCACGACTCCAGTTGCGGAAGCTTTCAAGTCCACCAATTTGTTCGAGATCTATTTCCCGATGAGCTAAAGAAAGTACATAACATCCTTGGCGAGCTAAACCTGCAGTAGCAGCGTCGTAATCCTTAGGAATTGAATCAGGGTTACATAGGTCCTTGATCTTTTCGTAGGCACCTTTGACAAAGATATGAACCTTGTTGGTATGAGCATCAAGTACAGCTACAGACATGGACATTCTAGCATGGACAAATTCGAAACGCTTTAATACGTGAACAGGTGCACCTATTTGACCGGGCTTCTCCATAGGTGGAGTCAATGTGTCAACATATTCTTCTTTTTCAGGCTCATCATGTAATTTCCATTTAGATGAGCGGAACATTTCAATATCAACAGGGTTACCAATAAACTGGCCGTTTAATGTTGTAACAGCATGACAAGTGGCAATACCGATTTGCATTAAACGAGGAATGTCTTCAACAGCATCGATATGGGCATCAAATTCAGGTTCAACTTGTTTGGCTCTTTGTTCAACAATGGAATTAATGTTAGCAATAGGCTTGGCACCAAAGAATTCAAGGCCCTCTTTCGTCAATGTGCCAGTCTTATCAAAGCAGAAGAGTTGAACTAATATAGAAAATACGGTTAGTACATCACTTTTTATAAAATGACGACTTACCTTTGCCTGCCATCAAAATACGAGGAAGGTCAACACAAAAGATGTTCTTCTTACGCAAACGACCAGCTGCAACAGACTGACCAACCACAAGGCCAGCAGGAAGCAAAGGAGAAACCAATTGACAGATAGCGAACATAGCATAAAACCAAGCACTGGTACCGCTGGTATAAAGCCAGATAGCCAAACCAAGCATGATCAAACCACAGCAAAGCAAGATTAAAATCACAATCTTGATTTGTTCATCGAAAATAAATGAAACACGGGTAGGAAACAAGATCTTCTTGACCAATTCACCCTTATCAGTAGCAGTACCTGTCTTTAATACCAATGCAGTAACTGGAGTGTCATGCTCAGTACGTTGTGCTTGAGAGATCGTAGTACCAGAGAAAATAGTATGAATTTTACCAGAGCCCATACTATCATAAGGAGTAGGATCATTGCTGCGAACAGGGAACTTACGAATAGGCAAGGGTTCACCAGTCAATGAACTTTCATCGGCAACAATGTTACCTGTCAAAACAATAGCATCACAAGGAGCAGTCTTTCCTTCCACAACCTCAAATACATCACCTGGAACCAAGTCAGAAGTAGAAACTTCTCTCCATTGACCATCACGCAAAATGTTAATGTTGTCTGTGAATTCGGCCATCTTCTTGATACGATGCTCAGATTTGAGACGAACAAAAACTTTAACCATAGCAGATACAAGAATGACAGCAGTGTCGGCAATACCAACTTGCCAATAAGCAAAGTAATAGAACAACCAAAGTGCAGTGAGTTGATAGATGTAAAAGAATGAAGAAAACTCACGAAGAATGGCCATAGCAATATTGGGTACATAGACCTCAATAAAGTTAGGGCCAACAAGTTCCTCACGATCCAAGGCTTCCTCAGAAGTCAAACCATCTGTCAATTGAGCAAATTCAGCATTTGTTTCACCGAGATTGAATTGGTGAGGTTTGAACATTTGTGTTTCAGGATGATAGACATAACGAGTACATTGGTATATAAAATACTTAGTTCCAGTACCAGTCTTTTGCAAAGGAGCAGTAGCAACAACAACATCGAGGCCAAACATGCGTTTACCGATGGATTCAAGGCGACGAACAAAAGCCATAATCTTATCATCATCTTCGAGGAAAATAATAGAGGGTTCTTTGCGTTCAACTTGAACATATTGTCCTTGATAATAAGCGCATTGAATACGGAAAAAGTTGGGAAGACGGGATTTAAAGATAGTAAGCGAGGCAAGCCAGATGAAAAATATATACCACATAGCAATAAAAGTACTAGACTGAACAACAGCAGAGCCACGGAAAAACAAGTAGTTTTGATAATAGTCATAAACCAATAAAATCATGTAGGCAAACATCCCGATCGTTTGCAAAAAGTACACGACGCAAACGAACAAACCAAAATAATCACGTTTGTAAGCCTTGATAACCATATCTTCTTGATCCGATATATAAGAGGAAGCATCGGAATCAGAGCGACGGTTGCTTTGACTATCCAAACCCTCTTTCTTTTCATCCACATTGTTGTAATCATCGTGCTTGGTTTCACTCACTTTTTGGAAATAAGTTTTGATCACCTTCTCTCTAAGCTTTTTATACAAAGTCCAAGCGACAAGGAAGAAGACACAAGAGCCATAGAACACATAAAGGGCAATAAAGACAGGTTCAGCAAATGTCAATTCACCATAGTCTGGAGTAGGACAAGAACCCCACATGACGGATGCTGGATTAGGATTCCAGCTTTCAATGTTTGAGAGACCAAGGTAGTTGGAGCAAGCAGCTTCAGTTTGTTCAGTCTTGTCGGAAGCGTTAAAGTTCTCAATATTGACTCGAGCGGCATCAAGACATTGGTAGATTAAACCACCTTCAAGAGAAGGAGCACCAGGACAGGAACATTTGGAAGTAATTCCAGTTGGACAAGAATCACGGCAGGTACCGTCAACACAATATGTCTGGCCAGCAGAGCATGAAGGACGCACAGATTCAGGACATTGGGAAATATCTCTGACACAAAGTGCAGGACAGGGATATGCATTGTAAGTAGGTAAAGGGCATTGGTTGCCATTTACATCATAACCATTTACTAAAAACGACATTGTGAACATCCCAACACATCCATAAAATAAATCTTACCTGTATTCCATGCTGGAGTTGCGCTCACAATAGGCAACAGAGCAATGAGGCAAGTTAAAAAATACTTGTGGATCATAAGTTTATGGGAAGTCTCTTTACGAATTATTTTATTATTTCTCCGGTAGTAGGATTAAATATAAAGACAAAGATTAGAGAGAGAGAGAGAAAACAATGATAAAAAGAGAAAACATGATTTAGTCTAGATGGCACTGGCTATATAATCCTTGATCGAAAAACTGGATCTATCTGGCCTTCAATCCTGATGGTACACCAATTGCCTTAAAGAAGACATATTGTTCCTTGAGCAAATATATAAACACCGCAAGTCGGTAAAGAAGTGTTTCGAGAAAAAACATGACTAAACTTGGAGAAACTCCGTCGGTGAGATCGGAAAAGAAGTATTCCCACTATGTCCCAGATGGTTGACAATCGAGATAATATAAAAATAAGAATATACCTTTACGGAATATATAAGTCGAGCTAGTCTTTAAACTGTTCGCGAAACTTGGACCGTTCAACGAGTATGTCACGCCATTGATAAAAAAAAAATTGTACATAGAACTGTTGTCAGATACGGAGTTTTGGCTTTGACGTCATGGCCATTTTGTTTGTGTTCAAAGATTGGAATCACAAGCAAGACTAAGATCCAATCAAGATCTTCATTGGCCACAGTTGTTCCAAATCGCTTTCATTTTTCAGGAAGGGAAAAAAGGGAATAATGGTTTTAATCCCAGGTGATATTAATGGCGTGAATACCCACGCCCTTATCCAAATTATTCAGGCACCTATCATTCGTATTGACTCGTCTAATAACAAAGTAGACACGGCATCACGATGCATGCTGTCCTCCATTACTTAACGCTACAAAAAGAAAACTGTCAAAAAAACAACAGTAACTAGAGTCAAATGCAAATAGAATTTTGAGCGTGATAGAATTAGGTTTAATTTTTATGCTGTCATGATGCTTGCCCTGAATACAATGACTTTTTTAGTACAATAAATCTACACACATACATATTTTACTCATATAGAACTTGGTATGTCTCAAATTCATAACAATTGTTTCTTTCATCATCAGTAATAAAAAAAAAAAAGAAGAATTTTCTAGCGAATGCTAAAGGCCATACCTGATTAAATCTCAGTAACAATTTCTGCTTTCTGACTAGTTCATAATGGGTTAGGCCGCTTCTCATTGTTTAAAGTTGCTGCATTTCAATTACCAGGTACTACAAAAATCAGAGTCTCTTGCAGAAAAAAAGAAAGTGGGCTTTCAGTTGAAAAAATAAAAAAAAAAGCCATGTGGCCTCAAGCATTTGGTGTCAAACTAATTTGAGACGTTGTATTAACAAATAAGCTTAACGAATTTAAAGTTAAAATAGACAGCTTAAGCTATTGAAATAAGACATGTAGTACATATATTTAAGCTTAGTAAATTAAGCAATCTAATTTAAGAATGAAAAAGCCTAGCTATAGCAAAATTCAGCACATATCAACTATAATAAAAAGACATTGTTAACTCCTTTCTAAAACTTATATCTTCAAGTTAACTGCATAATCTCTAACTTGGGCTGCTTCAAACCCCTTGTGTATCAAATGGGAAACGAAATAAATGATCCTTGTTCACTTAACAAATAAGCGGGTACCTTGATTTAAGCTTTGCTTATATGAATTTAGTACATGGGGCAGTGTCACAAATTTGATAGGAATTATTTGCATTTAATCAGACTACATGCAAAAGCTACATATATACATATATATATTTGAAAAATAGCATTTTGTAGGGACATTACTCAAAGCTATTTCTTCTTTCTCCAAAACTTCTCTTGTCCTTTTATTTGATGGTGTAAAGAAGGGTGAGATCAAAGTTCTTTGAGAAGGTGATCTAGGTAGACTAATAAAGGACTGGTGAGAGGTACTAAAATCTGACACAATAAACTGTCTATTTTCCTTGTATGCGGCCAGTTTGATTTCATTACTCAGTTTAATCATATTATTACATCATAAGTAAAAGTGTCATGAAGTGCTTCTGAAATCATCCAGTCCCATAAGGTCCTTTGAGATATATAAAGAGCTGATGTATTGTAAATTCATAATGTCTTTAAACCGGAAAATTTGTGCCAAATATCCTTACTTGCCTTTCCAGTTCATGTATAAGATACTGCTTGTTGTTTTGTTAGTGATGTTATGAATGTTGCCCAAGATACACCCGTATTCTTTGATTGTTGTTGTATAAAAAGGCTGTCATTAGCACTAAGAAGTTTATACTCTATAGCACATAATTTAATATTGATTTGACTGTGGTTGGTTTCTGTTATCGAAGCAATTCTACGGTCACTATTTTCTTCATTTTCATCCAAGATCTGTATAAATGATGTAGCTGTGCTGAACTTTTCACCATCATAGGCTTTTACAGTTTCATCTTCTAGTAAAATATCGAGAATGTTGGCGAACTTTCTGACATAGGTGCCTTCTGCTAAATCGTTTTCTTCTTTGGTCCAGGTCTTGAAGTCGTAAATCAATGATACAGCTATGCACAGATTCTTGTAATCTTCTGAGTCTTTGTCTTCCTCAAGCTGTTTCTTTTTATTTAAGTACACTACTGCTAAGCTTTTGGAACATTGCTCTAATATAGGTAGATGGGTGCCACAAAGATTGGTGTAATACTCCATGATACATAGGACACCAAGTAGATTTCAGCTCCAATGCACGCTTGACGCATTGCATCAATGTAGGTGTATTGTACTAAGTCATTCTTTGTATTACTTGGTGCCTGAATGCCTACATTAGGATCTTTGGACGTCAAGTTATGTAAAAAACGGGAAAGGTTTTGTGATATATATTCGTGATAATAGAATGCTAAATAAACAAATAAAAAAAGAGCAATACTAAAAAGTCAAGTTTTTATTATTATTATTATTCGTGAGTGTGCATAGTGCTTTTTGTAGTCAGTTAGCTCACAAATGGCGAATGACATGTCAAAAAGAAAGAACAATCGGCCAAATAAACTGAATAAGACTCTTTTTTTATATGTATTTGATATTCAATAAATAGACAAGGAGCAATTCAAGTTGTAATGTCGTCCACGTATTTTTTTTTTTTGATTACTTAAAAAGTACTTGAACTTGAGAATACCTACACCAAGTTTGGAGCATTATGTTCTTTTTTTTTTTTGCAATAGTGTAGACATTCGATGTTTGCAAAGTGACAATATTTACCGCTTTCACTGTATCTAAACTGTCAAGTAAAATCTAAGTAATTTCCTTATCCATGAACACAAAAAGCAGGACACAGATCCTTTTCTCTTTTGAACCTACTAAACAGCTTAGAAGATAAGTCTGTTTTAAATGCATACAAAAAATAAAAGAGGAAGCTCCTCTCTTTAACTTAAAGTAAAAGCTATCATCTTTATTGTCTCAGCACCCTTTTTTTTTAAGCACATTGAGGTGTACCAGAATAAGGACAACATGGATCAAGTTCATCTTTGATAGAAAAAAAAAAGGAAGAAATTATAAGTACTGATTTTTCTTTTTAACACTTACTGATGAAAACACATTTGGTGGGACAAGCAGCTGGACATGGTTTCATAGCCACACGAGGACAAGGGCGTTTTAAGCATTCAGAAACAGGACAGGAAGGGCGATTAGCATAAGGGCAAGGCTGATCCATGGGATAGATACAATTGGTAGGACAACGAGCAGGACTGTCAAATACAGTGAGTCTTTTTTTTTTTTTGGCTTACTTGTTCTTACCATGGAATAATGACAGCAGGACAAATGATAGGTTCAGGAGCAGGAATCAAAGGTTGAGAACCATTATGAAGCGCCACATTATCTTCTTGACGGGGTAAAAGAACAGCAGCGCTTGCGACCGTAACAAAGATAGCTGCCAACAATGTCAATTTCATTTTTTTAATAGACAACCAAAGAGAAAAAACGATCAGGAGTGAATAGGAGCATTTATATATTGTTTTGTTCTTCTCCTCCCCCTTTTTTTTTTCTATAGAGAACGTATGTAAATGCTTAGTTCACTTTTGAACCCTTTATGCTTATACTTTACATTTTTTTCTTTAGACCTTTTTTAGGGTGTTCGGCTATCCAATGTTTTTTTTATTATTATTTTACAGTCTACAAGAAATTGACACCAAAACCAAATTGAAGTTTGGGTTGAGGCAAATCAGTGGCATTGTATTTCAAAGGTATACAATAATTAGCTTCAACACGAGCAACGGGATGATGAAAGATCAGACCGAAGCCAACAGAAGTACGAGGTGTTTCACTCAAATGCTTTATGGTATCGCCTAAAGGAACACCTTGCGTATGTGTAGCTAAACTACCGGCATTAGCAAAGGCATGCAACTTAACATGATCCACATTAGGCAAACGAGCAATCAAACTAGCTCCTGCAGCCCAATAAGCTTCACCGCCAACGGCATCATTGCCTTCTCTTTCGCCAATGCCGCCCATCTTGAAACCTCGAACGCTTAAGGGACCGCCTAAGTAGAAACGATCTGAGACCGTCAATGCTTGTTTATCGCCCACAGAAGAAATCAAACCAGCGCGAATAGAGGTACTAAAGACAACATGCTCGTTCAAAGGTTGATGAACAGAGGCGTTCAATTCATGCTTGACGAATTGAGCATCGCCTTGGTCACCGAGTCCTGCTAATTCTTGGAAAATACCGAGATAATGACCTTGAGTAGGAAGAATCAAGTTGTCACGTCGATCACGAACAAACGAGTGGAAAACAGAGTGTTTCTTGTTATCGCCTGACTGCGTGCGAACACTAAGAACATATTAATCTTCATTCCAGTCTGGTGATTGACTTACAAACTAGAAGCGTGAGACAAAGCCAATACATCACGGTGTGTAATAGCATAAGCAACTTCATGTCGACCATAGCTTGACAATCCCTTGAATCGAACACCTGTAGCTTTGGTTGTCTCTTTGAATGCATTGATTTGAGAATGGTCACGAATGGATCCATTGATAAACACACCCACTTTAGTATTGGCATTGCCGCGGAAAGGTGTTTCAAAAGCACCCTATACTCGTCTCAATATCCAATGACTCTTTTTTTTTTGGGGGGGACTTACTTCAACAGCAGCTCTTGTACGATTACCAAATGCAAAACTAGCCAATAGAGATTCAGCACCACCAAACACATTTCTTAAACCAACACCACCGTTCTAAGCAAGACATCAACAGGTGAATATCCTCTCATGAGCTCCTGTTTACTTACGAGTTCTGCTTGATTGTTACCAACATTGATATTGGTTTGAAACAATCCTTTATCTTTTTCTTTTAAATGAAGTGTGACATCCACTGTATCGGCAGTTTCATGGTTTGTGTCGAGGTAAATTTTGATTTCCTCGAAAACGTCATGGTTCTGTAGCTGACTAGCAACTGCTTGTACTTGACGCATCACTTCTTCTGTTGTATTGGCAGTGAAGATAGTACCAGTGACACTGTTGAGGAAAGAGTGACGTGTAGCGTTGGTACCCAAGATACGCAACGTATTGACGCGAAGAGGAGCTTCTGCAGGTACGTTCTATTATGTGTACAGATATATAAATATTATGGTTTATTTACTCTAATAATGGTCATACTTTAGGAAGTGGTGTAGACATATTATGCAATTCACAAAATATAAAAAGAAAAAAGAGAAAAAAAATTATTTCAGTGGGGAAAATGCATTTTTTTTTTTTACTGCCCCCTTGCTTTACACAACAACACCTCCGCTTAAATCTCGCTCAAGATTTGAATCTGCTTCACTAGGATGAGTAACTAATTGATCTGCATAACCTTCTTGTTCAGAATATCGCATCTTTTTAGACATAGTAGGTGTAGAAATACTAATGAAATAAGTTGATGTCACCTTGATGTCTTTTTTTTTTTTTTTTTTTTTTTTTTTTTTTTTTTTTTTTTTACCTGTTATGTCTTTTTAATAAACCTCTCATGTCTATTATCAGACTGTGTCTTCTTGCTTTAAACATCTTGACTTCATCTATTAAGATGGCCTTCATATCTTCCAAAGTATGTGTAGGAGATTCGAATGAGAAATCCACACTAATATCATGCGAGGGTTCATCCAGTGGATCATGAAAGAGTTCAACATAAGGATGTTCAAGTGCTGTATGAGCATCAATACGAGCCATTGGATCTAATGTCAATAGTTTCTCTAGCAAATCAAGAGCTAAACATAAAAACAAACAAACAAACAAACATCAATACCATTCTTTGTTGATTATTGTTACCTTGTGAACTCGCATTGGGATATAGTTTTTGAGTTGGTATTTTAGTGAATATGGCCAAACTTTTAATGTATGTTTGTGCCTGAATATGATATAAGCATGGCTGAAATCCTAAAGAACTTACGCGTTCACTTCCAATACGATTTAGAGTAGCATCATCTGGTGTACCCAATATATATAAGATTTGATTCAACTGATCGACAACTAGTAAAAATAGCATAAGCCCTTATTTAAGCCATTAAAGGGATACTTACAGTCTCTTCCTTTAAACAGTGGTTTACTGCCTAATAATTCTGCAAAAATACATCCCAAAGACCACATATCAACTAAACATGTCAGACGCTATTGTTTCTTTATTTTATTTTACTTACTTGCTTTTGTATAATTCTTAAAGGAAAGCATGATTTCAGGTGCTCGATACCATCTTGTAGCTACATATTCAGTCATAAACCCTGTATCTCCCTGTCCACTATCCACATAACCACGGGCTAATCCAAAATCACAAATCTAAAGTTATCTGTTTAATCAAACAAGGGTCCTTTTCTGCTTGCCTTTAATTCACATTTGGCATTCACTAGCAAATTCGATGGTTTTAAATCCCGATGTAATACCTATTATGTAGTCCAATCAATCACACAATATGGTTATCATATCTACTTGCATTAGCACTATGAATGTATTTTAATCCACAACAGGCTTGATAAATAAAACTTTGACAGTGTTCATCAGTCAATGGTTGTCCTGAACGAATGATTTGATGTAAATCTGCTTCCATTAGTTCTTGATACAAATACAGTTCATTGAAATCTTCATAGTCTACGATGTCCATATCTAACAAACGAACAATCTAAACCATTGATACATGTCGACTCTTGTTTCTTTACATTTTTATGTCCATTAAAATGTTGAAGTAATTTGAGTTCTCTTAAGGCTCTTTTGGTCAATATGGGTCGCTCAAATAATTTATGGATCTATGCCGTATCAATTTGATATCAAACCATCAAAATGTTACCTTTTTAATAGCACATTTCTGTCCATTCTGTGTATTCAGAACAGCACTATTCTCTCTTTTTTTAATTGAATAACATGGCCATGACTTATATTTACCAAACTGTGCCATAAGCACCTTGCCCAATAGCTTTAACAAGTGTATATTTTTCGTCTATTATAAAAGTCTGATGACAACAATCTATTGCATGGTATCCCATCGTCAAGATGAACAAAAAAAAAAAAAAAAAAAAAAAAAAAAAAAAATAGAAAATTTATTTATTTTAATTCCAGGCAATGATTTCTCTAAATGTAAAGGATATACGCTTCTCTCTATGAATCACTTGATCTTGTATTGTCTCTATCAGATCTTTGGATATACTATGCTTGTATTTATATCTTGCATCCTCTGTCAAGATAGCCACAGATCTTCTTGCTATACACTCTATTAGATCAGATAGCAAACTATTTCCTTACGTAATAGAATAGGCACATGTGTATCTTCTAGTTCAAATGTCATGATACAATCTGATAATAAAGATAAAGAGAGAATAACAGGTCCAAACAAAGCAGGTGCATCTAATCAGATCAATCAATATCATATTTTTATAAAACATATATATATATATTTAGATATGTACCTATATGTGGCATAATGCCTTGTCCTGGATTGTATTCATTCACTAATAAATGATTGGGTCGATTTGGCATCCATGCATGTTGCATAATACGGTCGACTAAACATTGACTAAATTCAGGCAAAGGACCATACTCTTCAAGAACTTTTCTGTTTCTAGATAAGCGTTCATATAGACACACATGATACCATTTACCTATATCGATAACTGAATAAATGACCATATTGTTGTGTTCTTCTTTTTAATTCTGGATTTGGTCTAAAAGGGGAATTTAATCCTTTTTGATATATTTTATGCATGTTACCCTATGCCTAAACCAGACCATGGTTGTTGATTGACTGCTTTGACCAATGTTTCTTCTTCTTGTTCAGTAACACATTCACAAACAACAAATAGCCCGGGAACTTGATGACTGTAGTCTATTGTATACATAGTTTACAAAAAAAAAAAAGAAAAAAAGGGAAAAAAGAAAGAGTCACAAAAGAAGGGTAATTTTCTTTTTTTTTTTTTTTGTTCTCTTTTTCTTTCGTGTATCAATATGCCAAAATATTACTGTGGTAAGTATGAACGAAAGGTCTTATAGAAGTATTATTAAACACAAAACTATAGAATACTGTGATATTTTCTTGACACACGATAGCTGTAAATATCTAACATCTATTGAACATGAAAGCTCATCTTTTTTTTTAATGTAGCATCTGTTCGAAAAGCTCATAATGCAGGCAAAAACCATATTCTCAATGTACGCAATTACTATGCAGGTAAAACAAAAAAGAACAAAAGAAGAGCGCGTTATTCATAGGGTATATCCTATAGAAATAAGTCATGATAAAGCACAGGCAATTATTGATGAGATCACAAGAGCATATGATGTTGCTGAAGCAGGTAAGATGTCATCATAAGAGAGAGTATGTGTTATCAACGCGTAGTATAGTATTACCTCCTCAGTATGCTGGATATCCTCAACCTCCTTATGGTGCACCATGTAAGTAGAATTGTTCTTTTTTTTTTTTTGTTTTGTAACATGTTTGTAGTCCCACCTCCATTTGGCGGTAGACCTCCACCTCCTCACATGATGGCTCGACCTGGTTTTCCGCCACCCTTTCCACCACCACCAGGCCAATTTATGCCACCACCACCTGGATTTAGACCTCCCCCTCCTCCTCCCCCGTCTCAACAACCACAAAGACCACCTCCACCTTCTAATACAGCTCCACCTGGATTCTACCCACCTGGTGCTCAACCTCCCCCTCCTCCTCCACCTTCTTCTTAATCATAATCATAATAAAAAAAAGAGAAAAAAGGGGAATCATGTAGATATAAAAAGAAGGATGATGTAAGCCACGTGTGTGTGTGTGTATATATATATACGCCTATTTTTTATTTTATTTTTTATTTTTTCTTTCTTCGTCAACATAATGGGTGTACTCTTCTCAAAAGAAAAGGTAAGAAAAGTGTATTCAACACGAACTAACCGAGTTAGAATGACTCAAAAAACTTTGAACAAGTTCTTTCAAGACTCGATGCCGATATTCAAAAAGCAGAAAGTCATTTAACACAACTCAAAATAAAACAGAGAAAAACGAGTTTCATGTGGATTATTTATTCGTTGGTGATCTGGACTGTCTGTGTCTTGTATTTGTTTTATCAGTGTGTAGATAATAAACAAGAAAACAGCACACAGGATGTGTTGTTGGCTGCTTTGCCTGTCATTGGTTTACCTGTCGTGTAAGTAGTAGAATACGAGTATGGGAGGGGGTTGTATGTAACTGTTATTTAGTATCTATCATGTACGTCGATTGTTGGTTTGGTGGTATGAATCAAGACAGAAAAAAGAAGAACTTCATTTGGCCCAGTTGCGTAAAGAACAAAAGGATAAATTGGAAGATTTGAAAAAGAAGACAAGTTATTATACAACACAATCCTTATTGGAAAAATACGATGAGGCACAAAAGAAGAAAAAAGAAGAATTAGCAAGACAACAACAACAACAACAACAACAACAAAGAAAGCCTGTCTCTATGCCCATGAGACCTCAGCCACCATTACTTCCACAACAACAACAACAACAACAACAAATGCAAAGAATGCAACAACCTATTTTACCTCCACCTCGTACTGAACCTCAATGGTATGATCGTATTGTCGATGCTTTAGTAGGGGATGTGGGTCCCGAGACTAAATATGCTTTGATTTGTAATCACTGTTTTGCTCATAATGGACTTGTGATGAAAGAAGAATTTGATACGATTCGTAAGAACCAAAAAAAAAAAAAAAAAAAAAAAAAAAAGGCTTATCTGATCTTGTCCTAGAATATGTGTGTCCTCATTGTAAACAATTTAATCCTTCCCGTCAATCCAAAATGATTCCCCAACAAGAGAAGAAAGAAGCAGTAGAAGAAGAGAAAAAGGATGTTATTGAAAAACAAGATAGTATAGAAGAAGAAAGTGATGAAAAAGTACTTGAAAAGATAAAGGCTGAATATTTACAAGACAATGATCCACCTACAATTGCATCCCGTGTTCGACAAAGACATACAACAACAAATAAAGACTAGTGACATTGAATTGATTTATCACCCGTAAGTCTACCTTGTCCAAACACAAAATGTCCAAAACCTGCTCCTAACACAGTTGCTATCATTAAATAGCCATTGTATGTCATAAACACCAACATAAGCCAGAAACTGATAGCTACCAAGAGAGCATATATGCTTGATTGAATAAATCGTCTTTTACTGGATAACCTACATATATAAAGAATTAGATGTGTTATGATACATAAGCTTACTTGTTGTGTTGTTGATAAGCATGAACAAGGGATCTTTGTTCACCTACTGCTACTTCTTCTTCTTCTCTTTCTTGTGTATTACGATGTAAAAGATATTCTGCCTCTTTCCATTGTTGATCTAATCTGATTGAATAGACGCGCATCCATTCATAAGCAGCCCCAATCAAAAAGATGGCAAGACAAGATAAGAACATAGTAAATGGACCTGAGATATGCCACCAACGAAATACAACACACGTATTTTCTACTTGCCAATTAAACAACATCTATACAGACACTAAGCCACTGCTTATATACCCACATATATACACATATAACATACATTCATACTACAAGTAGCTGGCATATCATGGTGTCCAGAATGATCCTCCATTTTAGAATGTAATGAAAAAGAAAAGAAATAAATAAATAAATAAAAAAATAGTATGCGTTATTTATGCTATTCCAATTAAAACACAGTTTAACTCATGAAGAACAACTCCGTCTTATGTTTGCATCAAATGACACTATTTTCTTCAAGTGATCGAAAGAGGCATGATAAATAACCGAGTACTCGAACTAGATCGATTTACTGACAACATTGTCCGGACTGTATTCGATTCAAAAGTCAAAGTCATGTCGAGAATAATTGACTTTGGTGTAAACTATGATTGAAAGCACGCATGCAACACACATTAGACGAAACATGTCTATATCCTATGGTATACCACACATCAAGTATTGTTGATGGCTCCTATCTATTTTACTTCCCATCTGTATGTTGGCGACGACTACAGAACTATTCTGGATTTCAATGTCCTGTATGCACTTTAATAATAAAAATAAAAAACAACAACAAAGCACTTTATTCTTGAGATCTGAGACGAGCACCAGCATTGATGACCTTGACGTTCAATTGAGCAGCACGTTCCAAAAGAGCAACACGCTTCTTGGAAGAAACGTTGTGGGCAATTTCGGCAGCGTAAGTACGGTTGTGCATCAACAACAAGTTGAGTTCACGGACGTTGGAGACAACGAACTTGCGGAAACCGTTGGGCAACAAGTTACGAGTCTTCTTGGCGGAACCGTAACCAATCTTGGGCATAGGAGCTTGACCCTTGAAACGTCTACGCATGTTACAATCGATACCCTTAGGCTTTCTCCAAGATTCCTAAATGGCCAACATGTGAATCATGGGATCATGGTCAACACGATACTTACACCGACACGCATGAAGCGGTTAGATTGGTGACGCTTGAAGTTAGCAGTGCGCTTCTTGACGATGGTGTGCTTGACAGCAGGAGTGACCATTTTAAACTAAAAAAAAAAAGAGTTAACATGTCTGCTGTCATCATCTATTCCATTTGGTCCATGTTGGTCAACTCGATTTTTTTTCTGTTTTTTTGTATCAAAGGTTTGTGTATCGTTGTTGTTCATGGATGGATGAATAGGATAGAGAAAGAGATCAACTTACTCAAAGATCTAATGGATGGATGCAAAGAGAAGGGGAAAAATGAGAATTGGCTGATTTCCTTCACTTCAATTCTCAGCAGCCATCATGCGTATGTGTCTGTGTGGATGTTTCTCACTGCTTAAAAAAAACACTGTCGGAGATTAAATTCGCCATGAGACAGAAAAAAAAAAAATCGAATTCAGGTACGGTTGCTATGGTAATGATGCATCCATCAAACTAATGGCACACATGTGTGTTGTAGTTTGACTGATTTATGCTTGTCTAATGATAGACTTGCTTATGCAGTGTATATCGATATATCTCTTACGCAATGAGACTTTCTTCTGTTCTATTTATATCTTTTTGGTGCTTTGTATTAGATAAAAGGCATTGTCAATCGTATAAAAAGATACCATTGAATTGGCAAGTATGATCAAAAGCCATCTAAAGAACAATAAGCATACATTTATTTTTTTGTAATAGCATTCAATCTCCGTAGAATGCATCTCTTTTACACTAGGGCATTTTTTTTTTATATGAGTAATTCTATTTATACCATCTACAGATGATATATGCATATCAGTTATTTTTTTTCCTGAGATTATTTTATAGATAAAATACGCCTATCTTCATTTCCTTTTTTTTTTTTTTTTTTTTTTTTTTACTTTATTCTCACCATGGTAGTTAATTCAATTCCTATTGTTGACTTTGCCAACTTCAAAACAAACCCCAAGAAAGTAGCTCAAGACGTGTTTGAAGCATGTAAATCCATCGGGTTCTTTTATATGGTTCATCATGATATTCCACAACAAGATATCGATAAAGCATTTGAATTGGTAAGCAAAAAAGAAAGTGTATATATATATATATAGAACGATGGTGCTCATACTCTGATTGAAAGAGCAAAGCCTTTTTTGACTTGCCGAAAGAAAAGAAGCGCAACTATTTAATCCAAGAGGACAATCACGGTTATTCTGAACTCTACAGTGAAACGTAACGCTATCTCTAATTTTTATTATTGGCAGAACTCATATCTCTTTCTTTTTCTGATATTAGATTGGATCCCGAGCATCAAAGACAAGGTGACCATAAAGAGTAAGTGATACAAATGAGACATAATTATATGCTTACATGGAATCAAAAAAAAAAAAAGAGGATTTAACTTTAGAAACTTCAAGAACGGTCAACCATTCGCACCTCTTCCTGATATATTTCAAGACAATGTCAAGTTTATAGAAAAGTTCTCAAAGGTATAAATTATCTACCCCCTCTCCTTCTCCCTCTCATCTCTCTCTCTCGTTATATGTAGGACTGTCATGCAACGGCACTTCAAGTACTTGAGGCGTTTGCCATCGCTCTTGAAATCTCAGACGATAAAGGAGGAAACCAATTCTTTACATCCAAACATAGCTATGAACACTCCGCTGAAATCCTCCGGTTCCTCAAATATCCACACGGAGGAGCAGCCGATTACAAAGATCCTATTCGCGCAGGCGCTCATTCGGATTATGGATCCATCACGCTCTTGTTTCAAAAAGATGTACCTGGCCTTGAAGTCCAAGCAAGTCGTGAACAATGGATTGCAGCTCCTTTGATTCCTGGTGCGATTATCGTGAACGTAGGAGACCAAATGGAACTCTGGACAAATGGACTTTTGAAATCTACAAAACATCGTGTCACTTTCTTGCCTGAACATCATCATCTTGATCGGTATTCCATACCGTTTTTTGTTCATCCAAATGATGATACGCCTCTAGTGCCTGTGCCTTCTAAACATGTGGATCAAACTCAAAAGACAACTATGAATGCAGGTGAACATTTGCGACATCGCTTAGATGCTACTTATACATATGAGAAACACTCTTAATAGAAATAAGCACATGTCTCTTTTATTGTCACATTTTCTACATGTATGTACGGACATTGAAAACGATATTTGTTTATATTTATTTTAAGTGTTGTGTATCTATGCAAAAAAATAAAAAAAAATAAGGGAAGAGGATGATAAATGACAAAAATGAAGAAATAAATGCTTTAAAAAAAAAGAGAGAGAGAGAGAGAGAGAGAGAGAGAGAGAGAGAAAGTGTGAAATAAATAGTATTTACATATATATATATAAACAAAATGTATACATAGACACTTTTGAGTATAAAGGTGCTTATTGATAGATGGAATGAGTGACCATTGGTAAATTTTCAAGCAAGAGGCGGAGTTGCTGGAGATCCGTCTCCCATCTGAACCTGAACTTTACAGTGTTGGTTGTGTCACCCAATATTTGCAATGCCGTTGTGTACTTGAGTTCACATAATTCAAAGGCTGCATTTGCTGTAGCCACATCGCCTTCATAATAAATAGATCCTTGAGATTCGATAGCATATTCAATCTAATCGATACGAGTCAGTAAGACAAATAGATAAAATATATCTCTATGTACCTCTTCCTTAGCTTCTTTATATAGGTTCTGTAGTTCAGAAGAAAGTGTCAATAGAAGCATATGATCATGCTGCGGTTGTTGTTGTTGTTGTCTTTGCTTTGGTTCTTCTATGGAATAGTTTGTAGGTTGATAGAATAACGTTTTTGTAGGTGAGGCTGAAAATACAACAGAGAAAGTAGAAGAGACAGAAGATGTACTGGCACGACGCTTTCGAATACGAGGAAGCCATTTTGATGTATTGAATAAAGTATTGTTACTGCTAGTTGAATGATAAGAGAAGCGTTTATTGTTGTTGTTGTTGAATAAACGAGCAGATGCAGATCGTAATCTTTTAGGAAAACTTTCTGAAGATGTAGTAGAAGATGTAGTAGAATGAAGCATAATAAAGTGAAGAAGAAGAAAGGAGAGACGGAGAAAAAGTTTTTAACATAAGCCTCCGTCGTATTTAAGTGTTTTTTTTCCTTGTACCTTGTTTAACATCTTGTCATACAACGCCATCATATATTAACATTTAACCGACCCTTTCCTGATCTGCTCTTTTATAACAGTCGTTCCAATAAAAAAAAAAAAATTAAGGGGCGGGTTCTTAAAAATCACATGACAACTTTTATTTGTCACCTTTACCCATCTTGATTTAAATATGCTTCACATTTAAACACTTTTCAAAAACGTTCACGGAATGCTGTACAGACGCATAGAAGTTATCGAGAAGGACAAAATTACAAGCTTCAGTAATTCGTGTGGCTAGCCCCTCTCCCCCTTGTCCTCAAGCTTACTACGCTTGATATTTATTAAACTAAATAAGTATTAATTCCATGACTTCAATTATAGCTCCTGATGATGATAAAATGCAGGCTCACCTATGGAAACCTGATCATGGCTTTTGTTTTCTTTAAATAGCGATATAGTTTTGAAAACTACACAAGCTTTGGAGAGCAGTTTACCTTGCAAAATCACTAATACCAACATCACAATGCATCATATAGTTTTAACTATATCGATTCAGAACCTGCCTCAAGCAAAATTTCTTATGTTATTAACTTGCCTTTTTAATAGAAAACGTGAACTGCGTAAACATGGATCGAGTCAACGACCTCTTAACCAGCAAGTATTACCATAAAAAATACAGGTTGACTGACACATCTATAGAACACATCTATAGCAAGACATGTAATATTCATAATGATATATTGAAAGTACATTCAAATACATCCTTTGGTGTTGGAGCGACTGTGTTGACAATAAATACCCAAAGAAAAAATTTAGTAGCCACGGCGAGTGTATTTCTATGAGGGCAGATATTTTGGGTATCCCGGAGCTTTAAATTAATTAGGCAAGCCACATTAACCTAAATTGCATTTTATGCTTCCGAACCTGACTAGCAGTAGTTCTTTATTTCCATCTATTAATAAGTCTATAAAAAAAACAAACGTTGTGAACAAACCTATTTTAGAATTCAGTTTACCAATGAGGAGCGTTAAAAATCGTTTAAAATTTAGAAAGTGCTGTTCTGGATGATTTTTCTACTTTTAATCTTGTTATTGGTTGGGCTTCAGACAAGAGAAATAAAAAGCTAACTAAAGGCCTCTCTCTCTCTCTCTCTCTCTCTCTCTCTCTCTCTCAGAAGCGAAAAATGATTTAGTACAGTATACTGTACAAATGGGCTCTATTTGTTTTTGAATAAAGATATGAAACCAAAGAACAGTAATGCTTACACTATAAGGGATTAATGCAACACAAGCGCTGTTCTATCAGAGTCAAGTACGACATGTATTTCGATTATACAATCAAAAAGAACATTTGCACTGTTAAGTGCAAAAGCGTCCATTCACATGGAACGTATAAGTGAATTCATTTGTCAGATGGTGATGCCAAAGAAATTCATCGAAAAAGTCAGGCAAGACCCTTTGATCACGCCTAAAAAAAATGGCAACTGGCAACTTATTTCGCATGGGAGAAATGATGGATGATGCCAGAAAGATTGACCTTGTTCTTTCAAACCAGGAAAAAGTTAAATATGAAATGAACAAGGTTAGTGCGCAATTCAATATCAGCAAGAGTAGCGAGTTCCTTGGAGAATTCACCAAGATCAGAAAAGAACTTGAGGGTTTCCTTTTCGCCTCCTGACATCTAGTCATACAATCTCCCTTTTGCTACTCAACCAATTGTCATCGATGTCACTTGCAAGGCGGTTTTTGAGAGCAAAAAGTATCTTTGTTCCTGAAAGAGACTGAAAATTAAAAAAAAATTGGTCTACATATTCAAAAAGCTTCATAATACTCTAAACAGAGTTAGAAGTTCAATGATAACTATATAATAAGTATGGTAACGATGATGTTTTATCTTGGAATGTAAACTACAAGAATGACAAATGTAATACTGATAAAGAATATATAACCACACAAAGTAGCTATACTGGTATAGTTTCGGAAAGTTCAATGGCAGCAAGGAAGGGAAACGGAGAGGACTAACTATTGAGCTGATAGTAATGGTCTCGTACTTTCGCTTGTTTTGAAACAACGCAAGTCTTATTTTTTTTCGCTCGACTTTATGAAGTGACAACGCCATTTGAGCAAATGTTTAAGTGTCGTTCTAAAGTCATCAAGCTCCAATAGAGAACTTGGGATATGCATCGAAGAAATACATTGTGCAACAAAGTAATCTTTTTGTTTGAACAGTTGTATGATATACCCATTGGTGTCCCACCAATTCATGTAAATATTGCTTATACAATGGTCTTTTGTGATTCCTGTGATGCCTTTCAACATAGTAGCGTTAATACGAATGTTTTTTGATTGTTGATATTGCAATAAGCTGTCATTAGCTGCCTGAGTTTTGAATTCTATCCCGCAAAATTCAATTTCATGTCGATTGATAGATATCAAAATCTATCATATTTTTAGTACCCATTGTTGTTTGAGTTACCTTCGCCAACTTCATCTTCTACCTCTTCTTCTGCAAAGCTGTTTTCGTTGCTGTCACCTACAATACCTTCTTCGGCATTATTCAATTGTTCTTCTTCTACATGATTGACGTTCTTATCGGCTTCTACTTCTTCATTATCATGCTCGTCATCATCAACAGATGTTTCTTCCTCTTCCTCTTCTCCTAAAAATGCTTCATCTACTTGAGCAGCTTCGCGTAGCAAGTGGCCAGAAAACGACATGTATTTTGAGCTGGTCTTCATTCCTTCTATAACTAAGTCATTTTTACAAGTTATCTATTTTATACGTTTAGTTTGAGAAGTTACAGAAATAAACATTTAATGGATATATGACTTACCAAGGCAGAAGTCAAGACAAAGATATTCTTGAATGTAATTGTGGTAGTTTCGGGACTGAATAATCGCGGATTAAATGATCAATGTAAAGCTTATGTATATTGACAACTTTATACTTACTGTTTTTGAAGAGCGGTACCAGGGATTCTATACAGGAGTATAGTTGTATTGTAATATTTGATCTAAATGAGCATTAACTTGTATGCATTGCAGCAACCGAAGCTGACAGAGTGGGCAGCAATTGGATCTGTCAACTTTGACGCAAAGTTGTTAAATGGAGGAACTCTGACTTTTAAAAGATATTTTTCGTGTATGAATTTTATTTCCATTGTTTCTTTGTGTGGATTGCTATTTGGTTGCTGGAGCCTTTTTGGTTCCTGGGATTTCTTTATACTCCCCATTTCTTGAGGCTTCTTAGGGCTCTTCATATCTTTAGTAATGAAAGAGAGAATGGAGAACAAAAAACTGTGCCTTTTTTGCGTGTTATCGAATTACCGCTTCTGATTTTTTTATTTTTTCTCAAGAACTACGACAATAGAAAAAGCAATTTTATCTCCACTATGTCACGCTTCTCTCCACCACTCATATGTGTGCAGGCTTTATCTTTTTCTCTTTACTACATCATACAGAATTAAATTTTTCGTATCTCCAGCCGTTTTATCTAAAATAAAACCACTACAACCAGCAGTTCGTTTTATCTTTTTGTGAAAATAAAAACTTTTGGCAGGAATTGTTAAAGGTTTCTTTCTAAGTTTAAACAACTTTATTTAGTGTCTTATCCATCCAATGCAATCCTCTTAAGTGACTTTAGGGCATGATTCCACTGCCATTTACTATACTGCTATTTTTGGCCAAGGTTACTGCCGCCAAATTTGCTAAAAATCCGATGTGTCACGAGTGTAATAAGGAGCTTTCTTTGTCATAGCTTATTTGAAGTGTCACCATCCTAATTCTCCTTTTTTTCTTTTGGTCCTCCCTTATTACTTAATCCACACTAAAGACCAGGCCAACATTCCAAACAATACAGTATTTTTAGTAACCATTGTCCATTTAGTAATAAAAATCCAAATTTTACATGATTGCGATAGAGAAGACATGTGTTCATGACAAGCTAGTGAACGTCCCCTCTCTTTCTCCTTTGATGCTCCTGTCTTTTCTTTCTTCTCAATATAACTGAGTCCAAAAATAAAGAACATCAAATACTGCATGAATGACAACTTGTAGTGGTGCCACTGTCATCTAAAAAAGAACTTGTTTTGTTGAATAAGCATATATTGATAAGGAGAAAGAGATTCTCGGAGAACTAGAAGTCCCTTTTTTTACGGTGGCAATGCGTTGGTTCTTTGCAATCTATCATCCACAAAAAAAATAGTTGTGCTATAGTACATGTTTATTTTTCTATTATTGGAGCGTGGTGTATAAATCATTTTTTTTAATTTAGAAAGGCATTGAAGTCTTTTGTTTAGCTAGTTCCTTCATTTTATCCTATAGAATTTAAGTTAGAAATCTCCAATACATGTATCACACTCTCTTACTTCTTTCCATGCTTGAATTGTTTGTGGCATCTTTTCTAAATTACGTCTAATGGTTTCTTCTCTTTCGGCACGCAAACGTTCATGCTTCTCCAACTTATTAGGACGTGTTCTCAATGGCTTCTTAGCAGTGGCTGTAGGCAATCCAATCGAACTAGGTTCAATGCCTTGTTGAATACAAGCCTTTCTCAAGTCGTTTTGTACACGTCGAGAGACTTGAGAAGGTCTCCAGAAAGACTTGCCTTTAGCTTCGTTGAATACAAGTTGAGGTTTGATATCAGCTTCAAGAAGCTTTAGTGTTTGAACTTTAGTTAAAACCTTTTCTGAGAATACACGATAAGTTGACATAGTCTAGGGGTTTTATAAGAAAAAAAAAGAGAGAAGGGAAGGGGGGTAGGGCAAAAAAAATCTGAGGATCCGCTGTCACATGTAATACCGAACTCAACCGGACATGATTCATTTATGCAAATGAAGGTAAGAAGAGTAAAGTCCGGCATCTAGCTCAGATCATGTCAATTTGGCCTTAAAAAATCAAAGAAGCAAGCTTACCCTATTGTTCTATCTCAAGCTATAGAACTCTCATCATCAAAGCAAGAAGACTTCAATTGAAGACTTTCAGCGTTAAGAAACCAAAGAAGGGCCGCTATGCATCATTTCATGATTATTGACAGGGCAGTTCTGTCAAGAAATGCAGTGCAAAAGATACAAGAGGCAGCCGATAAGAACTGCGGCTCATGATGGCAAATGAACTGATATACGATTGAGAAAATAACAGGACAAGTTCTGGATTAGAAGATACCAACTACCAGCCCAATAAGCCCAGAGAAGAGGATACAGAATAAAAATAAAGGTGATCCCATTTTACCAGTAAAACTAGTTCTTTGTGCTCATTTTTGGAAAAAAAAAAAAGAAAAAAAACTATCTCATTTGGAGCTTCAAGTTAACCTAACCCCATCTTAGCCTATTTTCAGATGCTTCCTTGCTTTTTTTATTATCAAACTGCATCTCAAGCAATACTAAAAAAAAAAAAAAAAAAAAAAGAAAGAAAAACTTTCAGAGTCAAGGACTGCTATAAAAATGAATTTTAGTTGTCTAATACACTCTAAATATACGATCAAATATACAGACGGTGTAAGAACGTATCAAAAGAAAAAAAAAAGAATCTCAATCTGCCCCCATCAAATGCGAAAGTGGCACAAATTGGATGCAAAGATACTATATTTGTGTCAGAAACAAAGAAGGGAGAGGATAGTTGCAACGATAAAAAGGGTTGGATTTGTTGTCAGTACTAAGCAACATAAGAATGCACCACAGCGTAAGCGATAGAAGAAATCTTTTATCTCTGAGCGCATAATTCTTCCATCAAAAATGGAAAATTTAACCAGATCTTCATTTAGATATGGAAGAAAAACGCGTTCAATGAAAAAAAAAAATGCGACCGCTTACCCTGTGGTAATAGCAGCTTGAAGAAGTTTTGCTGTAAAGTGGATCGGATACGAATGAAGAAGAAGGCATATTTGTGTGCCTTGAAATCGGCATAGAATAGCAGTAATAAAGGCTACAGTAATTGTTTGAATAGATTAGATTTGGAGAGCCTGTACCGGCTGCTAGGACAAGCTTGTCGCAATAGGCAAACAGCAGGTGAGCCCGTGCTTTCATAGAGGGTAATTCGATCATGCAAGCTATAGGCTTAGTGGATAATGTCTGAGAACCGCCAAAAATTGCTTGAGAGCAATTATTCTAGATAATTTCAATTGGCTTAATTGACTAGAGAAGGAACAAATTACAACTGAATTATTCTCCATCATTGTACAAAAACAATAACAAATGATGACAAGGGACAGCAAAGAATAGTAAATATTATATGTTTTTTTTGGATTTGTTTTCTAATCTCAAAACAGAAAAGTAAATTTTTGCATAATCTTTTTCGATTATTTTCTTACTTTAATTTGATTCTTCTAAATTGAATACATTATAGCGCAAGTGGTGGAGAAAATTTTACATCAAAAATAGAAGAATTTTTTACTCATTGAAGGGAAGCCTTGGCTAAATTTTCTATCAATATAAGGAAGATGCAATTGCTTACGCTGTAGCAAATTGGTTGAATGTTTTTGAGTATTGTTGTGAAAAAAACAACTTACAAATTTCTGAAAGACAAAGGGCTTAGTCAAGGACACTTTCGCGTTTTCTAAAGCCATCTTGAGAAGTATCTAAGGACGATGCTTAGCCTCGGAGAATTTCCTTGGTGCATGATTTGAGTGTTTCCTTGGAAGTAGTAGTCAGACTAATAGGTGGTAATTGACTAGATCGGCCGGGTTGTCTTTCTCATGGATTGGGACTACCTGTGTGACTCGTCAATAGTGAGGCGTGTATGGCCAACGTCAGCACGGATCAAAAACATGAAAAATCAGGAGACTACTAGAATCTATGCCATGTATACAGAAAGTAAAACTAGAGCCATAAAAGAATTATGATAATAGCTATAGATGTCAGGAACTTCACATGAATGCAATGGTTTTACATAAATATTCAAACGCCGATAACATTTATGCCGACTTATAAGTATGCCAATTGTGTACTCAAAAAAAATATTTTCTAGAAAAAATAGAAACAACTGCTTTAAATAAATCGAAAATATCTTCTGTAATGACAAAAGATAAAAAAAAAAGTAGAAAATTTCTAAATTTTCTGCTTAAAATAAGAAAAAAAGCGTGTTTTTCAATTTTTCTATTGTAAAATAAAAAAAGAATCTACCAGTCAGTAACCTCTTCTTTAAACTAAAGTAATAAGACTATTATCTGGTAGATTCTTTTTTTATTTTACAATAGAAAAATTGAAAAACACGCTTTTTTTCTTATTTTAAGCAGAAAATTTAGAAATTTTCTACTTTTTTTTTTATCTTTTGTCATTACAGAAGATATTTTCGATTTATTTAAAGCAGTTGTTTCTATTTTTTCTAGAAAATATTTTTTTTGAGTACACAATTGGCATACTTATAAGTCGGCATAAATGTTATCGGCGTTTGAATATTTATGTAAAACCATTGCATTCATGTGAAGTTCCTGACATCTATAGCTATTATCATAATTCTTTTATGGCTCTAGTTTTACTTTCTGTATACATGGCATAGATTCTAGTAGTCTCCTGATTTTTCATGTTTTTGATCCGTGCTGACGTTGGCCATACACGCCTCACTATTGACGAGTCACACAGGTAGTCCCAATCCATGAGAAAGACAACCCGGCCGATCTAGTCAATTACCACCTATTAGTCTGACTACTACTTCCAAGGAAACACTCAAATCATGCACCAAGGAAATTCTCCGAGGCTAAGCATCGTCCTTAGATACTTCTCAAGATGGCTTTAGAAAACGCGAAAGTGTCCTTGACTAAGCCCTTTGTCTTTCAGAAATTTGTAAGTTGTTTTTTTCACAACAATACTCAAAAACATTCAACCAATTTGCTACAGCGTAAGCAATTGCATCTTCCTTATATTGATAGAAAATTTAGCCAAGGCTTCCCTTCAATGAGTAAAAAATTCTTCTATTTTTGATGTAAAATTTTCTCCACCACTTGCGCTATAATGTATTCAATTTAGAAGAATCAAATTAAAGTAAGAAAATAATCGAAAAAGATTATGCAAAAATTTACTTTTCTGTTTTGAGATTAGAAAACAAATCCAAAAAAAACATATAATATTTACTATTCTTTGCTGTCCCTTGTCATCATTTGTTATTGTTTTTGTACAATGATGGAGAATAATTCAGTTGTAATTTGTTCCTTCTCTAGTCAATTAAGCCAATTGAAATTATCTAGAATAATTGCTCTCAAGCAATTTTTGGCGGTTCTCAGACATTATCCACTAAGCCTATAGCTTGCATGATCGAATTACCCTCTATGAAAGCACGGGCTCACCTGCTGTTTGCCTATTGCGACAAGCTTGTCCTAGCAGCCGGTACAGGCTCTCCAAATCTAATCTATTCAAACAATTACTGTAGCCTTTATTACTGCTATTCTATGCCGATTTCAAGGCACACAAATATGCCTTCTTCTTCATTCGTATCCGATCCACTTTACAGCAAAACTTCTTCAAGCTGCTATTACCACAGGGTAAGCGGTCGCATTTTTTTTTTTCATTGAACGCGTTTTTCTTCCATATCTAAATGAAGATCTGGTTAAATTTTCCATTTTTGATGGAAGAATTATGCGCTCAGAGATAAAAGATTTCTTCTATCGCTTACGCTGTGGTGCATTCTTATGTTGCTTAGTACTGACAACAAATCCAACCCTTTTTATCGTTGCAACTATCCTCTCCCTTCTTTGTTTCTGACACAAATATAGTATCTTTGCATCCAATTTGTGCCACTTTCGCATTTGATGGGGGCAGATTGAGATTCTTTTTTTTTCTTTTGATACGTTCTTACACCGTCTGTATATTTGATCGTATATTTAGAGTGTATTAGACAACTAAAATTCATTTTTATAGCAGTCCTTGACTCTGAAAGTTTTTCTTTCTTTTTTTTTTTTTTTTTTTTTTAGTATTGCTTGAGATGCAGTTTGATAATAAAAAAAGCAAGGAAGCATCTGAAAATAGGCTAAGATGGGGTTAGGTTAACTTGAAGCTCCAAATGAGATAGTTTTTTTTCTTTTTTTTTTTTTCCAAAAATGAGCACAAAGAACTAGTTTTACTGGTAAAATGGGATCACCTTTATTTTTATTCTGTATCCTCTTCTCTGGGCTTATTGGGCTGGTAGTTGGTATCTTCTAATCCAGAACTTGTCCTGTTATTTTCTCAATCGTATATCAGTTCATTTGCCATCATGAGCCGCAGTTCTTATCGGCTGCCTCTTGTATCTTTTGCACTGCATTTCTTGACAGAACTGCCCTGTCAATAATCATGAAATGATGCATAGCGGCCCTTCTTTGGTTTCTTAACGCTGAAAGTCTTCAATTGAAGTTTTCTTGCTTTGATGATGAGTTCTATAGCTTGAGATAGAACAATAGGTCAATCTTTCTCTTTTAAAGTTTATTTTATGCTTTTGCTATTAATCTCTCAATAAGATGTATTTCAAGTGTAATTTTGGATAAACCACTGTATTTTTCAAACATCAGGCTTTCAGACAGTGTTCAAGATGTGCATGTAGCCCGCAGCTATTCCATTGGCCGAACATTTTGACAGTCTTTTTGCAATTGACATATTGCTATCGGACTACAACATTTCATTTGGTTCCTAATTATAAACCAGTTCGTGGATTATTTACAGTACTTGATTGAGCGTCAAATATGCTGGCATCAAGTCTAAGGCCAGATAAAAAAGCGGCATCAAGATTTTTTAGAGATTGATCAACAGAAAAGCGGTTTACAAAGGTAACTATTTTGTAAGATACGCTTCGTGTACGAGAGAAGTATTTTTAGCAAGAATAATGTATAGTCTTAACTACCTTGCCTTGATGTCTCGATGCTCATTTTCTTAAAAGATTTTTATTGTTTGAAATCTATCATTGTGAATCATCATGGTAGCAAAAATCAAAAGTCTTCTCGTAAATCTCTATGATGAATTAGCATCGCAATTATTTGTGATGCTCACGCCTAAAAAAGAGTAGCAAGGACATAATTTGTTGTATATGATATAATGATTCTTGTCTAACCGTGTTTTTGCGCTTAATGGATCATATTTTGTGAGAATTTAATATAGAATTAAGAGTACACTTTATTGTTTTGTACCATGAATACAAGACTTGTTGTATTTGAATGTTAGTTAAGGTAAAAAATGTGTGGATACACCCTTCTTGTATCATGCCTCTTAATGCTTTATATGTGTATCAGAAGCAAACTCGTTATGAGACATTCAATTCATCAGGAAACTTATGTCTGTGCCTTCTTCATAAATCCAATTTCAAGATTCCTCAATTCTTGTTGAATAGTTCTTAATCTTTAAAATGGCCGCCTGCTCTTTTGAACAGAAGGATTGAATTCACCTCTGTATAATTATAAACAATGCTATACACCATCACATTCCTTCTTTCTTTTGCGCAAGTTCATATTCACTTGGAAGCATTCAAAATAGAAGGCCTTCTTTTTTTTTTATCAAAAAGTTAATGGCCAAGCGCTCTTGTTGTTTTGAGCCTTTTGTGAAGTTGAGTACTTACGGAGCAAAGATACGGAACATTCAATTAATTGAGGTTAGACAACACATGCAACCATTTCCAAAACAATCTCGATTAAATCAACGATTTCAAAGTCAATTACACTAGATCAAGAAGGCAATGTGTGTGCGTTTGTCGTTCTATTTTTTTTTTTTGCTGTCTGTGCATTGCCAAGTCTTTTTTTTTTGTTTCTTTATTCTATTCAGCTAAAGACTTATTTCAAGGTTTCTTGTTATACTTGAATCATGCAAGCTGTTCATTCTTATATTGTCTGTCAAAGAAAATAAATCAAGTGTGACACATTTGATAAGTGACATGTGTTTTATTTTGATATCTTGGGGCTCAATTGCCTTGAAGCCTTGAATGATCTGGGCATTTGATCAGATCTTTTTCCCTTGCTGATACTAAATAATGAATTCGGGATGATAACGGAACTCTAGATCAGTAAGCTTTTTTTTTTTTTTTTTTTTTTTTTTTTTTTTTTTTTTTTACTTAATTAATTCCATCTGACTTTTGCTTCCGTACACACTCTATCGATGATTAATGTCCGACTGTTCTTAATTGACAGTGTAAACATTAAAGACAATAGTCCTATTTCTCGAAACCAGAAAAAAAAAAGATCCAAAATAGTCAACTCAAAACCTTTTCTTCTGTATCTTAAAAAGAAAAATTATACTAAACAATCCAAATAAACTGCTTCAAACCAGTGTACTTAACCATAAATGCTGCATGGGAAGTTGTATCTGTTTTCATTGAGTAAACAAGAAAGAGGTAATTTATGTACTCCCTATTGATCTATTAATGTGTTATTAATAAATGGAAGTACGACATTTAAAAATCTAATTATTGAGGCAAAGAAATGCGAGAGAATATCGTCACCTTCAGTTGCAAGGCACAAAAAAATTTAGGGTGTACATTATACAAATTTAGAAACTCAAGTTGTATGAAACATAAAAAATAGAACACTTGTTCTTGCCTACAGAAAAAGAAGGAGAACGTCTTTTTGTCAGAGACTAATAAAGAAGAAAATAGCTAAAAAGCAAAACTACTGTACAACTAAAACGCTCATATTACATGCACTTTTTTTTACTATGATCAGCTGAAAATATTCTACCTAATTTAAGTTTTCTGTCGAATTTATAAATAATGCTGTCTCAAGTTCAATTCCCTTTTATTTATTTTCAATCACGCTCTGTGCTAGCTGAGATTCTTGTTTTAGTGTCAAAAAATTTTGTGTTCCCTCAAGAAAAAAAAAATCAGTTTTAATTCAGACCTTCTTTCAATTGCATGAACAAGCACCCACACATGGCTTCGAAAATAGATAAAAAACTTCAAAGCATAAGTTGTCGAATTGCATCAACTATATACATCTTGCCATTAGAGTCAGAAAAAAAGGAAGAAAAAAAAGCAATGGGTTAATAAAAAAAAGGTGCCAAGTATAAACATTTATGACACGAGGGAATGGATAGTATATACATTCAATTATTTACCCGCCAGCTGGATATAGAAGTGTTTAAAAATAAAGCGCACAAGAAAAAATTACAAGTATAAATATGGTCCATCTTACAAGTGGTTATCGTTTTTTTTTTCTTTATCACAACTCTATTCCCTTCCTTTAAATTACATATACTTATAAAATGAAGTTCTCAGCTCTTGCCGTTGCCGCCTTTGCTACTGCTGCCAGCACTGTTTCTGCCACTATCACTGTATGTATTACGAACTATCAAAAAATAAATAGATTCTAATTATTCTTTATAGCTCATTCAACCTTGGGCCTCCACTACCTGGACTGCTGGTCAAGCCGGTACTGTTCAATGGAGTTCTTCTGCTGATTTGGCCTCCAAGTACTGTGAAATTCACTTGTTGACCACTGTTAACAACACTGTCTCCTTTGTTTCCAACTTCACTGCCAACGGTAACTTGATCCCTTGTACCTACACCTCTGCCAACTTCCACCCCTTGCCCGATTACCCTGCTGGTCAATACTCCATCCGTATGGGTCCCAATGGTGAAAGCACTGACTCCTACGCTTACTCTGGTGAATTCCCCTTCGTTGGTCAAGGTTCTGTCGCCATCTAAAGTGTGAAAACTTAAAGTAGAATGTCTTTTTTTTCAATTGATAAAATACATAAATAGACATTTACTTCAATTATAGAAACACCCATTCATCCAATACACATTTTATATCCTTCAAGTCATAATAAATCATATAGTCAAGAACAACCTGTATATGAGTAATTTGTTCAATGTGGTACTATTGTTCTATTTTTTAAAAGAGAGACCGCTGCAAGTATCAATTAAAGATCAATTAATTCGATTACACAGAATGCAACACGAAATTAAACCTTGTACCTTTTTATTGCATGTCACGAACAAGTTTAAAAAAGAAAAAACTATACGTAAGATAAGAAATTAACTGATAAATGTACATGTATTAAATACAAAAAAAAAAAGAGGAGGCAATAAGGTATACAAAAAAAAAGGAGAGACTACTAGTAGTCTCTTGTCAAACGATTCGGACCTCTTTTTCTCTTCTTTTCATTCTCGCGATCCATTTCCTTTTTCATAAGAATTTGAGCTAATCTAATAAACAAAGAGTAAAGATCCATAAATAACTCCATCGAATGGCCGGGAATATCTCTTGATCCTGCACTTGCACGTTCAACAATCATTTGGGTATCATACATGACTTGATAAGAAAGTTAGGCCCGTACATTCTCACACATAATTCAATGGCTTACCAAATCCTGCAAATGCCAATAGACCAGCATATAATTCAAATGAAAATACAGAGGCCGATCTCAAAAAGAATGTATTGGCTAAGGACAGCCATAAAAGCACTCCAAGTACTGTGCTTGAAAAACCACCCACATATAACATACTGCGACGATTCGCCATGACTGCGCTCATGGAAAATCCGAGAAAAATCAATACTGCTGATGAAAGAGCCATAAACACAATGTTTCCTGATGGATCCCAATCTAGAAAGAATGATAAAAAGGTCGATAATGCAATACCACTAAATATGGAATAGGTCTACCATTCTATCAGTTATGCATACGCATGAACAAAAAAAAAAAATTAACTTACGCCAAGTAAAGACCACCGACTTGTACTATTTGGTGAAGTAAAACGAAACATTGATACACTTCCAATGGTACCTAAAGAGCCTAAAGTAGAGCCAGCTGGACCAAGATATTCACCAACTTGTGTACCAACGGTTGCTATAGCACACATAGCAGCCAGTGTTAAATACACGTTGACCAGATGCCTTCTCACAGGTCTGCTCAAGGCATTCGAACTGCTGCTACTGTTACTACCATAATAATCTTGTTTTCCTGACATTGTAAAATAACAATAGAAAAAAAGAAAAGAAAAGAAGAGGGAGGAAACAACTAGTTCGGAATTAAAACAAATGATTTGCTTTAAACTGATTGGGCCGGAGTAAATATCCATCTGGTGGGCCTGAAGTTAAAGCGAACAAGAGGCAGAGACAGCAGAAATAAGTATATATGCGGCAGACTGACAAAACGAGCAAGGATTTCCAAATAGAATGTCCCTTCTTTCACACTACAGGTAAAATACTGCATCCAAATGCATCCATTAGGATGGATGGAAACTCTATAAGATAAGAATATCCATCCATCCGTATCGTATTTAAATGTTTGCTTATCCTTTCATTTCGATTTTTGTTAGTACAACATGCCCGCCTTAGGTTTGCCCGCTGATGTCAGCGCTACTGCTGATGGTACTCGTAGATTGTTCAACAAGTGGTCTTACGAAGATGTTGAAGTCAAAGATATCTCTCTCCAAGACTACATTCAAATCCGTCAACAAGTCTACTTGCCCCACACTGCCGGTCGTTTCGCTGTCAAGCGTTTCCGTAAGGCCCAAGTAAGTTCATTGAGACATGAAGTATAATGACTAACATGCAATAGTGTCCCATTGTTGAACGTTTAACCAACGCTTTGATGATGACTGGTCGTAACAACGGTAAGAAGCTCATGGCTGCTCGTATTGTTCAACACGCTTTCGAAATCATCAACTTGTTGACTGATGCCAACCCTCTTCAAATCCTCGTTGATGCCATCATCAACTGTGGTCCTCGTGAAGATTCTACCCGTATCGGTTCTCAAGGTACTGTCCGTCGTCAAGCTGTTGATGTCTCTCCTCTCCGTCGTGTCAACCAAGCTATCTCTTTGTTGACTGTCGGTACTAGAGAATCCGCTTTCCGTAACGTCAAGACCGTTGCTGAATGTCTCGCTGATGAATTGATCAACGCTGCTAAGGGTTCCGCCAACTCTTATGCCATCAAGAAGAAGGATGAACTTGAACGTGTTGCCAAGTCCAACCGATAAATGTCCTTTATCTTTATATTTTGGGTTTTTTTTTATTAAACAAAGTTCTCTAAACCAAAATAAAAAGTCTGATAAAATGTTGCTACTGTACACTTCTCTATTTACATCATTCTCAATCATTATCTTCTTGAGCATAAAAGAACTTTCTTTCTTCAATTTGCTCTTCAATGCTTTTCAAGTTGGGTACATTTAGATAGCCCTTGTGGTAGAGCAAGACTTCTTCCACAAGCAAATGTGGGATCAAATTTCTATAGCAAAGAAAATGAATCAATACGCATGTTGCATGAAACAAAACAACATACCTTCTTGGTGCAACCTTCAGGCAGTGTTCAGCATCCATACGCAAATCTAACACACTGTCATAATGTGCTCCTGAACTAAATCCAATACGAAGGGAATATTCTTTATCGAGGACACTTTGTCTGTTTCTTTCATATAACTCGAATGTAATCTGAGTAAGGTAATCTAATTCGGGCAGTGTGTTTCGAGGCACCTTGGTTGGTACACCAGAAAGGTAAATCAGGTTGAGCAATGCATGGACATGAGATTCTTTGGTAAAATAAAGGCGAGTACGAGCCTTTTCACTAGATGTCATCTCATCCAAATCATTCAATATCTTCTTTAGTAAAGGGAAACTGATCAACATGCCAATATTCTTCTTTTCAGTATCTGATATACCATACTCTTGAGGTGCAATAAAATCAAACATGACCTTGACAGCTTTGTAAAGTTTATGAACGTCTGAATTACACTCGTTGTTGTTTGGGCTGCTATTGTCGTCATCATTGGGAACACTTTCGTCTTTAAAAATTGTAAGCAAGAACTGTCTGTTGTGAAGTGAGTCGTATTTTAAAGAATCATACAAGACACTGATCCAAGATGGATCAGGATATTTGTCAGTACTGGGCTCATCACTTTCATCGCCGTTACTTGTGAGTGTAAAGCTGCGAAACATCTTTTCCCACCTCTCTTTGAAAAGCATGGGTGAGTCGAAACAACACCAACGTCTTTGGATGTTGTCCACATCCATTGTAGCCCAGTTCTCTCGCATAACATGTTGCATACGGCTCATGATAGCAGAGATTTCTTGAAGAATAACATGAGGCTGAGGAAGTTTGGCGGACCAACCCATTTGCGCTAACATCCATTCAGGAATATTGTTTCCAGGCCTTAAAAGACCTTTCAATTGACGTTTAACGATATCAGCTTGATCTTTGGCAGCGTTACTATCGTCTAACAAGTATTTGCTTTCAGAAATTACACCATCTAATGTTTCTGGATCACCTAAGAACCAACGAGCGAATATTTGAGCTATTGTTGATGGTCGTCAGCTCAATTTCCTGTGGGCTTTTTTTCCCTTTTACCTGTGTCTCTAACACGTCTTTCTGAACTACTATAAATCTTGACATCCTCTAAAACTTCTGTATTTAAAATATACATATCTTTGCGCAAGTTTTCTGCCAAATCTTTAGATTGATGACGGCCAGCGTGTGTAAACTAAATGATATGTTACATCAATCCTGCTTGTTTCCTCTTTTTCTTTACCTCTCCTCCCCACTTGACAATCACTTGTAATTTAACCAATTCTTGCGTCTGTTTGTCGTACTTTGGTTTCAACTGAATCTTTGTGCCTGGTAAATCATGTTTTCTTTGCAAGACTTCCTTTAAAGACCTCAACTTTTCCTGTTCTTCTGTATCTTGAGGGAGTATTTCCAAACTCATGTCTACTGCCTTCATGACAGATTCCAGTTGATGTTTTTGTCTAAATACAACCTCGCGCTTAGATCCTTCTAATAAATCGATAAAAGGCTGTTGCATAATTGTGATTTTGAGCTTTTCTTTTGGTGTACGATCACCATGTCTAAACACTGCCACAAATCCCTTGAGTCGCCATGAATTTTGTGGCGAAATTTCAGGAGGAATTTGATCTGCTAATGACAATGGTCTCTCTTGCACAGAACGATAGAATGCTTCTTTAAGAATACGAGCACATTGATCATAATAGAAATCGTTTCCTTTGACAAAACTCCAGCCATTAACATCAATTACGTACGATTTTCCTTGCACACGTAAAATGTCTAGCCCGCAAACTGTCTGACCAAATGCCTTGGATACTTTTCTGGCAATGTCCTCTTCTTCTTGAGTAAGTTTAGCACAGTAGCGAATTTCTTTGCCGTCTGTGTTACGTTTGACATGGCCATCTACAGTTGGAGATCTAATTTTACAGAAAAAAAAATTAGTCAACTTGAATGATCATTTTTTTTATCTTACTTTCTAGTTTCAGCATGAACAAATTGAGGCCCAACAGTATATAGCTTGATATCTTCAAAACTTTCTGTTTGCATCAATTGTTCATAGACCCATGAGCCTTCTGAATTAGGTGTTTTTAATTCTGGATCGAATTCACTTGACTTATTGCCAATCTAAAGAAAAAATTAAAAAAAAATAATGAAAATGACTTTACCTTTCGAAACAATCTTCTGCCGCCGCCCCCTTTTTCTTCTGAGTAATAAATGTTAATATTGTGATCTTCACCATCCACAGGCTTCTCAATAAATGTCTTTGATAGGTATTGACCATCAACTCGAATGCCCTCATCATGAATCTCAACAGATTTTGAATTAGAGGCATAACGAGCCAATACACGATCCATGTCCATGCCGGTATATTCTTTAAATGCAGCTGCAGCTTGAGGATCTACTTTTGCACCACCATCTCTTGAAACAACTAAACGGGGAGGTGTTGGAACACCAATAGCATCCAAAATAGACAAAACTACTCTTCTATCCCAAAGAAGTGTCTGCATATGTACATTATTGACCACAAAGGGCTTTCTCAGATTTGTGTAAGCAATTGCCTTGTCTAAAGGAAATCCATCTGAAAAAAAACATATCAAAAAATCACAACCTGGCCAATTCTCAACCTCTGTTAAAAAAATAATAATAATAATTAATCAGGTAATTACAACTCTTTATTTTACCTTCATCAATAATGGTCTTGTCACCAAAAATGACTATCTCAAAGTTACCATGTGATAATAAACGATTTAGAATATGACGCATAGGCTTTGATCTGGCTTTTCTTTCCATGGCACAAACACCCACCACATCTATATCATATTAGTTGTTACTTTTTTTTTTTTTTGCTTGTGCTTACACTTTTCTCTTCCAGAGTTATGTTCTGGTATTAAAGGAGAGTCTGTTGCTGGCATATTCAAGAAGAAGAGAGAGAATTAAGAACAAGAAAAAAATTCTCTTTCGTTTATATAAAAAAGAAAAAAGAGTGAGAAAAAAGAAATAGGAAATTAAGGGATTTGACATACTTTTTTTTTTGTAGCCCATCTCTCTTGTACAACGCATCTATAGTGGAGTAAGAAAAGCACCCGACGTCATTTCAAAAAGCGATGATAGTTTCTCCTTGTTTCTTGTAAGGAAATCAACACAGATGCATTCTTAAATTATACGCGTATATATGTAAGTGCAGCATACAGATCCTGTAAATCTAATTCTATTATTGTTTATAGTTACTTAAAATATGTAAAGTGCGACCTACCCCACTCTTAAGAGTCATGAGTTCTGTCAAATCTTTTCTGGTAATACACATAGTTACATTTACACAAAAGAAAAAGAAAAAGAAAACTTTTCCCCCAAAAACCAACTTCCTGTACCCATGATGCAATCCCACATTGTATTATGTCAAGATTGTATTTCAAAAAATATTTTGACTTTATTTTTTTCTACAAGGTCCAAATTATAAACATTGTAGGACAAGAATAAGATGATAAAACGAAACTTACTAAAGTAACATTAGAGAAATAAGTTCAAGAATCTATAATACAGGAGTTTTATAGGTAATTGATTTAAGTCAATGTAGTTATCAAAGCGTCTAGAAACTTGTTTGTAGAACGCAATCAAATACCGTTTTTCCTATGTTGAGGTTTGTATCTCTTTCATTATTATTATTATTATTATTATTATTATTATTATTTTTGGATATGTATATATACAGATACTGATCTCTAAACTTACTTTTTTTTTCTTTTTAATTTCTTTTTTTTTATCGTTCAGAATGATAGACTCGCCCAAGATCTCAGAGGAAACTTTTAAATTATACAAAAAGTATTCCAAAATACAAGATGTCGAGATCTTACAATCGCACTTGATCGCAATCAAGGAAAAGCTCTTGAAGGTGAAAATGAATAAGGTTTTCTTGAATTAACCAATAGAAAAAAATGTAGCAAGGAAAAATCAATTATAAATGCATTGAAAGATACAAATTTGCTTATTCCCGAGTTCAAGAAAGATTCTTTTACAATGACCTTATAAAAATAGGACAAAGGCTTTTGGAACAAAAGCAGAACCCTTATTTTCTCGATATTGGATGTTGCACAGGTATGAAAAAGATAATTTGTCTATATTTGTCAAATTCATCAAAAAGTCAGGTACTGATTTAAGAAAACTATTGCTGGATGGCTATCCAAAGGATTATTTAATTGGCATAGATATTGAAGAATGCTACATTGAGTGTGGCTATGAACTGTTTAAAGACTCTCCTACCACTTGTCCTATTCAGTTTATGGTGAATGATTTGTTCTCCCTTGACGAAAAACACCCATTGTGTGACTCCATCTCGATTTTACACGTTGGTAGTGTATTTCATTTGTTCTCGGACAATCAAATGGTACATGAGTTTCTGAATAAAATAACATGGCTACTAAAGGCAGGTGGTGTACTTGTGGGTGGACATGTATGCTCTGATCAGTCAAATGAATACTTTAGGTATGCTAAGCAGACATACAAGTACTATATGGGCATTGAAGACTTTCGGCAATTGTTGACAAAACAAGGTTTTTCAAATATCAGGATAGAAACACAGCCTAGACTAGAAGATGAGGACGATTTTACAGCATTCTGGATTTCCTTCTATGCAGTTTATAGTCCAAAGGGCTAATCTGAAATAAATATGTATTTCCGTTTGATTAGACATTGCACAATGCTATCTTTATGTCTTTCAAGTGTTCCTGAAAGAAAACAACGTGTCCGAGTTAGAAAAGAATGATGCATGTCAATTTGATTGGATGGAGGTCGGTTGCCAGTGCTTTAAAAACCCAGCACAGTTGCTCCTCATTTTCTTAAAATCATGGATTTCTTTTCAAGAGGTTATACAGCACTCAGAGGCGAGCGTGGACAACCTCAGTCTGCAGACGAAACTATTGAGAAACTCGCAGACTGTCTTGAAACTGCTACTTTACTAGAAGACAGACGCGCTGGTGTCTTGAGCTTAAAGGGTTTAGTGAGAGATTGGCCAGAGGTACACGAAACAAAAAGATACGGGAACGGTCTAACAGTTTCAGGAAGTAGGAAACAAGAGTTTTCCTGGATTAATAAAAGTATTGCATACAGACTATAAAGATATCGACATTACAAAGTCACTTCTCGAGACTATCACTATTTTATGTACTGTTCAACACCAGGTATGGATAACTCAAAGACTCCTTGTCAAATAACAGCATTTTTCAGCATGATAAAGATGATAGAGGGTTCAAGTTTACAGATTATTTCATTGAGGTACCAGAAAAAAAAAAAAGAAAGGCCGAGATATATTTTGTATATTGATTCTTTACAGGACTCTCGCAATGTTACTATTTTATTGGATATTTTGGAAGAGTTTGATTTTTATGTGCGCTACAATACAATCAAACTATTGTCTACCTTATTGTCTATCAGAAGTAAGCGTATTCAAGAGTGTATCTTAACAAACCCTATGGGAATTTCTCTTCTTGTGGATATGTTGGATGATAAAAGAGATGTGATTCGAAATGGTAAATATGATCAAGTGACAATGTTTGTACTCATAGTGTTTAGAGGGCTTACTCTTGTTGATTGGTTTGACTCGAAACAACACTGAAATCCAAAAGATTGTTACTTTCCAAGCAACTTTTGAAAAATTGCTGGCTATTATTGAAGAACAGGAAGGCATTTCAGGCGATATTATTGTTCAGGATAGTCTTACTTTGATGCACAATCTGTTAAGATACAATGTGTCTGATCAAGTCTATTTCCGCGAAACAAGTTGTATTCAACAAATCCCTGGGCTTTTAGGCTATGTGGGTGACAGTGAAGCAGATCATGTTCCTTATTCATTTGAAGACTGGCCACCACAAAAAGTAGCCAATACAGTTTTGGTGTTGCAGTTGATTCGTATCTTGACAGAGCCTGACAGTAGTAGCACACCTACAAATCAGCGTGTGATGGTTCAGAGTGGCATTCTATTACCTATTATTCAATTGGGTCTTTGCTCAAACGCACCTTCCATTGTGCGTACAGAAGCATTGTACGCTATCGCCTATGTAGTTGCTGCTAACCCTGAAAACCAAATGATATTTGGCAAAGTAGTAGTAGCAAGCCCACCTGTTTTCGCACAAGACGGTCAAGTAGACGTCAATGTCGCGCCTGGTATTCCTCGAGCTGCCATTGTTTCCCTGATTTCCATTGCTGTCAGTCATGATGTTGGTGTTGCTTATAGTTATTCAAGTCGTGCTGCTGCTACTTTTGCTGTCTATTCTTGTTTGGAAGAAAACCCGGATGCACAGTTGGTATTGGTATCCACGCTCAAGACAACACCGCCTGGAGACAATGCCAACAGTTCTTTTGCAGACAAACCCTATTCTGCTGGATCTCTTCTTTTGGAAGTGATTGAAAACTGGGAGCAATCCTTATCTGATCCTTACAAGGTTTGGTTTGCCTGTGATGTCTTGTCTCATGTTCTTCGAGGTAATGAAAAAGCCAAACATATTGTCAACACGATTGTGTTTGGTGATGAAGCCAGTGGTGAAGATCCAGTGCCCTTTATGCATCAGATTGTAGCTCAATTATTAATGTCCACTAAGAACCCCTCTACAAATATTCGTATTCCTATTGGTTATTTGTGCTTGTTATGTACCTGGCTCTACGAAAGTCCTAACTCTGTGAGCTTATTTTTATCTGAAAGCACACATGTTCAATTTGTAAGTTCAAGTAGGATATCAATATAGCTAATCTGTCTGTATGAATAGTTGATTCAAGAAATGCAATCGTCTACAAACGATCCCACTGTGCAAGGTCTTGTTGCTTATTTGTTAGGTATCACATACGAATACAATGATGATCCTTCTGCGCCATTGAATCGAGCAAAACTTCAAGGCATTTACTCGAGTCGTTTAGACCAATTCAACAGTTTATTGGCTCGTCTTCGTGATAGTCCTGCTGTCAAGAATGCGCCTCAATATCTGCAAATATCTGCGGAAGATGAGTCTGTTTCTAATGCTACACACTCTTTACCTTCATTAATATTGGACAATGTCTTTGTGGATCAATTCAAATCGACTTATGGTATGTTTAATTGTGATAGAAAAAAGCGACTTACACCATTCATAGAGCACATTCAAAAGTCTATTAAGAAGAAACCCACGTCATTTAATCGACTCGAGAGCAGAACAAGTAAGTTTTATTGTTTCAAGGCATACTTCTAATCAAAAATAGATTCACCTGCACCTTCTAGCCCTGTTGTCTCGGATGAGGTCATCCAAGTCTACAAGAACACAATTGAAGAAAAATCGAATCAGATCAAGTCTCTTGAAGAAAAAGTAGCTGAATTAGAAACATCTTTGCAATCTTTTGTAAGCAAATAGACAGATTTAAAGGGAATCTTGACTTATTTGTTGAATAGAGATCTACAGATGAATTGATCAGAAACGAGTTAAAGACTGCAGCTACTGAGAACACAACCTTGAAGGAACGAATTTCTGAATTGGAATCTAAACTGAAAGAGACAGAGTCTAAATTGATAGCAGCTCCTGCTATGAACGAAGAGCAAACTGCAAAAATCAATGCCTTAGAAAAACAATTGGCTGATGAGAAAACGAAATATACTGATCTGGAAAAGGAGCAAGAAGACTTGCTTGTGTGCATGGGTAAGAGCAATAAGAATACTTGAAGAAATAGTACTTATCTCTCTTTTTTCTATCAGGTGAACAAGATTTGGATATCAAAAAGTATAAAAAGAGATTAAGAGAATTAGGTGAAGCTGTTACTGATAGTGAAGACGAAGAAGAATAAAAATGTTGTTTTATAAATGTGAACTATTTTTTTCTTTAAAGCCTTGCTCCATCAATTGAATAACATATTCTGCAGATCCCCAGCTTGATTGATATCCAAATCCGCCATGACCATAAGCATGAGTGACTTGAATCTTTTTTTGTCCTTTGAAAACTAAACTCGAGTTAAGCTAAAGCTCCTCCTCCTCCTCTTTTTTTATAAATGACTTACTTGTTTCATTCTCAAAACGAGGTCCATTGATTCGAGTAGGCCTTAATCCTACAGCACATCTTATGATTTCTAATGGCTTTTCTGCCACAAGTTTTGGGCAAAGTTGCGTTGTTCGCTTGATGATTTTCTCAGTCGTTTGATCGTCAACAAATGGGTTGCTATAAACGGGTGAATATAATGCTTTGTCTAATAAATGCACTCACAAGTCATCCTTATTGCTCGTTCCACCTAAAACAACTGTGCCATCTGATCTTGGTATAATATAAGTGATACCATGTACTCCTTTAGAAAAAAAAATAAACATACATATAAATAGCGATAATGCTGCCTTACCAATATGTGTCATTGTCTCCTTGATATGAGAAGCTCTAACAATGACTGTTTGACCTCTTGTCGGGAATACGTTCTTATCTTGAACACCTCCCAGAAACCGTGCTCCAAGTCCTGTGCAATTTATAATGACCAAGCCTTCTTCGTTTGAGACCAAGTCGCATACTTCGCTGATATGCGAAACAGTTTGTTGAACTATTTTACCACCCAATTTTAAAAAGCAAGAAGCCAACCATTTCAAATAAACAGGTGAATTGATGAGAACTAAAGAAGATGAATTACGAGTTCGTGTCTCTGTCCTCTTTACCTGTCGTATAAGTATGACCTATTTTTGCACCTTGAGGAAGTCCATCTTTTTCTTGCAAGAGTTTAAACTAAGAAAGTCAATACTCAAGTTTTAAGCATGGTGTTATTACATCCAATACTGTATCTTTGAACCATGGATCATATATCTCTGGTAAGCTATCATCATCATAGTAGTCATAACTAGGCACAATGATAACACCAGTGTCTTTTTTTGCCAAAGCAAGAAATTTATGATAGCTTGTGGCATCAAATGCTACATGATAAACAATAAGAGATCGTTTCATGTAAACATGCCATAATTACTCTGAAGTAGTTTATCATTATTTTTGGCCATGGTTCTCCAATGAGCACCTAATCTCGACATCAGCTTGACATCTTGTACTTTTCTTCTTACCTGCATAAGGAGAGGTATATTCAATATTCATGTCTCCCGGAATATGCTTAGCTACAACAGTAACTTGCTCATATCCCTTTTGCTTCAATAGTAGGGCAGTAGTCAACCCTGTCACTCCAGCACCTAATACGATAATATGTTTCATAAAAGCTGAAAAGTATCCAAGACATGATACGGCGTTTTTTATACCCACATAACTGATTCATCATGATTTGATTACTCAGAATGACACGGGCATGTCTATTTACACACTTATTTTGTTTATTCTAATTTAGATGTCAAAGAGGCAAACATTTGACGCATTTCTTCAATAGTCATTGTTCCCAAGACTTCACCCTTTCGTGTTCTCACATTCACAGTGCCTTGGTCCATTTCTTTTTGTCCAACTACGAAAATAAAGTTGTATTGCTGAAGTTGAGCTTGACGAATCATCTTGTTTAGTCTGTCCCGAGGAGAAGTGTCTACGTCAATATAGTATTGATTTTGAGATACTTCAGAATCACCCAAAGATAACTGCTGTGCTACTTTTTGAGCATAGTCTGAGAACTGAGTGGAGACTGGAATCACAATACCCTGTCGAGGACTCAACCAGAATGGCCATTTACCATGCGTATGTTCAATTAAGATAGCCATCATGCGTTCAATAGAACCAAGAATAGCACGGTGAACAATGACAGGTGTTTGACTGACATCATTCTCGTCCACATATTTCAAGCCAAATCGACGAGGCAATTGAAAATCAAGTTGAATAGTAGCTGTTTGATGTGATTTTCCGCTGGAATCTTTGACCATAATATCAATCTTAGGTCCATAAAAGGCACCATCACCTTCTTTAATAGACCAAGGTCGACCTGTAGCATTCAGTGCTTCTGTTAAAGATTTCTCAGCATGATCCCACTCTTCAATTGAACCAATGTATTGTGATTCAGGGCGAGTAGACAATGTTAAATCATAATGAGGAAACTTGAATGCAGAGTAAACACGATCTACAAAAGATAAGCAGGATGTGATTTCTGAAGCAATTTGGTTTTCTGTACAAAAAATATGAGCATCATCTTGATGGAATCGACGCACTCTTGTCAGTCCGGATAAAGCACCTGAGGCTTCGTTTCTATTTTGCTGTTAGTGAGCGCTTGTATTTTCTCATCGAATTACCTGTGAAGTGGACTGAAATCTGCTAAACGAATTGGGAGATCGCGATACGACTTGGGTGTACTATCAAAAATCAAACAGTGTCCAGGACAGTTCATAGGCTTAAGACCAAATAAGCCTTCATCAACATCAATCTCTTGCTCATCATGGTTATGGCCACATCCAGTTTGTTCACGTCCGCTCTTGACCATAAACATATCTTCCATATAATTTTGCCAATGCCCACTTGTTTCCCATAAATCCTTCTTGTAAATCAAAGGAGTCATGACCTCTTGGTATCCATAGCGAGCATACTCACTTCTCAAAAAGTCTTGAAGCTTATGAACAATACGGGTGCCATGAGGCAACATGAAAATAGAACCAGGGCTAACAGCATGGATCATAAAGAGTGATTGGGCTTTACCAATAGCACGGTGATCATTCTCATTAGTCTTGGAGACATCTAGTAAAGGATCAATAAGTAACATGAAGCAAAGAGGAATCAATTTACCATTGATCTTGCTGATCTTTTCAGGTGCTTTACTTGAACATGTTTTAGAGACATGTAGGCTACGTAAAACAGGAAGATTAAGAGCACCTAACTTCGTCTTAGTTGGCGTGTTTATGAGATCATGAAGACATGACTTACGAGAATTTGTTCTCAATGAACGATAGAGCTGTCGAGAAAACATGAAGAGTAACCCTACAAAATGACAGCCCAGGTCTTTAAGGTTTTTTTAAAAGCCGAATAGGCAGGTAGAATTGTGCTACAATTCATGCTGTTTCAAGAACATGTCAAGAAGAAACTACAGGGTTTTATCCCGAGCACTGCAATACTTGACATCTACCGGCTAGGCAAAACATGAAGCATAAAATCAAGAAGATGGAGTTTGAGACCAAGGGTATGAAGAGATAGTTTTGCTTATTCGGAATTAAGAATTTAAGACGAAGTAGAAAAAAAGAGAAAATCAAAAAGTATACAGCTAACTCAAGCAGACATCATTAATTGAACGCATTGATTTCATGATATTATGAGCTTAGTTTTTTTTATTTAGTAAACTACACAGTACTTCAAAGAACATAATCCTTGATACATTTTCTGCTTGTTTAATAGCAGACCCAGCTAGCATCCGATGGTCTCGCAGCTTGTCTCTTGCATTCTGGAATAAAATAATCCACAGTGTTTTGCCACGTCATGTTGTAACAAGTAGTTGTTCCAAAATCAGTATGTCTGTTATTAGTACCAACCTTGAAACTAAGAGCATTACAGACTTGCCTGGTTATGACAGACTAGCTACGTTTACATTTACAAGTGACAGCCAAAGCATCAGAGAGATAAACAGTGACCAAAGCGAAAAAGAGGATGACTTGAGTGGAGCGCATTTAATGAAACAATGATGAGAGAGAAAGGGCAAGCATGCCTTCTTTTTATATGTATTGTATGCTTGTACAACATAGTTACCATGCAAAGGTATTACCAATAGCCCTTTGTTTTTTGTTTTTTGGTTGTGATAGGTCATCTCTTGAATGATAACTTCTCTTTGAAATTGATCTTTGTAGAAATAAAGCTATTGATTATATACGTTGCTTTTGCAATCTCAATGACTTGAGACAAGGTTCTTCTTTCAGTCAGCAAAATGTAAAATAAGGTACCAAGGGTAATACATGTACTTGGGAAACTAGAATTAAAATAGCTTCTATGGAATTTTATATGTGGAATAACGGACAACGCTTGACTATTTTTTTTTAGTAAAACATCAATAATTATTACTGCCATTGATTCTGAGGTTTTTATTATGCAACATACAATTGATCTATGCAGTGTCTACTCACAAGTCTTTCTATGTTTTTGAAATAAAAGACTTTGTCATAGCGCCAATCATAAACAGCCTTTGTCATAATTTGAAAAAACCGTAAATCATTCAAAAGAGATCTTTATATGTAACTCAAAGATGAGAGAAAGCACATTAAGCAAGGTTTCTAAAAGTCAAAAGAAAAAACACAACTTAAAGCAGTTATCAACTAATCCTTCCACACATTGGGCCTGCGCCTCAGATTTGATTTACTTTCGATCTAGTTGTAAAATAACTTTTTGAAGCTAAATTTGTCTGGTAATGTTCTTCTTGAATACAGAAAAAAAAACATTCTTTAGTATATAACTTTATTAAACTGCTGATTTGATCTCCTAAACATAGACCTATATCTTTTACTTTGTAAAGTCACTGTTTTAGTGTCCTATCATTCCAACATCTTTAATATCAGTTTTTTTCTTGTGAGGCTAAATATAGAACGAATACATAATAAATAAAGGGAGAATGTTATCGTTCTTTCAGAACTTATCGAAGAAGAAAAGGCAATATATGAATCAAAGAAAAGGACATACAACAACAAAAACAAGACAAAGGGTTTTTAGTCTTTGACCATGTTGTCTGACGCAAAACAATATGGAAATTTGACCTAGAAAATGTGTAGTTCCAAATAAGTTGTATAGGCTAACCTATTTTCATGTAGCTTACATGCTATTTTTCGTATGATTTGATCTGACACCATGCAACTAATATGGTGAAAGATGAGCAATATAGCGTCATTTTACTCTTAGAGCTAATGATTATCGATCCCATCAAATATAACAACAAACACTACGCTTGTATTGTGTGTACACAATTGAACTTTGAGAATATTCGGCCTAGAAATCTAGAGCATGACGTGGTATGCGCTCAAAGCTCAAAGTGACTCTTTTAATGTGCTTGACTTGCCTGGAACTGCTCAATTCCTAAAAACATTGTTTGTAAGACAAGTATACTGAGAATAAACTACAAAAGAATATATTTCTACAATGTGTGTTGAGGTTTGACGAATCTAATCTAAACGCCAGTAAACCAAGATCATTCCAATGTCATTGTGCGTTGCCCAAAGGAGAGAAGCGGGAGACACCAGAAACAGGTGATTGCACCATAAATATAATACATAGTTGCTTTTTAGTTGAGAGATGTCCTATCAAATACATTGCATTCAGTGTTAGTCACTAGTCATTTTCTATACCCTTTTTTTTTTTTTTTACTTACACAACAATAACATCATCCAGTGTTTCTTTGTTCAGTAAAATGCATACCAACCAAATCAAATCAAGTAAGTCATATCTTCCATCACTAACTTTGTCGATATTTCAATAGTCTACCACCACCATCATCATAGAAATTGGCCAACAACCGAGCATACTATCATTTTTCATGATAAGGTTCCAATCAAGTAAGTTGTTGCTGTCATTGTCATTGTTTATTCGAACGTTGGTAATAGTCAAATACCTCGTTCGTCATCATCATCTTGGCCAAGATCGGGTCCGAGTCGATAAGACATTGGGCATTGAAGACGGGCCAATTCAGTCATGATATACAATCCACCAGCTGCAGCTTGATCAACAGAAAGTGATGAACGGGGCTAAAAAACAACTGAATACAGTTAGAATACAACTAATGCCTTTCCTACTACCTTTCGACACAAAACATACCAACAACATCATTGATCACTCTTAAGCAAACCCAGTTTCATTGTCGCACCGTTCCCTGATCCTTTCGATTGAAGCCATATAAAGTAGATCTATGTAACAATAGTATTAGAAATGTTGAGCCATCATCCTAAATTTCTTACCCAAATATCAAAATATACAGCCAAATAAACTTGCTGGGAGTGCTGCAGAAAAGTTCACCTATAAAGAAAAAAGAATGAATGAGTAAAGGTCAGCAGTAAGGATGATGACTAATAACAGGTAGATGGCAATATCAGTCCGTTGACTACCGTAATCAAGCAATGGCAATGTCGAAAGCATTGTCACCACAAGACTAGGGAATTTGTCCCAGCAAGGATAGCTGTCTAGTCAAACGGAACTGAGTCGAACAAGCTGTATACTGTCTTTCCATGTCCTTCAACAATATAGAGCCGTGTCCCCTTGCGAGCAAGTCCGATCTTCCAATAATGAAGCCATTATCATCATCACTAAAGAAGCAAAGAAGCAAAACAACGCCCCAGCTTTTAATTTTTCCCACCAGCCAGTCAAGACAACTACCATTTACAAAGACAGCATTGTGGGGGGCCACAACAATACTCTGATTCATACGCATGACCAAGGTCAAACTTCAGGTAAGAATTTCGTACTTTATTTGATGATTGATGATTGATTATTAACATTGATTTTTGATTCTTTCACAGGCAAATCCGACGGCAATAGTGATGATCAGTCGTACCACACTCAGAAAGATGGTAAGACAAGCGTATTTCTATTTTATTGTTGGATATTATCGATATATTTATGTTTTTCTTTTTGATTGTTCAAGCTACCCCCGATGTGCGTCGTCCTCCTCTCAATTCAGCCAACTACAATATCACAAGTAACTCCAATCCCTCCAATAGCTACGACGATGAACTTGACTATGAAGCCACCCCAGTCTCATCCTCTGACGAATTCACAGTCACATCCACCTCACAATTATCATTATCATTACACATTTTCCCAGAAAATGTAATTATGCCGTATTTATTCACATGAATGAATACAACAATTGGCTTAATATGAACCGCACCACATGGAGCTCCGTTTATCGTGGATCGTGTAGACATCTCTGAAAGGTTTTATCGATTACAGCAATATGTCTTTGATTTTGTGAAAACCAACAACTTGACAGTGGAATCTGACCTTCATCTTATCCTTTCGTTGTCATCAATTCTTCTGCTGCAAAACAACAATCGACTTAACCATGCCATAATTCCCTTTTTTGGAGACAAACTCTACAGCAAAATCCGCAAGCACAACCTTGGCGAATGGAACATGACTCTCAAATTCCCTGGAAATGTCTTGCTGGAATCTATCATCACTGCACAGAACCTGTATGACGAAACCACTGATCGAATCAATGCATGCGCTTCACTACTTCTCCTGGCAAACACCATTGATGATCCTGTCGACAAAAGGCTACTGGTCTCGGCATCGCAGCTCCTACAACTCCTCCCTGTTGATGCAACAAATATTGAAATATCTGAAACAACATTCATCACAAGATACATCTTACCAGCACTGCAACCCTTGTTTGACAATCAGGAAAAAAATATACGCTTCGAATTCTCATCCACTGACCTTGCTGACAATCACAAACGATCACCTGGTTTTAATGGCTGTCCTGACTGCATCATCACCATTTTTCAACACCAAACGGACGACGGCGCAAATGTAGGATTCGGTGAAGTGAAGCGACAATCAATGGCTGGTAATCATTATTTGGTAAATTGGGACCTTCTGCGACTGGCTGTATTTGGTAAAAATGCGATTGATGGGAACAAGTTATCCGGCAATTTGGCGATACATGTTGTTGGTGAGTTTCGTGACGGCAAAAATGTACGAGTTGTATTGATTGTACTCTATTTTCTAGGCCCGTACATCACCTTTTATTTGATCAAACTACATGCTGATGGATTGTATATCATGACTGAATTAGCCCGCCTTCAATGCCCAATGTCTGTTATGGAAGTGCCTGCTTACCTCACAAACTTTAGTCGGTTAAAAAATGTCATACATATCTTTGAAAATTTGTGCAAGCCTGACAATAGCAATGATGATATCTCTTCTTGGCGCCGTGATTCTCTGACTTCAACTGATGTTATGTTTGTGTTGGATAAAAAGAAGGATAGGAAACGAAAAAACACCACTGGACACTATGCTTCGAAATGAAAAAATAAAGACTGTATTTTTTTTATGGATTGACTTTTATGGTGGGATTAGGGAATGATGGTGATGCGATAGGGTAAGGGGCTGTTAGAATTAGGGATGATACTACAATGGTGGCGGCGATGATGATGATGATGATTATACAGGGCGATACCATGTTATTGGATCTACATACAATGAGAAAAACGATAATGACCTTTGGTTTATTGCTAACTTTTGTATGTTGATGGGCTCAGTCGTTGGAATATGGTCAAGTCAGTGGATGGATTCAGTGGATTACATTACTCTTTTGATCCCGCTTTGATGATTGTCTCAATGGAAACTCTTTTTTAGTTTACCTTGTCGCTTACCGTTAGCTTAGATGATTTGATTCTTTCAATAAACTTTTTTCTGTATCTTTACTGTCTTTTACATTGTCTTTATACTTTACATGGACCATTAGGATATCCGACAACTTCTTGCCGTCAAGTCAAAATCAAAAAGGCGACAGGTTGATCAAAAAAATCCCGATATCTGTTTTTCGGAAATCCGACGTCCGTTTTTTTCAGGTGCGACAACGATTTCAAAATGTGCGACAAGTAATTTCGGAAACACTGTATAGTGTGTATATAAACATAAAAAGCTAGGCTACTGCTATGAAACGCACAAGTAAAAAACGGCTGAACTTACTTAATTTGTATGTTGACCGAGAATAAACACCAGCGCAATTTTTTTTTGTCGCTGTCATTAAATCCGCGTTTCAGCTGAAGGCCTTTTTAAAATATTCCAATCTTCCTTAAATAGACCAAGTTACACATACATATATTATGAATGCATCATTTAGCCTTTTCAAATAAAAAAAGAATAGCTCAGACTTTTGTAACAAAAAATGTATAGTAGGATTATTTCAATTGGACATTTATAAAGAATTGGAAAGTGCAATTGAATGCAATACAGTCTTGTAACAAAACAGCCATGGTGACACAAGGCCAGGCCTAGATATTGGCCTGGATTCTTAGCCCCGAGTTTATTCGGGCATATGACGAAATTTTGGTTAAAATGTTGTCTGTGCTTCTGGGATCCATTCTAATTGTCTTCTTTTTATCATGATCAATTATAGCATAAAGAACATGCCATTGGTAGTCTCAATTGCATAGATGGCTTATAATGAATTTTTAAAAACGTTGTAAACAAACAATCAATTATTTTTGTCAATCAATACGACAAAAGGAGAACAATGCTTCATTAAAGTCAATTAGCTTTTTATGTATCACTATTTGCGCATTTACCAAGTTTGGTTTCTTGTTTCATTCATTGGGCAGGGTCTCTGCACAACATGTTCATTTGCTATATAACCACTTCATGCTACTTGACCATATTATGACTGTAATTTACAAGCTATTAATGTAATTTCATTATATTATCTTATGGAATTGCTTTATTCATACAGAGATAAGTTTAGACAACATTAGGATTCTGGACAGCATAATGTTATTATTTTGAGATTCAGAACTCCAATAACAAATAAGGCCCCATTAATTAAAGCAAATCGGGTATTCTGACCCAGTTTAAATTACTTTGACACAATGGAGTGTCAACTTGCTGATCTTGATTAACACGCGAGCGGCGGTAACTGAAGTTGAATTTCATTAATATATAAACGGATTGTTCCTGGACTCAATTCCCCTTTTTTTATTCTTCATTACCACATCATCTTCTATTATAGCATGTCTTCCTTCTCTCGCATTACTCTCTTTTTCGCTACTGTCTTCATTGCTTGTGCATGCATTGTCTCTGCTGCCCCCATTACTACCACAACCACCAGTACCACTTCTACCACTATTCTTCTTGAAACTCCTACTGCTGTTCCATCCGGTACTGTCAAATCTTTCAAAAAGTCTACATCTTCCTCTTCTGGTAGCTACTCTGGTGATGCCACTTATTATACTCCTGGTTTAGGTAGCTGTGGCGGGGAAAACTCTGATTCTGATATGATTGCTGCATTGAACCATGTTCAAATGTCCAATGGTGCCAACTCCAACAACAACCCCAACTGTGGTCGTAGTATCAGTATTAAAGGCCCTAATGGCTCTGTAACTGTAAAGATTGTTGATACCTGTCCTGGATGTGCTAGTGGTGATATTGATATGTCTCCTGCTGCTTTTGCAAAGATTGCTGATCTTGCCGATGGTCGTGTTCCCATTAGCTGGTCTTGGAACTAAACAAACAACTGTAACTTGTTTCTCTGGTAGAACAACATCATATTTAGATTATCTTGGCTCGATGCTAATATTCATTTTGTTCATTTATCCCCCCTCCTCAATTGTATACATTATCATTATTTCTTTTATGGGCCGGTTTCCATCACTTTGTGTTTAAATAAATAAAAAGCCATTTCTTAACAAATATGCAATCGTTTTCAAACTTTAAAGTTAAGAGAAATGTATTCGCATACATAATTAAAATTAATTCAAGTATGTTTATACAATTATAGTCTGACAGACAAAGATTGATCAATGCAACGATTGATAAACTCTTTTTTGCAAGTCATATCCACTCCAAAAGTACTAGACAACATATCACGCACTTGCTTTTTTGTGAGCTTCATCAAGTCATGATGGTCCAAGATTCTTTCGATTTCTTGAATAATAATAGCATCACTGGGTATGTTGAAAGACGGATTAGATTCTTTTACAGTGGAAGATTTTTGAGTCGAATAAAAGCTGCCTGTTCCGTTGGGAACTCCCTTATTGCTTGCATAATGGTAAGAGTGAATAGACCCACCTCCTCTTGAAGCCATATCTTCTTGCACAGAAAAGGCCATTCTTTCAGGTGGTAAACTAAGCGCAGTAATGGAATGCGAGTAATTCGAGTGGGCTTTGTGTGGATAATCAGGCGGAATGTAATCAGTATATTCATCTTGTTTTGAGTGATGTTCATCCTCCCATTCACCCATCATTTCTTGCTCATATTCAGACCAGCATTTGGTCGGAATTTCATTGGGATCAAAAAAGCCTTCTTCAGGGCCCACGGCTCGCTTCTGCCCCTTCTCTCCAACAACAATACGGGTTGTACCCCATGAGAAATCATCAAAGTGCCAAAAGGCATAGAGAGGGATCAAAAATGAAAAAACAGGAATGGCCAAGATATACACAATCATCCAACCAATATGCTCCCACTATATTAAGAGCATAAACAAACAATGCTGCATTCGTTACGGAGCTTACCTTTCTACGTAAGATAAAAATAATCGCTTGAAGACCGTACACGCCCGCTAATGTTATGATCGACATCAGAGGTACTTGATTTGTGTTTGTAAACAATTGATAAACAAGATAACCTAAATAAAGAACAACGGCTGGCATGACTAGCGTACTCAGCAAGTCCAACATGACTACAAATCGCATCGAAAAGCAGCAGAAACCACATAGCTGAGGTAGAAACATGAGTTCACCAAGGTTATGTACAGTCGAATTAATCCATCTACGACGCTGCGAGAGCAATACAGGCCATTGGTCGGGCGCATTTGTCATACAAGCTGCATCGGGTGTAAATTTGGTCTTATAAGAAGGAAAGTGCTTCAAAATCAGTGTGGTAAGGTATCGATCTTCACCCAAATGCAATAAGTTCTTTTTGTGGAGTGTATCAACTCGGTTTTCAGCATAATCTTTAATCACTTGGTTTGATGCAAGCAGAGGTTGGTTACGTGTCGTGGAGCGAATACGATACATGCAGAAACAACCGGGTAAACAAGTGACTGAACCAAACAAAGACTCAAATGCTTTGGCTAAATGATGTGAAATATAATATTCGTACACCTGTATCATTGTAATCCAAGTATCTTTTTCGTTTGACAACATGGTCTCACCACAAAGACCCACAATTTTGGCGTCATTGACAAAACAAGAGACCATTCGATTCAGAGATTCAGCAAGTACTTCTGTATCAGCGTCCACCATAAGTACGAACTCATAAAAAGCAGGATTAACACCAATCACATTCTTAAGTTGATGATGGATTTCGAGTTCCATAGGTGTCATAGGTGAATCGAAATGCACCTTATTAAGAAACCGCATCAAGACCATTTGAGAATCTCGCTTGCCACGATTACCAGGCTTTTGTCGTTCTTCTGGAGTACCACATTTGACAATTACAATATAAGGAACAACATGTCCAGAGTATTCATAAAGGCCAGAATATACTTTGCCCATATTGTGTTGCTTTCGGCCTTCACCTAAAGATAAGAAGGATCTTGCTGGCGGATCAATATTAGGATTGACTCCCAAAATGTCTAAAACAATACGTGGGGTTGAACGGTCATTCCCACTACCAACAATCATGCCGTCTGCAATCAAAAACATGAGCTTTCGTTTATCATCGTATTTAAGCGCAGCCAGAGAATTGATCGTCTTTCTCAAAGAGTCTTCTCCTTCTGTATAACATGGCACTTGGCATATAATAAACTTGTCGTATTCTTCAGGCACACGTTGCACACCCAATCTTAAGGCAGCTAAAAACTTGAACAGAATAACGCTGCACAAGAAACCAGTGATCAAAAGCAAAAGATACTCGGAGAACATACACTGTGTTGAATTACGTGTGTCCACCTTACCTACAAGGAACAAGTTTCGCAAACAAATGAGTTGGCGCTCTCTCACAGTCTTGTCTAGAGGAAGTGAATCAAAATGGGCAGAGATATCTGTACCAGCCAATTGTCGAAATAGTTCTGTAATCGAGTTATCGATAAAGTCCATGTTGATGTTGAGTGGCATAGGTTGCCCCTCTGCAACACGGGGACTACGACCACCCATCATGTACGAAGTCAAGTCATATACATTTTCATGAATAATAGCCCAAAGACGCTGTCGGTTAATGCCGCCTATTTGAACAGGGTAGGATGCTTGGTTTTTGATATCTACTGGATCATATCCCATAAAACCGAGACGATAATTGCGTCTGAGATAGACCATCTGCTCAAAGTACCAATCAGGGCGATAGTCTTCTCGAAAACTTCTGAAATCATGATAGACAGCATTTGAGTCTGTAATGTTGATATGGGCATCAAGAGTAACTTCTCTAGGAACTGTACCATCAATACCATCACATAGCGCAGATACTTGCACAGGAAACAAGTCGCTTGCATCTTGACCAGCATATTGAAAAAGTGCATTGGAAGGAATGACTTCTGAGGCCCAATGACGAGGTGCAAACGAAGTAAGGTCAAACACTTCGCCTCGAATAGCAATATAGGCATTGTCCTTGTCGTTTTTTGCCTGTAGTTCAGACTGGGTATAGAGATCAATATGAGGACAGACAAGTTGACCAAAAAATGCAATAAACCATATCATGACACCACAAAGTAGAAAAATCAAGCAACAGAGTGTCAGCTTTTCTCGCCATGCCATACGAATATCAGCTCTTTTCATACCGCACATACGTTGTAAGAAGAAACTAGGAACCCACCAAGTCATAATCCAAGTCATGATTAACCAGCAGCCCCTTGCCTTTGTTGTTTTTGGCTTGTCTTCAGCTTGATCTTTTTCTTGAATAGCTCTTGATTCTTGTTGTCTTCTATGCATACTACGCGCTGAGTACACTTCATTGTCATCTTCATAGGAGAAGCGATAGCGCGACTTATCGTCGTCACTAGCAAGCGTAACTGTGGTTTGAAGTATACTTTCGCATTGATTGGAACAGACAGATCCCGTTTCTTCTTGATAACAACCATCATAACAATCTTCTGAATAGACTGAGTCCATTTCAGTCATTGACCTGAAAGTAGAAGGAGGGAATTGAATACTTTCTTGATAACCATCTTCTTCATCTAAGATTTATGTTGGAATACAATACTCAAAAACAGAAAAACTTACCAAATGGGATGCCTTTTGCTATACACCTAGCTCTTCTTTGCTCTCTTTTTTCAATAGCACGAAGCTTGTTTTCTAATATGACCCAACCAATCCCCTTTAAGTAGACCTAAGAAAAATATACGTTTAGCAAAGAGTTAATTCTCAATGAATTTATGTATGCCTTTTCTTCATATTCAGCCATCATATAATCATTCCAATCAAACGCATCTCTCAAAGCAAGCCATTTGTCTCTAAGCTCTGCATCCAAATCTACAGAAGTTGCATGAATAATATCAACATAACGATCACAAAATTCTTGTAAATCCATTTGAATTGTATATTCAAATTTGGCTCGGTTGACGAGTGGTAGTAGTTTAAATAGCTTGGACTGAACTGCTAATTTTTTGGCATCGCATGAATTTGGAAGTAACAAATCGTTAGATCGAAGACAGATGACAAACCAAGTCTTTGTTGTGTTAATTGTATCCATAAGTGTAGAAATGTCTTGCTTAAACTGCTTCATTCGATTGTTGTTGGTTGAGCTTGGATCTGTTGTGTTATTTTGTGAGTCAGGAACAGATTCTGTGGTGGTATTTTCAACTTTCGCGACAAATTTTGGAGAGAAAATCTTTTTAAGCAAATGACTACTCGACCGATCCTGTTCAGAAGCATTTCGGGCACTAAAAAGCGAAACAAAATCTGCACTGACTTTGTCTATAGACCCATTGGCTAATTCAGTAGATGAATAAGTGACAAGTCCAGTAAAATGCTGAATGGTAAACACAGATCCATTTTGGCCAAAAGCTATTTTAGGCTGAGGATTCTTTTGAAGATGTTGGTTGTATGTATTCATAAAAGACTTGTTGGCTACATTTTCTTCTGTGGCTTCAGAAAAAGATGCAATGAGTCCATGCAAAGGGTCATCTAAGAACTCAATCGAGTCAACAAAATCAGCTGAGCTTGGAGCAGCTCGGTCAAACACAGAATATAGTTGTATGTTCTTTTCAAAAATGTCGTTCATCATGTAGCTGTAAAGCTTTTCGTTTGCATAGGAGGTGCAGAATTGAGCATAGGAACCGTTCTGCTGGTCAAGCGAAACGCCTGGAAAATCGACAATACCAATAAAGTTTTGAAATTCGCTTTTGTAGAGTTTCTTGTTGAATACATCCGTTAACCATGCAACCAAGAGTGTGTACAGTGTTTCTGCTAAAGCATCACGTTGCAATGCTGCTTGTTCTGAATTCAAGAAAATGGTGGTGAGGTCTCGCTTGATTAGTTTGGTTTGGTAAGTTAGACAGGTTTCCAATGCTTTTGATTCGACACCAAGTAAATCAGCAACAATGTCTAGTTCGTTCATATTTTTGACAATAGCAGAATCCTGAGCGTTTGTCACATCGTCTGCAAATTGTATATTGCCTAAATGCAAAATAGCAGCAATGATTTGTGTTATTTGCAGTAGAGTAGATCTGCCGATACCCAGTGATTTCAAAAGTGTTTTTAGCTCGTCGTATTTTTCAGTATATTCGGTCGCAAGTCCACTGGCTAAGCGCGATGCCTCCTTGGTTCGAAACAAATAGGGATAATTCGGTGTCTCGTTTAGGTAGAGCTCAGTCTTTTCTTCATTGGAGGAGCCAAATAAGACATAGTAAAATATATGAAAGTTTCGTTCATCACCCGACGTATGTGCTATGCGTGATTTTTCTAGCATAAAGTTTGAGAATTTGGCACCCGTCATTCGCCCACGTTCATTAAATTGTAAGGAAAGATATTTTCCTGCACACGATGCATTTTCATTCACTGTATTCTTGGCATGTAGAAATGCTTCTAAAGCACTATAGGCCTTTTGAACCATCTGTTGTATTTTTGAAGGTTTTTTTGTACTGCTAAGAGTAACGAGGTGGTACAAGATCCATTGATGCATTTCTGATTTTCCACTTCCACATAAACCACTATGAATAGGAGAAGTCAAAAAAAAAGTCAAGGAGAGAATTTATATACCTCAGAATTATAGACTGGTTATTTCCAGTACGGCGCATATGAAAATAGGCTTGATTTGTATGTTGAAAAATATGTGCCGGGAGTTTCTCATGTCGACCATCTGTAGTTTTGTATTCGGTTAAATAATTTTCGCTTGTTTGTTCAATTTCTTCACGACAATCTTTATAAGGATTAATAGCAAGTAACAAAGAATTTCCAATGCGAGTGTAGATCTGGTTTTGTAGAAATCGTTCTCGAAGTGCTGTAATAAAACTTTCCTCTGTAATATGTTCTATATCTGCTAAATCTTCATAGAGTGACAATTGATTCATTGAATAGTCATCCATTGTACTGTATAAAGTAACAATGAAAAAGAAATAAAGAAAAGAAAAATTTGAACAAAGAATTAAATCTTTGAATTTGATTATGGTTCAGACTGAAAAGAAAGAAAGAAAGAGAAAAAAATAATAATTCAGGAACGCTGCTCATAATAATAACTTTTTTTTTTCGCTTTTTTCCTATTGCTTTTGAAGTGGAATATTACTACTACTTCTCCTAAATCAGGACAAAGTTACTCTATTTTCATTTCTATTTAAAAAAAAGAGATGTTAACCCCCTTTTTTTATGATATGGGGGAAGAAGATTTGCTATAAATTCCTGCAGTTTACCAATAATTCTCTTCTTTGATTTAGCCCCTCTTTTCTTTTTTTTTTTTTTTTTTTTTTTTTTTTTTTTTTTGAAAATTATAAACTTTCTTCAAAGTTTGTTTTCTAAATATTTTGTATAAAAGGCGCAATTGCGATTGCGAATTCATGCTTGTCTGGTCCATGTATAAAGAAATGTTTACATAAACAAAAAAAGTGAAAAAATGGATGCAAATATAAAAAGACATGTTACTCCTTACCAAAGTAATAATACATTTACAAAATGTGTTCTTATGTAATGAAACTGTCAATCTCTTATAATCAAAACAGTGTAATTATACGAAGCATATCTTCACAAGAAAAAAAAAAGCAGTTATGTAAAAGTAAAATAGTTGTTTTCACCTTATGATCTGAAAAAATATGTAGCTCATTGACAAAGGTATTGAAATTAGTACTTGATAAGCATTTTCTTTTTAAAATAAACTCCAATATTAGAAAGCAAGTATTTTCAATATGATTAGGAACCAGGTAGTTTCTTGATAAAAAGCAGCAACAGTAAAGATGTTCATGTCTTTATTGTCTGTAGCATAAAATATGCTAATACAGCACCACCAATCTTCAAGCACGTTTTCATCTTTATGAAACCAAGCTTCTTTCCCTTTGTCTCCTGCAGCCATGCATCGAACTTATAATACCATGTATGATTCAATTGGCGATGTCAAAAAATAAATTAAATATCTTCAAATCTATCAAGTACATTATTTTCTTGTAGCACACTCTTTCCTTGAAGGATGGTTGGAACACGTTGATTGGTTGAGTTTGTTTGGTCCTTTTATATGTATATATATATATATATATATTTACACTTTTTCAATTCATCAAATAAAAGAACAATCATCGTCACTACAGTAATTGTTTATAGTCAATCCAAACATACTACTTGAACGAAGAAGACAGAATCCAAACTCGAAAATGAAAAAAGTAAGGGGAAAGTGCATCATATCAACAAATATTACTGTTGTTATTTATCCACCAATTAAAAGTGCTGATAACTTGGATCAAAATGAAATCGGCTTAGGAGCATGATTTGTCTGGGACCTAAACTAAATTTATAAAAAAAATATCTGAGTGTCATTTCTGCACGCGCGTGTGTATTAATAGACTTCGTTTTATCCTTTTCTTCCTTTCTTTTTCTTTATCCATTAAACATGTCTTTCGATACCGCTGCCATTAAAAACAACATTATCTCTCACGAAGTACCTGACTTTGTCTACACTTACGGTACTGCCGGTTTCCGTTCAAAGTAAGTTATTGACAAACTTATATATGTATCTAACTCGTCTTCTCTATCAGGGCCGACGTGTTGGGTTCTGTCATGTACAAGGTTGCTATCTTGGCTAGTTTGCGTTCCAAGAAATTGAATGGCTCCACCATTGGTGTCATGATTACTGCTTCTCATAATCCTGAAGAGGTAACTATCTTTATATACGTGTATGTGTTTATTAACATGCAGTAGGATAATGGTGTCAAACTCGTTGATCCTCGTGGTGAAATGTTGGAACAATCATGGGAAGTCTATGCTACCAAACTTGCTAATGCAAAGGATGGTGAAACACTTGTTCAAGTCGTTGAAGAAATAATTGCTCAAAACAAGATTGACGTCGAAACTCCCGCCAATGTTATTTATGCACACGATACTAGGTAAGATATAGATAAGAAAGCGCGTTTGATATAGTTGGTAACAATGTATGTGCGTGTGTGTCTAGACCCAGCTGTGCTGATTTGGTCAAAGCCCTTGAACTCGGCTTGAAGGTTTCTGGTGCTCAAAGTACCAACTATGGCCTCAAGACTACTCCTATGCTTCACTACCTTGTTCGTTGTATCAACACTGCTGGCACCAGCGATGCATATGGTGAACCTACTGAAGAAGGCTACTACAAGAAATTGACTAATGCGTATACTAATGCTGTCGTGAGTAACATAGTTTATAAGAGTATAGGTTGACGTATTTTTATCTATAGAAAGGAAAACCTCGCTTATCTACTTTGTACGTCGACTGTGCTAATGGTGTTGGTGCCCCCAAGCTCCGTGAAATGACAAAGTTCATTTCCGAGAATATTTTATCTGTCCAAGTTGTGAACGACAACATCACTGGCTTGGGACAATTAAACAAGAACGTGAGTTTCTGACTAAAAAAGAAAGTGAAAGAATGTTATTGAACTTTTATTAGTGTGGTGCCGATTTTGTAAAGACTCAACAACGTGGTCCTCATGGCATTACTCTCAAGGCTGGTGAAAGATATTGTTCTTTTGATGGTGATGCTGATCGTATCGTCTTTTACTATGCTACTGAAGATGGCACCTTTAGACTCTTGGATGGTGATAAGATTGCTGGTCTTGCTGCTCTCTTTATTGCTGAACTTGTCAAGGAAGCCGGTATTAACTCTATCAAGGTTGGTGTTGTCCAGACCGCTTATGCTAATGGTAGCTCCACCAACTATCTCACCAAGGTCTTGGTAAGTAGTGTTGTTCAAAACATTGTGTCGTACTAACTACGAATATTCTAGAATGTGCCCGTTTCTTGTGTTTCTACTGGTGTTAAGCATCTTCACCACGAAGCTGAAAAATACGATGTTGGTGTTTACTTCGAAGCTAACGGTCATGGTACTGTTCTCTTTAGCCCCAATGCTCTCAACACCATTAAGTCTACTGAAGCGTAAGTACATACAAAGAAAAAGACTGTTGGCACTAAAGATATTATAGTCAAACTCCTGCTCAAAAGCAAGCCATTACTCAACTTGAAGCCTTGACTGAACTCATTAACCAAACTGTCGGTGATGCTATTTCTGATATGCTTTTGGTTGAAGCTATCCTTACCAGCCGCCAATGGAGCTTTGAAGAATGGGATCAAGCTTACACTGATCTTCCTAACCGTCTTGTCAAGGTTGTTGTGCCTGATAGACACATCTTCAAGACAACTAATGCCGAACGCCAATTGGTTGAACCTGCTGGCCTCCAAGCCGAGATTGACGCCCTTGTTGCCAAGTACAGCAATGGTCGTTCGTTTGTTCGGTAAGTTGACATGAAAATATAAAATCATGTATTCATTGTGTTATAGTGCTTCTGGTACTGAAGATGCTGTCCGTGTCTATGCTGAGGCTGCTTCTCGTGCCGAAACAGATGATCTTGCATTCAAGGTTGCTCAACTTGTCCACGACCGTGCTGAAAAGGATAAGCTCGAGTAAAGAAAGAAATCATCTATAAACTCCCTTTGCACACACACACACACGCACACATCCCACTTGTTCATTTCACAAAGCATTTATATACACACTACCAAAAAAAAAAAGACTTTATTTACCCTTCCTTTTAAATAGCATTACACCTAAAAAAATAAAGTACAATTCCTTAAAGATCCCAGACTTTAACGACAGAACTGAGCCAAGTTGTTGTTGTCCAGATAGGTAAAGAACGGCGCACAACAGACATAATACCAATATCGCCAATCATACGTTCTTCTCCTTTACCAGCAAATCCTTCTTTTTCTAATGCAGTGAATTCAAATCGGATCTTCCATTCTCCAGACTCTGCCTTGGCTCTGTCTTGCTCAGGTACTTTGACAGATAAATCAAGGGTCCAGCCATCATTGCCATAGCCACTTACATGACGAACAACATAATGGGAGGAAGTACTCAAAGGCTTTTCATCTTGAATACTCCAATCAACTACGTGGCCATCAAAAGCAATGACAGTCCATGTATAAGAAGGAGATAGACAAACAAGGGAGAGTGAGCGAATACCAGTCACAGGATCATAACTATCGTTAAATACTTTGACTTCAGGGAATGGGCCAGAGAGTGAATCCATTAGAGGAGCATCCGATTTAAGTTTAGACAATGAGGTGTGCTTACGAATATAAGGACTGACATCAAATCGATAGCCACCTAAAAAGGCGCTGAAGGGATAAATAGAATCCCAGTCATTCATGTTACTCGAAGCATCGCGAATCTCGGCTTTGACTTCCAATTCATGTTCTAATGAATCAACGATTGTCTGGATATAGGGTCCGTGATCAGCTTGTGCAACACCCACTGTAATTTCACCCGATGTCAAGTTTTTCAATTGTTGGACAAACCTATATGATCTTTTAGTTGCCCCTTCTTCTATTAATTATAACTTACAATCGTTTGGGATGAAGTTCATCATAAGGAAAAGCCCAACCATCGTAACTTCCACCGCTCACATAGACAGCCACAAGAACAGTAGTTTGGAACAAGATCAAAAGAACCAAGATCTTCTTGAGGACTTTCTTACCAAATCGATGAACATGGGCAACAGAAGGCAATGAGACCATAAAGATAATCATACCATAAATAACGGCCACAATAGCATCCACAGGCGTATCCACACCCATACGACCCGTCAAAGGAACAAAGATATCAACAAGAGCAAAGGCATAGTCAGAGTACAACAAAGACAATACAAAACCAGATAGAATATAAGCAGCGGTACCTACCTGAGGTAAGTAAATCTTGCTAGGAAGAGGACGAAGTCCCCATTCGTTCACGAGACAGGTAATAAACAAAACAAAGCAATAAAGCCAAAATACGTAAGAACTAGCCACACCAGTTTGTGTAGTAATGGCTGTACTAATAGCAAAAAAGAGCATCAAGGAAGTGAATGTACCATATTCCATATCAAAATGCTCAGGACCAGGTAGGAAATAAGACAAGTATTGAACACCATAAGCACCAATCAAGCCCATAGGACTAAAGATAAGAGCACCATACCATTCGTGTTTAAACCAAGCCATATGGCGATTGAATCCTTGAGATGTGATCAACAAAGCTATCGTGATAGGCAAGATCAAAGCAGTAACCATACTGAGAAAGACAGACACAGTTGATTTACCATAAGACATCAAAATGTGGCTGACTGAACGATAGGGTGAAGAACTATGTGTCTTGTTGACGATGTAGACAAAGTAAACAAGTGCAAATGCTACTGTTGTCATTTGAATTGTGTAAGCCGTAGCCCATGAATAAACAACGAAAAAGAATCCTTGGACATCAAAAAAGACAACTTCACTAGAAGGCTCAATGTTTGTCAAGGAAGAATTCTGAGCTAAATAGTTGACAATGGCCAAAGTATTTGCGCCCAAGTGTTGAATAGCGCCTGGTTCCAATTGTTTTGTCACGTCAAGATGAGTGTGGTACAAGTAAGAGTTTTTGTAAATAGCCATGTCAATGCCTGTCAAGTTGCCATATTGAACGAATTGTCTAAAATCAGTGTCTGATAGAATCAAACCTGTACGGAACACATCATTTGCCTAGTTGTTCTTGTAAGCATACACAATATAAATAAATGTCTTACCATGACAGTGCCATGAGGATAAGGTGCTTGTTTGTAAGCTTCAATCATTTCTCGAGAATTAGCTTGAAATAAGATCTCACGACCACTGGTACCACAAGCATCAATATTTACAACTGAACGAATACTATGATGTATCTTTTTTAGTCTTATAGCTCTTTATTAACAGTGACACATACCTATCTTTGATCTCATGCATTGTGATAAAGGCATGAGAAGCATCTTGTAGCGATTCTTCAGCACCATTGAATACTATAAAACATAGTCAACATATGCTCTCCTGTTCTTTTGCTCTTTCTACTTACAAAATACAACAGCATTTCTATAGCTTGTCCAATCACGCTTACTCAAGACACGCACAAGGTCCATCATGATAGCAGTACCTGAACCATCATCAGTAGCACCAGGCGAACCTAGTGTTGTATCAAAATGTGCATTCAATAAAACAGCATTATCTTCACAGCTACGATTATCAGGATATTGAGGGTCGATTGGACAAGATAAACGGACAATAATATTAGTGACATTGGTATAAGCCTTCAAGACCACTACATAAATAAGGTTAAAAATAACTTGTTATTCGCTTAAATTTTTTTTCTTTTTTACTTTTATCCATGATGTCAAAACGGTGCGAACTTGTGCCTTGCTGGACCCAAATATCAAATTTAGGTGAACCTTCAATGCCCTGGGCATCTTTCTTGTATTGTGAAATTACATCATGAATATATTCATATGTCTGTTTTTCCTCGATAGTGCCAACAATACCTTATTGATGATAAAATGTCAATCGTGTGTACGCGTTACAAGTTTAAGCTTACGGTATCCAATTGTATCACTCAAATGAGAAATAATGTTTATGGCATTGCTTTCTGAGAAATCAGATAAGCCTGTCTTTGCGTTATATCCATTATGGTTAGCTGGTTCAGGCACAGTATAGTGAAAGCGAAAAGCAAGTGTAAAACCACACAAAACAGTCAATATGACAGTGAACCAAGACTTTAAAATCTTTTGGAGTGTCCTTTCTTGAGAACCCTCTCCTCCGAATGGCCTTTGTTTGGACTTTAGGCCTGTCATACTTTCTCTATAAACAAAAAAGAAAAGAAAAGAAAAAAAGAAAAGCGAAAAGTGCTATCCTGGCTTTATTTTTTTTCCGTACTGCCCTTTTTTCATACCCAGAAAGGAGGTTATCCACTTTGAGAAGTCTTGGATGACAATTGAGATAGATATGCATATGGGCTCCAATGAACATATAAAGGTAGCATAAAGCCTGTTTACATACGCATAAATGCTTTAAATGCTTATAAATTATGTTTACTAACGTCTATGATACCTTGAGAATCGATTCGGGCCAAAAAAAAAGCGACTTGTAAAAAATGATCATTTTGGCCTCGAATCCAAAGAGTATTAGCCGTGAAAATATTCGACTTGACAGCTCTTTAAGCTTCTTTTTGATGCTATAAGACGAAAAATAAAGATATAGACGAGCTTAAATACTCGAAATGCGTGTCAGAGGCTGTCGTTTTTAGGTGAATGTGTTTGCTTGCTAACTGCACTATGAAAATGAGGAGATATGAGTGAAAAACCTCAAGATTGTTTTTGCCTATTTATTCAGCATTTTAGAAGCGTTTTTTCCACCAATAGACTCAAAAAGCAACAATCTACAGCTTTTGTCGCTGCACCAAAGCCAGAAAACTGCGTCTTTATGCAGTTCTCAGAAAAAGCTTGATTTCTGATATGGCAGGATGAAGAACTGGAATCTTTCGGCTTCAATCTTCGCATACAGCCTCTCCGTATGTCCTATGTCCATTTGCTCTCACATTTATACTATAAAGTGCCTATATTTGTATTTCAATATATTTTTTGACATCCAAAATAGCACATGATAGTTTTCGAAAGTCCATTGATAGCACATTTTATATGACATCTAGGACAAAAACGCACAAGATACTGCTTAAACGAGCTGATCTTTGATGGACCATTACTCAATTACCAGATTATCAAAACAGTCTGTTTTTTTCATTTAAAACATGTTCTTTTGAAATTTATGATTTTGACCCATGAAGGATCACGAGAGGTCCGTGAAGATGAAAAAAAAAAAAAAGTTCATCGAGAATTTTTTGGAATGACCTTATGTAGGTCTGATCCAACTGAAATCGGGTGAAGCCATTTTCAAGTACTCCCAAAGAAAAGAAAACGAGTTTACTTAGATAAAAGAAGGCGGCTTAATTTGAGCATTGCCTTCAAATCTGCATTCAAAGCTCATTGTACATTATAATCAGTACAAAAGCGGCCCCTTTTAGTAGATATTGACTATAAAGTAGGTAGCCATTCTTAAACTGTTCGACGCAGAAAATGCGCACGACCAATATCTGTGATAATACATAACTCTTGAGGCCAAGGAGAGCAACTTTGATTATAACTACGATGGATGTCTTATAGCAGGATGATCATGGATTTCAAACCTCAACGTTTTTTTTTCCCTGCGTTAGCATCTTCTTTTTGATCCAGTTGTTAAAAATACTAGACATTAGATGTGCAAAAGCAAAGCGTAATATCATAGCATATTGAAGACAAAATCATTATGCTTCAGCAAGTGTGCTATACTCTGATCAACTCATACTGAAAATAAAAAACAAGATTGTTTATGTCTATAACTTAAGACAAACAAGTACCAAACAAGCACAAACCTAGATAAAAGCATGTTCTGATTATGGCGCAAAACAGGTAAATATAGAGAGAAGCTATCGAGACCTTTACTCAAACACTCTCTAGTAGTTGTAGTGCGTGTTTATACAGCCACTGAAATACCATACAAACAATAAAATACACTCATGAAAGGGCTTTTAAGCAAGACGTAAAGCTTATTGGAACAAAAAGAATAAAGAAATACTATAGTTGAGCAAATTGAGCAGGATTTTAATTAACAAACTGTATAGATTTGTACATTTGAAACGTTAAAGGTGTATAAAAAGAATAAAATAAATATTATCGTCTATTGAATAAGGAATTTACACAGCCTTTGTCCTGGCAGTATTGCGACGCTTTGTAGTGAATTCTCTAAGAGTAGTTTGTGATTTAGATAATGTTCGCTTGAGTGGTGGACGCTTTGAATTAGATGACTTGATTGTAATCGTCTTCTTCTTGCTCTTTGTTGGCTTATTTTCTTTTTCTTCTTCTTCATCTTCCTCTTTCTTTTGGGTCAAGCGCTTTTTGATCTTGTTGGCTGTCTGTGTCATTAATTTCTCGTCTGCCATTTTTTCATTTGTCAATTCCACCCATCTGTCAGAATCACCCAAGACTTCGTAATCAAAGATCTTTTCCCATTCTTTTGTAGGACTTGTACGATTCACAAACACAACACAACCACCAGGCTTGGAATGAATAATACGAGCAGCTTGCTTGATAAATTTTTTAAGTGCAGGAATTTTAAGTGAAGTGCCCATCACAATCATTAAATCAGGCTTCTTTTTGAGATCATTGACTTGCAACTGACCAATTGATTCGCCTTGAGGATGATCCTCGTTGTACAACACAATAGCAGGACGGAGGGTGCCCATAGACAACTGACGTTTACCAAGTCTTGTGCGTTCAGCATCAGCAGATTCACATTGAGGGCATCCCGGCGCTTCTCCTTTACGGAACTGTTGTTCATACTCATCTGTGAAATCAAAAGTAGCACTGCAAAGTGTGCACCGAACTTCTTTCATCGTACCGTGCAATTGAATGGCTGGAATATTCAGATTTTCTTCCAAAAAATCAATGTTTTGTGTATAGCAACGCAAAAGCTGTCCCTTCTCGGTTAAAGATTGAATAAATTCGTGGGTAATGGTGGGTTCTGCGTTGGTTATCAAAGAGCGTAATTCAGCCATGAAGGTATAAAAGCATTTGATTGTTTTTTCGCTACGAAATAAGGTAGCATCAAACAATTCTTTACCGCGTAAAACAATGTCAGGGTGGCGTTTTTTGACTAGATTATATAAACCATCTGAGGAACGGAAATCCTAAATATGCTATTAAAATAAATTTTTTTGTGCACGCGTTTATTTTATGTAACATACAGGTATACCACTGCTGCAAGAAATACCTGCACCAGTTACGACAAGTGCGCGTTTGCTTTTTGCAATATAAGAAGACAATTCTGTAAGAAAAGGGCCTATCACTTCTGAAGGCTCAGAAATAGCGATCGTCTTCTTCATATTGGGCTGATGAACAATAATAAAAGAGAAAAAAGCGAAAGAGAAAAAATTTTTTTTGTGCTGGTCTTTAGAGTGTCGATTTATTATCCCGCCAAGTGGAAACAAGCGTATTGTGTCGACGAGAGAGATAAAAGAAAGAAAAAGAAAAAGGAAAAGAGTTGATCATGAATTGAATTGGTTCAATAGCGTTTCACCAGTACTAAATTTGTCTATTTCCATTTGTGTTTATACTTTGTTCAAAATTGAATCATAATTAAATCAAGTCTATGTGAGTAAAAACAAAAAGACAGTTGGATCATTCATGATGCTAATTGGGCCGTATTTTGCTGAAAATTCAAGTCCTCCTTATGTGTTCTACATAGAAAGCATTGATGAGCCCATAAAGATAATAGAAAATTCTAAGACACACAGTAGAAACAAGTGTAGAGCAAATGACCTTTCGTTAAATCAAGTCTACTTGCTTCTTATTTTCAAAAAATGCAGTAAATTTAACTACAAGCTAGAAGAGACAAACATGGAGTCAATTATATATGGCCTTTCACTTTTTAGAGTCGCCAATATATATATATATCCCATATAGACCTTTTTTTTTTTTTTTTTAAAAAAAACATCGTTTTAGAATTGATTGATCAATTTTGATTTGATTCATTGCAGGCAATTCGGATTTCACTAAGTTATCATCTGTTTGGTAGTGTTGTAAAAAACTGATAGTTAATAGCTGACTAGCAATGCAAAAATACGACATATTGCTTGACTTGTTTTTAGTTAATATTTAAGGCTTGTGTCTATGATTGAGAATAGCACTTTGGGTTTTCTATGTTTGTTCAAGTCAAGAACAGCACTCTGCTTGATTATTCAGCTAATTGTGAAGTAAATGGATCTCAACATAATTGATCCAAACTGACATTATTATTTTTTACAATAGAATTTCATCCATCATATTTTTACTACTGCCTTGCTACTTTTTTTTTAGTAAGGAAAACTAATCTTCTTGATAAGTCTTGCTTAAAAATGTTTTATGCGTCTAAAAATACTTGAAAGTAGTGTCATTGAATATAGTATTTTGATTGGAAAACATAATTCTATCTTTTGCTTTGTAGATATACAGATTGATTTAACAGTCTCTTTATGTGGACATAGTAGAATCCGTCTTATCAACGAATCATGTCTTAATAAATCAACATGATCTGTGACAAAACCACTGTGAAGATTTGGGCCATTTGTTGCATATGTTTGTTTGTTCAAACAAAGAACAAAGGTTCATTTAATCAATTATTTTTATTTTTGCTTAAATAGACTTCAAATAAATGCTAGCGGGTAAAAGTATGCAAATCAAATGGTGCATCATGTAGCATATAGTTTTCTCAAACTAAAGAATCTATCTTTATCAAGCAATATCACAAAATGAACTCTCTTTTTCTTTTTTGTATAGGACTCAGGAGGTTGTAATATTTGTTTATGTAGTTTAAAGAAAATATTCGTTAGTATGACAATGCGATTTTTAGCTTGTTACACTTGAGCGTGATAATAAACAAATTCTGCCAAAACTGTTAGCCGACCTTTTTTTTTATTTTGTCATTATAAAAGTATAAAGTATAGTATAAATATATTAAAATTAAAATGCTAAAGTATAATAAAGAGTAAAGAAGTTCAAGATGAGAATATTAATTAGATCACTTGAACCTTCAGTAATGGCTTTTTTCTGTTTCTGATAAGGCGCGAATTAAGCAGTAGCTTGAACAGCTGGTAAAGTAGTAGTGGTAGGAGCAACAGCAGCATGTTCTTCTTGTTCAGTAGCAGCATTTTCAACAACAGTTTCGTTGGGAGTAACGCCAGTTGCAGTAGCAGCAGCTTCAGCTTCAGGGGAAACAGGTTCATCTTGCTTTTCTTCAGGTGTCTTCTTCTTGTGAGAGAATCCACGGAACATTTGAGTGATACGACGGCCTAAGGGGGAACCAGCACGCTTCTCTTCAGTGTGTGTAGCAGGAATAGCTTCATTAGTAGTTGTGGTAGTAGTAGTAGTAGGTTCAACTAATCAAATTTAATTAATATCAAATTTTTAGAATTGTAGTACATTGTATTGATAGATGAACAAGATAATAAAAAAAAATAGAGTAACTTGTAAGTTACACACGTTCACATGTGTTTCCTTTAAGAAATACTCTACACTTGATCACTACAGCAATAGAATGCTAACGTATTTTTTTTTTTTTTTACTAAACTTACCAGCTGTGGCAACTGTGGGTTCAGTATCAGTGGTTGCTTCTGTAGGATGTTCTTCTGATTCAGAAGTGTGTTCAGGCTCCTTCTTCTTGAAGAATTTACCAAGAGGACCTTTCTTGATAGTATCAATGACGTTTTCTTTGTGCTCTTTGTGTACAATATCCTTAGTGGTTTCAGTAGGAATCGATTCGTGAGCTTCTTCTACAATACCACCCGAAGTTGCTTCCGCAGCTGCAGCAGTTGCTGCAGCAGTTTCTTCCTTATTAGTAGCAGTTGTCTCAGTCTTTACAGATTCTTCAGCTAGATAAACAGATCATGAGTCAAATGACAATATATATATATATATATATATATATGTAAACGACTTACTTTTAGCAACAGGTTCTTCTGATTTCTCGACTTCCTTTACAGGACTCTATAAACAAAAAGAAAGAGGATTAGTTCTTTGTTCTTTAGAATCGTTTCAAAGTAGTCTGGACACAATCATTGTAAGAAGGTCACACCAGTGTTGCTGAGGGCAAACTTTCTTTCTGAACAGATTCATAAAGTCCGCTTGATTTGTGAAAGGAGGGGAGTGTTAAATATACAATGATTGATCCGACTCTGCATGTAGAATAGAAAAAAATGGAGTGATGTTTTTTCTCTCTTCTTACCTTGCTGCGGAAGATGTTGCCCAAGATAGATTTACGCTTTTCGTTCTTGGGTTTCTCAGACGTTGTTTCTTTAGTATGAGCAGGTTCTTCAGTCGATGTGGTGCTATCGACATTGGAAACAGGTTCTTCAGTAAGAGCGGCAGCATGAACAGGTTCAGCAGTAGGTGTTTCTGCTTCAGCTTCAGTATGTTCAGCAGCATGTTCTGTTGTTTCCTTTTTGGGGGTAACAGGCTTCTTTTCAGATACCTTATCAACAAAGTTCTTTGCCTTACCAAGGAAGACAGAGAGACGTTTAGAGGTGTTTGAAGATTTGGAGGGAGTAGGATTGGCAGCATGAGCTTCAGTTTTGGGCTCCTCAATCTTAGGTTCTTCCGTCTTGGGTTCTTCAGCCTTAAATGATTCAGTCTTGGGTTCTTCCTTGGTTTCAACCTTGGATTCTTCAGGAACAACAGTGACTGGTTCAGTAGGAGGTGGAAGGACAGAGGCGGCTTCAGTGATGACAGGAGTGGGTGCGGTAGTCTCAGACATAGTTTATAGATTAACAGAAAGAAATGGAAAAGAAAAGAAAAAAAGAAACAAGTGTGCCAATTTATCCTTTTGGTTGAAGGCGGAACACCAAAATAAAATGAAAAAAGAAGATCTTTTTGACTCAAATGACCTTACTGATCAGCCGTTCTTTTTTTTTCTTTTGTATGAGTACATTGCACGTGATGTTGTTTTCGTGTAACTTATGCAACCGTTAGCTTTTTAGGAGACATTGCGTCAATAAGTTTCCCACAAATAAAAAAAAAGTTTATTTTAGACGAGAAAAAATTTAAGCACGGGCAAGACGAGCGTTACGGGCCAATTGACGAGCATTGAGCTTGACAACCTTCTTATCAGCAGCACGGGCAACAACTTCATCCTTTTCAGTGAGAATGACTTCAATATGACAAGGAGAAGACATAAAGGGGTTGATTCTACCGTGAGCACGATAAGTACGACGACGGTGTTTGGGAGCTTGGTTGACAACAATGCTGGAGATGTGGAGGTCTTCAACGTTCAAACCCTTAGCCTATGATCATGTAAGTATATTTTCTCTCTCTCTCTCTCTCTCTCTCTTTTTTTTTTTTTTTCATTTTCTTACTTCGGCGTTGCTTTCAGCGTTCTTCAAGAGGTCAGTGACGAACTTGACGGACTTGACGGGCCAGCGACCTTGAGTGGCCTTGAATTCCTTGGCTTGAGAAGCACGACCAACACCACCGTTGAATTTACGGAAGGGGATGACTTGCTTGTGTTCGGTAACGTTGTTGAGATAAGCATAAGCCTTGCTCAACTTTAAACCTTGAACAGCAGCAGCAACTTCGTGTGTGTTCTTGAACTATAAAGGTATTAGCATTCCTATTATCCAAACTTTCAAAACACATACGTGAACACGGAGATAAGAACCTCTAGACTTGGCAGCTATATTTAGACATAGGTTAGGATTCAAAACAATGAGACACGTTACTTACCCTTAGCAGGGTTGGCTGGGGTAGCAGCGTATCTGACCATATTTATTGATAGAGTCTATAGAAAAGAAAAAAGTGTTACTATATATATTCGCTCATGACAACTCGATGCTCTTTTCCAAGATTGACAATGTTCTCCATTTTCAGATTGGACTGATCGCAAGGTACTGAATATCAACTTCTTTTTCATCAATCCAGAAAAGAGCATCCTATTCCCTCTCCCTCTCTTTCTCTGTTCTCTCTCTCTCATGCTCCATTTTGGATGGATGGCTATATCTTACGTTTTAATACGCACAGCAAAGAGAAGGATCTATCTCTTTGCCCATCTCCCACTGTGCTATAATTGCTGCTCCGTCCGTTGCTTGCGGATTTTTGGGGGAGAATCTCACTTTGGCTCCCCCCCCAATAGGAGTCTAAAAGTTCTCGAGAAAGATGGTTCGGCTCGACTCTTTTTAGTCCTCCGAACAAGCATAAAACTTTTTTTTTCTGTTTTAATGACAACCACACAACCAGAATACCGAGACCCAAAAAAACCAAAAGCTGTTTATGTATATACAATTGCTCAAGAGTCACGCTATTTGATTATTGAAAATGTACCCAATTTAGGTGTGATTGATCAACTTGTTCAGTTATGTAACTCGTTTGGTCAAGTGGAAGAACATCGTATGCTTGATAACCATACTTCCAGTACAGACTATGCAGATGTCATTTGGATTAAATATCATGAGATACGTTCAGCAAGGTTAGCAAAGCGTAAATTGGATAACACGCCCTTTTTTACCAGTCTACTATGTGTGAATTACGCTCCTGAATACGAGACATGGCAAGATATACGTGACAAATTCAATGATCGATATCAAACAGTTCTTGCTAAACTTTCACAAGATAAAAAGAAAAAAATAAGACATTTTGTTGAAGAACAAGTATTAATTTATGATTCGCCTAAAGAAGAAGAGAAAGCTGATTCTATTTCTCAAGATACACTTCCAACAGTAAAAAAACGAAGAAGAATCTAATGAAACTGCTCAGTCAAATCTCTAAACAATTTAAGAGCCTGATCCGGAGAAAAGAAAGCAAATATAGAGTATGACGCATAGTCCATAATAAGTATGATATCATAATATCCAAAACAATTGGTCTTTGACACGCAATCACCTCTTTAAGAATATTGAATGTCTAATATGACTATAAAAATACAAGGGCAAAAAAAAAGGCTCTGGAAATAAGCCGTCCAAGAAATAAAAAAAAATTTTTTTGTATCTTTCTTTTTGTTTCTTTTCTTCTTTTACTGTTTTCTTTTCTTTCTTTTTACTGGTTATATTGTTCTTGTTTTGACTTTTAGGCTCTGGCCTTATTGCAAATACATTATACCAACATCAACAACATCTTAATCTACCAACTTATACCATTTCTTCATGGTTATCAGCAACAATAATTCACGATACAATAAGGTCATGATGGAAGATAACAAATGGACTGAAGTTGTTTCTAAAAAGAAGCAACACGACCCTTTTGCTGGTATGAAGTCCAGTGTTGATTATGAATTGGAAATCGAACGTCTGAAGCAACTTGTGCCCAAGGTTCATAACAGCACAATAATCGATAATCATCACAAAAAGAAGTATATGGAAAAGAAACTCAGCCATTTTCATCATCATTCTATTCAATCTCATAGCAACCATCACTATAATAACCACACGACTACGCATCTCACACCCCACACTATGACAACGCATGAATTCAACAACAGCCTTTCTCGCTCTACCTCGCCTGATACAATCCATTCCACTGATTCTGATAATTCATCATTAGCTGAAATTGTCACTGAAGAAGAAAAATTACGTTTCTTGGCATTTGTCCGCAGTTGGACAGGTGACTGGAGAAAGGGTCAACCACTGATGAATCAATGGGCGGCAGACCAATCTCCTTGGTATACAGGTCCTCGTCGAGTATCCAAGTTGGAAGAATTCCCAACTCATGACTTATACTGGCAAACTTCCAATGTACAAACAAACACTTATTCTGTTCAACCTATTGGATTTGGTAGGAAATACAATCCTATCTTGTAGACAGCACAGTGGAAAAAAAATTTCACCCTGTTTCTTTGAACATAATTTATATCCTTCATCGCCCTCACTTTTTTTTCAGCGCCAAAAAGAAACTGTCCTCTATATCATTTTTTACAACACACACACACACACACACACACAACACTAACATATATACGCATATACACAAAATCAAGGCACGTAATACATACACTTTTTCCTCTTTAATACAAATTATTTATTTAAATACTACATGATAAGTTTCTTTTTTTTTTTACATATAATAATACATATTTAATAAAGATCTCTTTTTTTTAATCAGTTATATCTTCAGTATAATTTGCTGGGAAATAACCTTTTTTTGTTCCTATTTCACCTTCCCACCAACTGTTTCTATCTTCCAGTCTTTTTGTGACAATAATATGATCGCCTGCGGAAAAGGATAGATCAGTAGGAGCATCGCTATGATAATCGTATTTAGCTACAACTACTGTCATGCTGTCTGCTGGAGGAGGCATGGCTGGTTTTATATCCTGATGTGATTTCGTGTCCTTGCTTTGATGCAATGGTGGTATAAACATGACAGGTGATGATGGCGCAGCGTTGTTCTGTTCATGTGGCGAGTAAAAATGAGAAGGGCCAGCACCTTGTGAATGGCCCGTTTGATGAATATTGACTGCAGCTTGATTAATGGATTGTCGACTGTAGCCTGTTTGCATTACAGGTCGTTTTGTATCGGGTGGAAAAACGCTGGCTTGATTGTCAAACGAATGAGGAGGCATGCTAGGATTCGCTTCGTAAGGAGGTGGAGGATCCATGTATTTTTCATCTTTTGGCAATGGTCGTGGTGGCTGTGGTTGTGGTGGCTGTGGCTGTGGTGGTTGTGGTGATGATTGAGTGGGTAATGAGGCAGAAGTATGAGACGATTGTTTTCCTAAAACACTTTTTCTTGGTCCAAAAGAAGCACCTGGGCGAGGTCCAGCTCCTAAAGCGTTTAATGCATCGTATAATTGTGCAGCGTCTTGCGGAGGAGGCACCACACCTGTCAAAATCTCATGTGCTGTGATAGGACGTCCATAGTAAGCTTGGTTCGTCCGGACTCGCTCAGACACTTTGGAACCTTCAAATTGGTACCCTAAATATAGACCTTTCGATGAACTATAAGCATATGTGGCAGCAACATGGTTGCCTGTCATAGAAGCAGAAGCAGAAATGTCTGCACTACGACCAATGGGTCCTGCAGAAATCGATGCGCCAACGCCTAATTGTAATTGTCCTCCGCCATCTAAAAATGCTTTTACAGCAGCTCTGTAGTTCATGACAAGAATCATATCAATCGATTCTGCACCAAACATTTGCCCTACTCCCTAACACGTTGAGATTAATATTATTGATGTATGAATCAATTGCTTACCAGAGAAACCATAGACACACCTGAAGGGGCTGACCAGCCTGAAAAAAAAAAAGAAAGTTAGAGATCATACTCAATCAAGAAAAAAAATCATGAACTTTACTGCCATTAGGAAGTCTATGTACTAACATGAATATGTATAACCCAATGCTATATTTTTGTATTTACCTTGCTATAATAATTCCATTGCCAGTTTTTGCAGAAAGACCGAGACCAACTCGGAATAATCGAATAAACACAATACCATGCGCATTCGCTAATACAGATGAAGGAATCAACATTGACAAATCTTTCCCTTTATTAGGGTCTATTTTTACATCATGGCTACGTCAGTTATATGCTCATCAATGCACAGAAAAAAAATTACCTGTGAATAATTGTAGGATCTGAACAGCACGTTGAATATCGCCTAAACAAGTATATATGAGTAAGAAAAAACTTGGAGTTTGAATCATTTTAGCAACGGTGTACCCTGTAATTCTTTTGGTGTTCTTGAAGGCATTGTATAGGTTGATAGAAGAAAAAAAAGAAAAGAAAAGAAGGTAAACTCTATCTTTTATACGCTAGATAAAACAAAATTAAACTAGTCACTATTTTTTTCCCTTAACAATTCCTTGGCAAGGCTTGCTTATACTTTTCATTGGGTCTCTCTCTTTTTTTCCCTATATGCATGATTCTCTTTGTGACTACAATAAACAGAGTTACAACAAAGCGTTTCAAAGTCCTATTATGACAAACAACATTTTTGTTATTATATGCGGAAACCAGACCACGGGTATCTAATTTTATTTTATATTAAAGTGTCGTTTTTTATTTTCTTCTTTTTCTTCTTTCTTTCTTTTTACTGTTGTTGACTCCTACCACTTATACAAAAAGAACTCTCCCTCACTCTTATTATATATAACACATGTCTAATAAAAATCGTAAGGAAAAGACTTCTTTTTGGAAAAAGATTGGGTTGGGCAAAAGTAAGAGTTCGATAAGCTCGCTCAAGTCAGAAATACAACGTCAAGGTAATAGACGCTAAATAGTACCTTGAATGTATTAACACTATTGATAGATCAACATGATACCCATAGTGTAAAGAGCAAGCGTTTTAGGTAACATTCAGAAAATTCAAAAGATGTTTATGCTTACAACTAATCATAGTGGTCTATCTATAAACCATTTACCACCTAAAACAACCGAGCAACAGCAAATACCACCTATACCTACTACACCTAAACCTGCACAATTTAGACCACCACCTTCTCCTGTTGAGACACCTAAAATCGAACAACAACCTTCTCCTCCATCTTCTCCTATTCCAGGTAAAAGAAACATGTCTATTTATATATATATGTATCCTTACTCTTATTTTTTATTGTTCAGATACGACCCGAACAAGTGTTACTCAAAATGCCGTTATTGAGGATGACAATGAAAAGAATGTAGTGGCATCATCTGACACAAATAATAAGCAAGAAGCCGAAGAAAATCTCGACGCTTCTTATGTTGTTGTTTCCGAAACAAGTCAAGAATTAAAAGCGACGATTACTGAGCTAAAAGCTGAACTCGAGAAAGAAAAAGCAACTGTCAGTGCACTTCAGAAACAAAAAGAAGGTAAGAAAAACTATCTAAATGATTTCATTGACATAAAAATTAGCTGTAACAAAAGACTTGGACTATTTAGAACTCACTGTAGATGAACTATTTACTGAAAAAACAGACTTATTACAGCAACTTGAAGACGAGAAAATCAAGAGTCAACATCATTTAGATGATTTAAACATTTTGCTTGAGAAAATGAAATCAAATGCAGATAGTGCAAGAGATCAATCATTTGCTGTTGACCAATCGAGAATGGAATTTGAGGTTTGTTTTATCATGTTGTCTATTTACTTGTACTCATAAAACAACAGGCTTATCAAAAGAAAGCAAATCAAGAAAAAGACTTGCTTTTGAATGAAATAAAAAAGAAGGATGAGCTGATTCAAGGATTAAAGGTAAGTTTTGTTTGTTTATTATGCAGACACTGATTTCTGTAGTACAAATTGAGTCAATCACAAGAGCAAGTTGAGTTGGTCAAACAAACAATGAATCAGCTTGTCACAACACATGCCAGTGAACTCAGTCGAGTCACCGCACAGCTGCAACTCGTACAACAACAACAACAACAACAACAACAACAACAACAACAAGTAGAAAAAGAAAAGTAAGTTTGGTTTTATTGACGTTGTTGCTTATTCTTTTTTTTCTAGTTCATTACATACACCCAATGGTTCACCACGTATAAAGCCTGAACAAAATAATGATGACAGTCATCATACTGCTTATCACACACCTCAGTCTATGTCCCGTATTGATTCTTCTGATCAATACCGTACACCTAAACAGTCTATGGAGCATTTTGATCAAGAGGACCTTGATAATCAATTGATGAAATTGATTAAAGAAAAAGAAAAGGTAAATCACATAAATCATGAGTGTCCACTAAACCATTCGTTTATAGCTTCAATCTGATTATTCCAAGATTCCTTTGAGTGGTGGTGGACCTCAAGCTCGTAAACGTAAAGAAGAGTTGGAAGCTTTGTTAGATCATGTTGATTCTCAACTCAGTAAAGTCAAGCAAAAAATCAAAAAATCATAATACATACACAATATACCATAATTCACTGTCAATATTCCTTTTTTTAAAAAAATATCATAAAACCTCTTCATTCAATAAACATCATCTCATCGTTTAGTCAATCCATTCTGCAACATATCACGTGATCTTCGTCGTATGTCTTGTAATGCGCCGAATTCTGCATCTCCCTTTACCTATGACCCACGAACAAGATAGATTGGCTATTTGGCATGATATTTGCATAAAGAGCTTCAACCAAGAGCCGGTTGAAGTAGACTTTGTTAAGCATGTACTTTTTGAACATAAAACAACAGAAAATAGCTGTACATGGAAAACACATCGTAAAGAATTCCAACATTACTTTAAACAGCTTGACTTTGTTACTACTGACAATATGACATTCACTTTGTCGGCAGATGAGCTTACTTTACTTCGACAAGAAAGAGACAAGACACGATCTTATTGGCATTTTCATCACCGTGTGCAAGCAAGAAGACAGATTGCCAATCTTGTTCATCAGATGAAATCCCCTCTTGACATGACTCAAGCAGAACGCATACAGAGCGTAAAAGAGTTTGTCGACACTTTTGGACGCGATGTTACAGCTCGCTCCTTGTTTTGTGGACTAAGTCGTCTGTTGTATTATCAGCTAAACAACAAATACGTGGTTGAATGGAATGCGCCTGAAGCTATTTTTGTCGATAACGACGAAAGCAAGTTGCCAGCGTACATTCGATTCTTGTCTAGTATTCTAGGCATTGACATTGTTTGTCAAGATCAAGACCCATACAGTGATATACCCGCTGCTCCTCTTACGTCTGACTACAACACTATGATGTCTGCACAGCATGAATACAGCTATCAACTGAGAATGAGTGCATATATCGCAGACCAGTTTATCAAAAAGGTTTTGTATTACATTCCAAAAGACTTGCGTGCAAAAGACATGAATCAAGAATTACATGTGACAGACATGCTTCGTCTACAGCAACAACGTAAGACGCTATGTCAACGCATTCTAGATTTTCTAAAGCGCTTCTTCTCATTCTTCAAAAGACATTAAAATATAGCAAAAAAGTGCATACATTTCACAATTTTATTTGTTTATTGAGAGTGGATTTAGTAACCGAGGGCAGCAAGGGAAGCGTTGACATCCTTAAGGGCATCAGCCTTAGATTCAATAGCCTTCTTTTGGATAGCAGCAAGGGCAGTCTTGCGTTGGTAGTAAGCAGCAGACTTGGCCTTACGCTTTTCTTCGAGCTTGGCAACAACATCTTGGTACTTCCAGCCAACTTCGTGAGAGATACGACCAATGGTGGTGTACTTACGTCCGGGCTTAAGACGGAGGACACGGAGAGCATCAGGGATGACCATACGCTTAACACGGTCATAAGGAGCAGGGACACCTTCAAAGAGCTTGATACGGTCCAAAGCAGCAGCACCACGAGCAGTCTTGTGAGGGACCATACCACGGATAGCCTTGTACAAGATACGAGAAGGAGCACGGAAGTGGAAGGGACCACGAGTGGGGTTAACAAGACAACGCTTGTTAAGGTAAGCGTGGTACTTCACTATAAGAGTATTAAGTTAATATTCGTTCTATTCAAGCCAAGCATCTCCCCCTCCCTCTGTCCTATTTGATTTATTCTTTTGTCACAGAATGGGTGTTTATCATAACTATATTATGCCTTCTTCTTTTCTCGGTTGCGTGTTTCGTTTATCCTTGGTTCAAGTATTTTTTGTTGATTTTTTTTCAAGTCGTCTTTGTTGATTTGATCTATTCTGTGACATAGAAGAAAAAAGGAGGGGACACACACACACACATATATATGTTGTTACATACACTTGTTACGGAAGAATTCACCAGAAACGTTCAATTCTTCACAACGGACAACAACAACCTTTTGACCGTTAAGGGCTTGCTTGGCGATGATGGAGGCGAGACGACCTATCAAATTAATTTAAGTATATATGTATATATATCGATAACACATGGATATGTACCCAACAAGTGACCTTTGCCATCAATGACGATTTGCTATACAGTTTATATTAGTTGTGTACAGAAATAACGTGGATGAACATGTACCTTCTCGAATGTAGACATGCTAAAGTTCAGTGAGAAAAAAGAGAGGGAGCAAAAATTTTCAGCAAACCTTCAGGTTTGTTTACAGAGCGACACCCCATCTAAGCCACAGACTTCTTTTTTGGCTGTTTAAATTTTTTTCTTTCTTTTGACAAAGTCACTCGAAGTTTGTTTTTAGTCACACAATGGAATCAGGTACGGGCATTCAATTGAGATAGTGCCCATTGTTCATACCAGTTTTGCATGATCTATTTACAGAGACATCTACAAGTTGTTTACATGATATCTCATACAGTACTTTTGATTTTTGTATAGAAAAAACCAACTTGAAATATGGCCAATATCTCGGTTATTTTTCTTCTTTGGTCAATGATGTCTTTCTTTGCTATAGAATAAACAATGGTAATGTGGATAGAGACCAATAAGAAAATAAGATTAGTCTGAAACAGCAATGAAATGTGGCTTGTCTTCCAGCCTATGGCCTTGTTGCAGTCACACCAAAAAAAAAAGAAAGGAAAAAAAATGTCAAACCCAAACTTCTCTTCTTTCTACTACTATTAATAATAATAAAGAAAAGAATGACCAAATATATTGTTGTTTCTGGTGGTGTTATCTCTGGTATTGGTAAAGGCGTTATTGCCTCCAGTACTGGCACTCTCTTGAAGACTTTGGGTCTTCGTGTTACCGCTATCAAAATTGATCCCTATCTTAACATTGATGCTGGTTTGATGAGTCCTTTGGACCATGGTGAGTTAAAATGAAGCTAGAAAACAAGGGACTTATCCGATGATAGGTGAGGTTTTTGTATTGAACGATGGTGGTGAAGTTGACTTGGACTTGGGTAACTATGAGCGTTTCCTCGACGTTGAATTAAGCCGTATCAACAACATCACAACCGGTAAAATCTACAGAGAAGTCATTGAAAAGGAACGTAAGGGTGATTATCTCGGTAAAACTGTTCAGGTTGTTCCCCATGTCACAGATGCTATTCAAAGCTGGGTTGAACGTGTTGCTGATATTCCTGTTGATGAATCTGGAGAAAAGCCTGATGTCTGTATCATCGAATTGGGTGGTACTGTAGGTGACATTGAATCTGCCCCCTTTGTTGAAGCCATGCGTCAGTTCCAATTCCGTGTTGGCCATGAAAACTTTTGTTTGATTCATGTTTCATTGGTGCCTGTGGTGGGTTCTGTGGGTGAACAAAAGACCAAGCCTACTCAAATGAGTGTTCGTGATCTTCGTGGTGCTGGTCTCACGCCTGATTTGATTGCCTGTCGTTCTTCCAAGATTCTCGATCCTAGTGTTGCTTCCAAGATCTCTATGTTCTGTCATGTTGCTCCTGAGCAGGTGTTAGCTGTCCATGATGTGTCTTCTGTTTACCATGTCCCTATTTTGATGCGTGACGCTGGTATCATTGACTTTTTCCGTCGCCGTCTTAATTTGGATGCTCTTAAGGTCAGCGATGAATGTCGTTTGGCTGGTGAAGCCTTATGGGCCAAATGGACTACTTTGGCTGGCAGCTACGAACACATTCATGAAAATGTCACGATTGCTCTTGTCGGTAAATACACTGATCTCCACGACTCGTATATCTCTGTCTACAAGGCTCTTGAACATGCTGCTCTTGCCTGTAAGCGCAAGATTGTGATCAAGTGGATTGAAGCCACTGATTTAGAGTCTGAAGCACTCAAGACGGATCCTATCAAGTTCCATGAATCATGGCAAGACCTGTGCTCTGCCGATGGTATCTTGGTCCCCGGCGGTTTCGGTGGTCGTGGTATTGAAGGTATGATCATGGCTGCTAAATGGGCTCGTGAAAACAAGATTCCTTACTTGGGTATCTGTCTCGGTATGCAAATTGCCGTCATTGAATTTGCTCGTAACGTGTGTGGCATGATCGATGCTGATTCTGCTGAAATGAACCCTGATACACCTACGCCTGTGGTTGTCTATATGCCTGAAATCTCCAAGACACATATGGGTGGTACCATGCGTCTTGGTCTTCGTCCTACTGTGTTCCAAAAGGATACTGAAAACTCCCGTGTCCGTAAATTGTATGGTGGTAAGCCCTCCATTGATGAACGTCATCGTCACCGTTATGAAGTCAACCCTGAACTTGTCGATAAGATTGAAACCAAGGGTCTCAAGTTTATTGGTAAAGACGAAACTGGTCAACGTATGGAAATTGTTGAACTAGACGATCACCCTTACTTTGTCGGTTCTCAATACCACCCTGAATACCTCACTCGTCCCTTGAACCCCAGTCCTCTCTTTAAGGGTCTTATTTTGGCTGCTATTGGTCAACTCGACGCTTCCTTGTAAATATTATTAGAAGAATCCATATGTTAATTATTATAGAATTTTTTCGCTTTTTTTTTATTAAAAAAATTGTACAATATTCTTAAACGTATTTTAATGCTGATTCAATGTTGTCTTGATCAATGGCATGTTGATTCTTTTTGAGTGCTAAAAGACCTGCTTTTCGAATGACAGCTTGAAGATCTGCACCTGTGTAACCTTCTGTTTGTGCTGCAATGGCTTCTAAGTCAACACTTGGGTCGAGTTTTGTCTTGCGTTTCAATACGTTAAGAATTTGAGTACGTTCGTGTTGCGTAGGTGGTCCTACAAACACAAGACGATCTAATCTTCCTGGCCGTAAAATAGAATGGTCGATTGATTCTAGATGATTGGTTGCACCTAGTAATATCACACTTTGATCAATTTTATCTAAATGATCCATTTCAATAAGAAATTGTGTGATAAGCTATCGGAAATCAGTATGTTACATAGTCAGGTAAGGTGCTTACCTTTCGACCCACATCCCCTGAAGTCTCTCTGGATGAAAAGACAGCTTCCAATTCATCTAAAAAAATAACACAAGGACTACACCGAATAGCCGTTTGAAAGATTCTTGATACTGCCTTTTCTGATTCACCCACTTCGCCTTTAATCAAATCAGGAATACTGATGGGAAGAAAATTAGCAGACGATTCTGTAGCGACTGCTTTTGCTAAGAGTGTTTTGCCTGTTCCTGGTGGACCATACAAAAGCAACCCTTTAGAAGGTCGAATACCTAACCGTTTATAAGCATCAGCATGTTTATAGACCCACACAGCCGATTCTTCAAGCGCATTTTTAGCAGACACAAGACCACCAATGTCTGTCCAATACACTGGATCTGGTTTCTCTGCCATGTTTTGAAACCCACTAATTCGGATCTGATCAAATACATGTCCGAAGTCGTCCATGGTGACACGTTCTCGGCCTTGCAAGGCTGCATTTTCCTCAGCGCGCTTACACCATTGCGCAAGATCGGCAGCGACAAAAGCATGCGCTCTTGCTGACAGTGCGCTGACGTTGAATTCAGCATGAGGAACACAAGCAGAAAGGATATGAAAACGTTCATAAGGTGTGGGTATTTGTAAATGAATTTCATCCGTGAACAAGATTCGAATGTCGATGGCAATATGATCGGGACGACGTGTGGTCGCTATCAACATCATCTCATGCTTTTGCACAAACGAAGAAAACAGAGGCAGTAACGATCGATCTTGTGGATCGCCTTGTTGAGGAAAGAACAGATCGATGTCTTTGATCAGAATAATATCGTTTTTCGTGGCTTTCCAGAGAACGCGCTTAAAGCCTTTGGCGAGTTGTCCGCGGTATGCTGTTGCAAGTTCGCCCAAGATTACTGAATGAACACCAACACGATATGCATCGGCTAGTTTGTGAGTAATAAATGATTTCCCTAGAGAACCAATAAGCAAAGAATGAAAAAGCAGGTAACTTCTCAAGTACCTACTCCCGAATCGCCTTTTACTAAAACAATGGAAGGCGACTCATTTTGCTTGAATGTTAAATGAAAAGCTTGATCTAATCTAATGAAGTCTCTATATTAAAGACATGGTAATCTCTACATTAACAAAATTACCTAGCGCCTTCCTCGCCATAACAAAGTGCTGCAAAAGACATGATTTAAGCAAAAAAAAAAAAAAAAAAGACCGTACAGCAAGAACTCTAGTCTGAGATTGAATATCAATTATTTTGATTTCTTGTTTGGATGCCAAATTCATGCTTTTGTTTAGAAATGGCTAAAGATGAGGTTATTTTTTCTTGAAGTATTAATAAAAGATGTAGAACTCTATATGGTGAACTCAATGATTCAAATAAAAGTAAGTTTTTGCTCAGTAGAATACTGAAATAATCGGTTGTTTTGATTTTGACGTTTTTCGTTAAAAAACCACATTTCTATATAAAAAATTTGTATAAAAAATAGCCACAATAAACTAGAACCTTAGGCGGTTGTTTTGAATACTTAAGAGTGCAAATAGACCTACTCCTTGTCCCACAGTATGCAGGAGAAGCAGAGTGTCGGGGATTAAAACGGAGACCATGGATTAAGTATCCAGAAAAATCATCAAAAATCGCGTTTTTTGTCATGTTGACGTTTTGATCTCAAAATGACTCTTAAAGTGCCACATAGTTTGCTAGACATATCACAAACATATCAAAGCTTCTGAGAGTGATCAGAGTCGATTTATTTTGCTACAATGTACCTAATAAACACAGCGATTTTAGGTACATTTCTAGCAAATACACTGTATAGTAAGAGGCACAATGGATACTTTATGCAGTGCAAATCAAACTAAAAAAAAAACCTTTGACAAACTAAAACTGTATCATAAAGAAAAAAAAAGAGGGTGTTTTTTCCTCTTTCTTTAGACAGAAAAAGCTATTCTATATGCAACATGATTCTATTTTATTTAACGGCAAGTAATAGGCTCATTGACTAGATCCATTTCATCGAAATCTGCCAGACTTGAAGAAAATGCATAGTCGTTCATAATATCGTCTACATCATATTGAACACGCTCCTTTCTCCTCAGTTGGCCTTTACTCTTGGTGGCCTTTTTTCCGACAAATTTGGGTGCTGTAATGCCTTTCAATAAAGGATTGTGAGAATAAGTACCTGCAGAACCCTCGTTGGTCGGTTTCTGTTGAGACAAATCCATCTTTTCCACTGGATCATCATCATCTGAAGACGACGACAATTCAGCGTCTTGCACTCTCACTTGTTTTGACTGAACATCAATGGTCATGACCTTGTGTCGACTACTTTGACCTTTTCTCTCGATACGCTTTAGGTTCGATTGTTGTTTTTTGAGCAATAAAGCCCTTTCTTGTGGGGTGAGCCATGGATTCGCTTGATCTGTAGGTAACTCAAAATCTGTTGCTTGATCAATGACTGTACTTCGTTGCGCACTTGTACGTTGAAACTCAAGTAACTTCTCCTTATGTCTTTCTGCCTTTAAGCGATCTTCATCATCGCTACTTTGATAAGGCGAGTTATAGAGACTGTTACCAGTCCCACCTGTCTTGACAGCATAAGCAGACATGTTTTGCGATTGGCCACTTGGCGCACGTTTAGATGGTTGGTTTTGTTGTTTTTGCTCTGCACGTTTTCGCTTTGCTTCTGCAATTAAAGCCACCTGTTGCTCTTTCGATAGGACAGGTAGGCCACAGAAGGTACAAGGACCTACACCTTCTGCTGTACAGATAATTTTGCCACAGCCAAGACAATTAGGTGCTGCTGTCAACAAAGGATGCTTTGTTGCTTGACACTGACATGGTTTTCTTTTTTTGCCCGGCTGCTCTGCTTTGATGTCGAGCTCTTTCAATGCTGCTTCCAACGACATTTCTTTCGACTTGTTCTTCTTTTCCTTTTTGGGTGTAGGTTCTGCAGAAGGGAATGCTGCGGCTCTTAATTCTTTGGTCGCATTTTGTGATTTGTTTTTAGATTTCTTGACTTTACGCAAACTAGCGAAATACTCGTCGTCTTTTTTCTGATGGACACTGATATTGGCTGGCCACATGGTTTCATACGATGGTTGGTTTTTAGGTAAAGAAGGAAAAGAGCTCTCTTCTTGTTGTCTGGGTGGTGTTTTTGGAGGCGTGGCTTTAGGTTGAGGAGCTGCTTTCTTGGGTTGAAAACGACGTGTGGTAAACTCTTGAATGAATTCCAATGCGTCTTCGCTTGTTCCTACCATTTCCTATCATGATAGAAGTGGGTGTAAGTTTTTATCGGGACTATAGCGTGTACTTGTACCGTAAGTTGCTCTGCAAACTTGTCAGGCGAGTCGCTTGACATAAGAAAGGGAAGGATTTGTGTCTCAAGTGTTTCAGGGTCAAACCCAAGAAATACACTTAGTTTGTCCACTGCCCAGCTCTCAAGTGAAGGCATAATATATTAAAAGAAAGTGAAAAAAAAAAATAAAAGCGAAAGAAAAGGGCTGCGGCATGCACTTTTAAGTCAGAACCACTTCATTACGTAAGATTGTTGAATTTCGCGTTGATAGGCTACGATCAATAATGCACGGATGATCCAAACGACTCCTCATTATCGTAAGTATATGCATTCTTTAATTGACACCTGTATCATAAAACCTCGAAAGAGGCCGTGCATACATTCTTCTGCTCAACTGAACTTTTTTCTTTTTCCCTTTCTTTCTTTTCTCTTTTCTATCATGACATACGCCATTATTCTCTTTCTTCTTCCATTCGCAATGGCAATTCCATTGTTGAACAAACGCGGTACTGGTGTCCATCTTGATGTTCAATCCGAATCTGACTTTTGCTCTTACTTACCGCCAAAGCAAGGTCAATTGGTAGCCGCTACAGAAGAAGACGCGAGTCCGTTCTGTACTGTTGCAAAAGATTACGCTGCTGCTTTTCCTCTGGGATTTATTCAATCTGCTCATTTCTTACGTACCAAAGATTTTTTTCAAGTAACAGGAAAGATAGATCATACTAAATATAACCTTATCTCTACGGATGGAGGGGGACAATATGACCACAAAGACTTGCCCCATGGCACTTGCAATGGTCTCAAATATTTTGTCAACCTTGTTGAACCTGACAGTAATGTGTTTTGTATCCGATGCTGTCAAAAGAAAAAAGACTGTAATACAGGTATTTCGACACAGGGTTGTCGTCGTATAGTACCTGGTATATATCAATAAAGAACATGGGTTCATCTGAAGTTTTGATTCATTTTGCTTGTGTTTGGTATTTCCTCAATGCAGTCAAAAGGTACTTTTATACTTAAACCCCCCCCCCTCCCCCAGATCTCCCTGCATAATTGAACGGACATTGACCTAATTCGAATAAATGCGGTCATTCAAGCTTGATTAAAATTTTTTGCAAGATCTCAATTGTTAGATCTCTCTCTTTCTTTTTTTTTTTCTTGTGATGTCAACACCCAAGACAACTGTTGCTAAAGCTACAGTCAAAAAGGAGGAAACTCCTACCAAGTTAACACCGGGGCAAAAACTACTCAAGACCATGACAGCTCAAAAAGCAGCTAAAAAAGCTTTAATGAAAGGTGTTTCCAACACTCGTATCTCTTTTGACGAAGAAGGCAACGAAAAAGTTGAAACAGTAGTCAAGAAAACTGTAGCTGAAAAGAAGAGTCGACCTGCTATGAAGAAGCCAGAGCCCACCAAAAAACGTTCGGCTGACAAAATCGAAGAAGAAAAAGAAACACCTAAACCAGCTCCTAAAAAGGCAAAGAAGCCAAAGAAATCAAAGATTGAAGTGGAAGAAAAAAAGAAGGATGATAAGCAAGAAGGTAACAAAAAGTCATGTGAGTTTTCTTTCCAAAACTAATTGTTGTTACAGAGGTTCTTGCTTATGTTCGTCTATTTGCTCAAGATCGAGAGAATTGGAAGTTTAAAAAAATGCTACAAATTTGGTTACTTTCTAACTTGTACAAGGTAAAAAAAAAAAAAAAAATCAATTGAAAGAAATGATACTAAATTTACTTGTAGCTTCCTGAAGATGAATTTGATCATGTATTGGAATATTTAAAAAATCTTCAAGGTTCAGCACGTGAGGTAAACAAAAAATACCATTAAAAAAAAAACTCATGATGTTGTAGAAAACAAAAAAGGAGGCAGAGGCCAAAATTCCATCCATTACAACCACACATGCTTTGACAAGTTATGCTAATGTTGCCACTAACGATTTTGATGATTTTGATGCAGAAAAATTATTGGCCCAAGCACCCACAACAATTGAACCAGAACAACAAGAAGAAGAATCACTCGAAGTAAAGCGAGCCAAACGTATTGTAAAAATACTCTCATAAACTTTAAGGAGATGTAATTTAATCTCTCCTTTATCCTTTTTTGTCTGCATATACGCGTGTGTGTGTGTATTTATTATGAAAACAATCTTCTTTTTTTCTCTTTTTTTTTCTTTTTTTCTTTTATTCATTCATTGTGTCACTATGGACGAATTAGTATTGCAAACATTTCGTTGGATGTTTTGGTCTCCTTTGGTTAAAGATGATGTCTTTTTGGCACCTTCATCACCCTCTTCTCAGCATGATTTTATCATGATTCTAAATGAACCTCCATCTTCCTCAACAACGATACCAACTCCTTGTTTGTCGCCCGTGACTTCCCCTTCCGACTTTCTGTGCGACAGTGAGCCTTTATTTGAAGGTTTGTTATTAACAGATGTCGAGGAGGAGGATGTATTACCTTCTACACCTTGCTCCATAGAAGAAGAAGATGTACCATCTGAACCTGTTGAAAACAAACGTAAAAGAAAATCCAATGGTCTTTTTTTGCCTTCAAAAAAGGCCAAGTGTCGAACTGTATTTGAGCGTCTAACAGAATCTGGTATTGATTGGTGCCGGTATTGCGGTACAACTGAGGGAGTGAACTGGAGACCGGGACCTTGGGGGAAGCGGACTTTATGCAAGTAAGTACATAGATATCACAACGCGTAATCTCATTTTTGAAAGTAAACATGGATGCGATTACAAAGGGTATGGCTTGGCGAGTCGATTACCAAGACTTGATTTATCTGCCTATACTACTGAAAAACTGTCGGATCGTCGGCGCCCTATTGTCCAACAATTCTGTACTGTCTGTCAATCTCCTGAACTATCCACAAAAGACAAACTTATCCCTTGTCAAGGTGGTTGTTCTCGTGCATATCATCAACATTGCTATCACAGCACCATTGACTTGAGTTCGCCATGGTATTGTACTGATCAATGTCAAAAGAACAAACACAACAATTTGATTGGTAAGTGAGTATGTGTTGTCATAAGCTTGTTATTCACTCTAGGATGAATGTAGCGGTTGATCTGCCACGAAAATACCTGCCATTAATGCGCCCACAAAAACCAAAGCATGCTTGATCCAGCCTTGTATATTTTGATCCATTATATTTCTCCTTCCATGTACAAACATTTAACCATTTATATCCATCTGAAATTCCCCTTCTTGTTAAGAAATGATAGACGATAATAAAAAATGACCGAAAGTATTTACTTTTAGACCATCTAAACAAACTGCTTTTTTTAAATCACAAAAATATATTCCCTTGTCTTCTCTCTCTCTCTCTTTCTTCTTCTCTTTCTTTAGATATCATGACTAGAATCATTCTACTTCTTATAGGCAAGTATTGAACATAAAGGAGAAAAGGGAATTCTAGCTAGACAAAAAAAAAACTATAGCTTCTTTACTTGCACATGTCAGTATCACACACGCTTTTGATGAAGGTAAGTGGTGTTAAGGGAAAAACAAAAGTTGGAAATTGACCTTTGATCAGGATCTGTCATTTTGCCTGTCTGGAACCATCCTCTCGATGGTCCTCCAGGAGGTCCTGCACCTCAAGCAACTGCCTGTGCCAATGCAGGACAGATTGCTGTCACCTATGTAAGGAATAAACATGGATAGTTCTCTACTTATCGAGTTAGAATGAAGGTCCTAGTGATGTTACTGCCAAAGTGCTAAATGGTTTAAAAGCAGCTCAAGCCAAAGCTAATTTCTTTGTGAATGCTACTTGGTAAAACACAATGTACATGACTAAGCTAAAAGCTGAATAGGCTCTATACTCAACAATATGCCATGATCTTACAACGTGCTTATAATGATGGCCACTTTATTGGTATGACTTACCGTCTTCCAGGTGATTCTTCAGAAGGCTTCACAGACGATCAAATCAAGGCAGACGTGACCAATACAGCCAAGATTATTGAGACTCTGATTGGTGTGGCTCCTAAATATGTGCGATTGCATTATTCCCAACCTGAAGATGTTCGTCTAGAGAACATTATCCGTGATATGGGCTATACCTTGGTTGCTTATAACTTGGACACAGCAGACTATAATTTCAAGAACAATCCAGAAGGTATTTCTGATTTGTACAAGCAAGTGTTTGCCAAACAACTGGATACCTATGATTCCAAGGGTTCTTTTATCTCTGTTCAATATGATATTCCTGATACTGGCTCATGGCAAGCAGTGTATGATGTAATTCGTACGATCAATGATGCTGGTTATACCATGGTTCGCTTAGACGGTTGCCTGAATGATAATCAACCCTATAAACAAAGTGCTGATTCAACCAAATTTGTCAGTGATAAGCATTCATTTGGACAATCCAATTACAAATCAGGACAAGTATCGCCTGAAAAACCAACCAATAACAGTGCTCAGTCCAATATAGCAGCAGCAGAAGCAGCAACTAAAGAAGAAGAAGAAGCCATGAAGAAATTTACAGGTACAGGATCTATTTACAAGTTTGAATGGACACATCTTGTTCTTGGTCTGGTTGCTCTTTTTTGTACTTGGGCTTTTTAAAATAAATTAAATAAATCGTGTTTGATTCGTCCGGCAAAGGCAAAGAAAAAGGTGGCAACGTCTGAATTCAAATCTCTGTTGTGGTACACTTTTAAGGTTGTAACGCTGTTTTTTTTCCCTTTTTTTTCTTCTTTATTTTTTATTTTATTTTTTTTTATTTTACTCCCTGATACCTCATACTCTTTTATACCATATGAGAGAATATAAGCTTGTTGTTTTAGGCTCAGGCGGTGTAGGCAAATCTGCTTTAGTAAGTTGCGTGTCATTTTTAATATTTTGTTTTATTAATTGTTACATAGACTGTCCAATTCGTCCAATCTATTTTCGTGGAGAAATATGATCCAACTATTGAAGACTCTTATAGAAAACAAGTTGAAGTAGACGGTCAACAGTGTATGCTCGAGATTCTGGACACAGCTGGTACAGAACAGTTTACAGCTATGCGTGATCTCTATATGAAGAACGGACAAGGCTTTATTCTTGTGTTTTCTATCATAAGTCAGGTTACTCTGACTGACCTTAATGAGATTAGGGAGCAAATTATTCGAGTTAAAGGTTCAGATAATGTAAGGAGAACACAAGAGTCATCTGAGCACTAACTCCATCTTGTAGGTTCCTATGGTATTGGTTGGTAACAAGTGTGATTTAGAAAGTGAAAGAGCTGTCTCTAGAGAAAAGGGTATGTCTCTATCACAACAGTGGGGAGGAAAGCCTTTTTATGAAACCTCAGCTCGATTCAAAATCAATGTTGATGAAGTCTTTTATGATGTCGTAAGACAGATCAACAAGCAAAACCCTTCAAAAGATAAGACAAAGAAGAAGTTTAAGTGTCTTATTCTTTAAAGCTCTATATTATTATTCTATATTATTATTACATTTGTTACTATTGATAATTCCCTTTTTATAAATTTATTATTCTAAAGAATAAACATGATTTAAAGACACTCTATGTTTTCTTAAGGCACCATGGAACCAAAGTAAAAGTGGGTCTATGCTTTCAAAACTTCAGTTGTTTTAGACAAAAATTCAATAGTGATAAGACCTATCCTTCGCGTTATCTCTATCGTCAAATGGCTTTCAGCAACAGCGCCCTTTTAAAGAACAAATAAAGCATTTGATTATTTAAAAAAAAAATATTACTATTCCCATTGTGTCGCAATGACTGTAGACAAAAAGACGATAGGCTGTTGATTATTCAACCTATTTAATTCTTTGATTTTTTTTTTAGTTTGGTTTCAAAGAGTGTCTTCAATGGAGTGATGTTTTAAGCTGTACAAGTTCCCTCTCGCTTTATTCAAAAAGCATCCATTGTTCGCGTCACCATAGTAAGATACTCTAAAAATGAATTGACTGCCACACGAAGCATCTTTGTGTTATAACATTCAAAATGTCTATGCCCTGTAAGTCATCTGACATGATTGTTGTCTGTAGATACTTACACTTGTAAAAGGTTATCTTTACTTGTAATGACTCGCTTCACTTGGTCTGTCTTGAGTTCCTTGTCTACATTCATAACTTGTTGTGCAATAGAAGCCAAACGTTCATTAGGAAAAGGAATCTCTACAAAACTTTCAAGTGTCAAGCTCTGGTTATCTAGGACTATATTACATTTTACTATCCATGCTTAAGAATAATAATAATAAAAAAAGTAAGAGATTCTTTTTAAAACTCATTTGTAGTTTTGTTTGTGACGACTAAACTGAATGAAGCTATTCAGGAACAAACGCACAACTTGACATGTCAAATGTATCCTTCATATGAATAGAGGAAGTTTATTTTAATAAGAATAACACCAATACTTATTCATAGGTGACAAAGTGTCCATCTGTCCATCTTCAAACAGGATCATTTTCTTTGAATAGACAAACCGAGGATCATGTCCTTGTTGACTATAATAGGTTCTTCTTCCTTGTGTTGTCATTTTCCAATAATTCAACAATTGTGATGGATATTTTTTGGAAGTAAAAGGACTGACCTCAACTGTTTGGAGATGCTTAAACTGCTTAAGTCGATTCATCGTGTGCACCAATGACCCATTCAGTTCTGTCAGCGGTGTACGAGCCAAGTTGAGATAACCAAGGTGTGCATGATGGTTGTACAAAAGAAACTTCTCCAATATGTCCAGCGTGATTGATTGGCAGTAAGCGAATGAGAGGTGTCTTAACTGTGGGAATATCACCTTTTCTGTCATTAACCGCGTCAATACAGCAGGACTCACATTGACATGTCCTCCCATATCTAACAGTCTGACAGTTGACCTTGATTTCAATAGTCTATAGATACATTCATGACAGAACCTTGAGGCACCAATGCCATTAAAATCCATATTGAGATTAAGATGTTGTAAGTTTTCACAGCGTTCAATAAACTCAATCAAGGGTGAACAACACGAGAGTGAATGACATCCTTGAAGGTTCAGGTGGGTCAATGTTTGGTATTGTCTGCCTTGTAAGAGATAGGAAAATAGTTGACTATTGATTTGTGTGTAAGCCAGATCCAATCTTTTCAGTTGATTTCCGCTGGATGAGAATTCTTTAAAGAAGGGTATAAAGAACTTGTCTTGAGAGAATGCCATACACATATAGAATGAGACATTGGATAATTGCTTAGGTATCAGCCATGAAGACACCTGTGTGTGTTGTTGATTGTTTGTTTTTTGTTTTTTTGTATTCACAGGTTCAGCAAGCAAACTAGATACGTTACGGTCACAGAAACCAGTAAAGTCAAGCGTGCGTAACTTGATTTTCTGGTGATTAAAAATGGCTTGAATGACTTGAGGCGATACAAATGCGTATACCATTTCTTCTCCAATCAAAAGTTCTTGTAATAGATCACAACAGCCAATCAAATAAGCCAATTCTTCAGGAAGTAGAACTGATTTAGCTCTCTCTTCTGACCATCGGGATCCCCTCGTTGTATAACTTGAGAAGTCAAGTCTATGGACACAATGGGAGAGTGACTTGGAATGGCAAAGAGAATTCTTTAGAAGAACGTATTGTCTAGGACTTGTAATCATTATGTGTTTATAGAGTAAATGAATGACAGCAGAGTAATAATGGCGATTGACTTGACATAAGTTTGCTTTGTCTTTTGGAGAGACACAGTAGCTTGCAATCAACTCGACTAATTCAAGAGATAAGTGTTGCATTCTTTAAGGAAAAAGAAAAAAGGATGAATGAAAAAAAAATTAGAATTTAAAGGTCATGCAATGTTACTCAAAGTTCACACGATAAGAAGTGCGATGTGCACGCTTTGATTGGCTTATTGCATCAAAGAAACTTCTGGTATATTTACCATGGCTTCACTCAAGAAAGGGGGTTCAGATATACTTTTTTTTTTGTTTAACTGATAACATTGTATCACTATGAAAACAGCATGACAAACACTTTTATTTATTTATTTATTTAAGCTTTGGTAGCTTCATTTGCTTGTTGACGAAGTAAACGGCGTTGAATTTTACCGGAAGCAGTTCTTGGGAATGATTTTACAATAATTAAACCACCTCTTAAACGCTTTCGATCAGGCAGACGACTATCAGCATACTCTTTTAATTCACGTTCGACCGCTTCACTGTATTTTTCGTGGCTCGCTAAAAGTACATAAGCACGAGGCAATTCAGTCGTTAATTCTTGAGAATAAAAGCCAATAACAGCACAATCCGAGACCTTAGGGTGAGTCATCAAGACGTTTTCAATATCGCTAGGGTAAATGTGTTCAAGACCGTACTTGATTAAATCCTTGGAACGGTCTACATAGTAAAACATGCCTTCTTCATCACACCTCAAAAGATCACCTGTGTGTAAATAACCCTCCGTATCAATCAAAGCAGCTGTGGCTTCAGGGTTACGATAGTAGCCAGTAGTCATGGTAGGACCCTTCACACAGAGTTCACCCATTTGACCAATAGGAACTTCATTTCCTTCATCATTAATCAATTTAGCCGAGTAGCCTGGAGCCAAATAACCGAGACCATTGGCCAATGTGATAGCAGGTGTGGTTCTGAACAGACCAAAGAGTTCGGTCATACCAAACCCATTAATCACATTGAGTCCGAGTCGTTCTTTAGCGGTTAAAGTAATATTCTGATCAAGAGCGGCACCACAACACATGATACACTGGAGTGAAGAGAAATCGTATTCAGCTGCAATTTTGTCCTTGGCCATCGAAGAGACAATGTAGGGCTGAGCTACCATAAAGGCAATCTTATATTTCTGAATAGCTTCACAGATACCAATAAATGTGAAATGAGGCATGACATAGACAGTGATACCGCAGTAAAGAGGTTGGTGTATAGCCGTCAAGAGAGAACTTGCATGATGGAACTCAGTATAGGCCAACATGTTGGCAGAAGGTAGACTGAATTCCTCAATCAAGATTAAGCTGGTAATAATCATACGTTGTGTGACTTTGACAGCCTTCTTTCTACCAGTGGTACCAGAAGTGAAATAAAGGTAGGCAGGGTCATTACCAATTTGTTCAGGCGTGTATTCATAAGGTGTAGCTAGTTCATCGCCACTTAAGAGAGTGGCATCGACAGTACGAGCACCTTTCATATCTGTGTCACCAAAGATCAAAATATGCGATTCATCAAGGCCATAGATTTTAGCAGCAGCAAGAACACTGTCGATTGTATCGATATGTGCAACGACTAACTTGGGTCTGGCAATATCAAAATCACTAGCAATTCTTTCAGGGGAAGAAGCATGGTCAATAGCAGCAGAAATACCACCTAATCATCATGAATATGTCTACAACTACGGGGTTTTCACTTACCTATAGTATGAGCACCCAAAAGTAAGATGGGATATGCGACCTGGTTTGGAGAACAAATGGCAATTACATCATCTTTTTGGAAACCGAATTTGTTTTGCAAGTTGGCACCTGTTTTAAGGATTTGGATGTGTGCTTGAGCAAAAGTAACAGATCTTTCAGGATTTTCAATGTCAGTATAGATCAACTTGTCTTGAGGGACTACCGTACGATCCTTGCTGAAAATAAGATTGTAAAGACTAGTATCGTTAGGATATTCTCGGTGAGGATATTTAGAATAAATGACCATGATGACTGAATAAGAAGAAACAAAGAAAAAAAAAAGAGGAAAAAAAATAGCTTTTTAATGCCTATCAAGTCTTAGATCTATGCAGGGCTGATATATTTAACCGAGCTGAACTATCAGTTTTCAAACTTAATTTGCGTATTCAATTCTTGTACTCCATGACTGTACATTTTGCTACTGGCTTGGTATGACTCTTAATATAGTTTATAGTAAACCTTTTAATGATAATATTGCCTGTTTTTTTCTGTTCTTTGCTTCTCACAGGTTTTCGTTTTTTTTATTATTAAAGGTGGTGAGGAGGATTTTTTTTTGGCAATATGGATAACATTAGAGCAGTAATATAGTACCAATAATCGTGTAAGGCCGAGAACAAGCTTTTTCAGTTTGTACTCGGGCAAATATTCCTAAAACCAGCCTAGTCCAATGATTGATATTGATTTCAGTTTCATGATGAAAAACGCATTTCTCAATGTATCATCTGCTTCTGCAAAACCATAGACATTTGACTGATTTATGATGTACCAAAATAGAATTCGACTAGTCCTCTCAATTTGAAGGTTTCTTTACAAGCCTTTGGTGCTTAATCCTTGACAATACATGTATGAATGACCCAGCAGTACAATACTTGTAATCTTTAATATCAAACTGATCACAAAATTACCAATGAAGCTGTTTGACTCTCAGATCACCGAGTTCAATCAACTGGAAAAAAGTACGACCAGACACAGTGACTAAAGAATAGAAAAATTGATGGATTGTCACTCACCAATCAATGCGTATACTACAGACAACTAAATTCATTTAAATACCCTCTTAAAGTCAACATAGAACAGTTGTGAACTTGAAGTGGAGACTTGTGCATCTTGAGGGAAACAAGGTAACTGTAAAAAGGTATAGTTTAGTTTGTATCTTTCTCATTTAAGAAAAGAGAGGCAACTTATTTTAACAAGCAACGTCTTGTCAAAATATTTCACCTTGAGAGTGAGAAAAAAATAGACAATTCTTTATTGTGTACAATGATGTAAGACAATAGTACGCATGGACGCAATATTACAATATAAGAATCTAAACATAAAAAAGTGTCTCTATAGTCTCACTATTTCTTATCCAACAATGTATTCAAAATAAGCTTTTCTGTGCAGTAACAAAAGGCATAGAAAAGCAAAGGTGAGCATGCTAAAAAGAGCAAAAAAGGGAGTTTGAATCATTGCAAGGCGTGCCCGATTAAAAGCCAGTAAAAGCAGGTCAGTCCAAATAAGGATCAATGACAAACGCCTTCTCTATTTTTGTTTTGAAATAAAGAGAATAAGATCGAGTCTAAGCAACACCGAGTCAATTATCAATTCGTCTTTACTGCCTATTTGTATGATAGAGATACTTTGCTTTTAAATTAGTTCTTCTTTAACGTGTTGTTGTTGTTGCGTACACTTTTATTATTATTAGTAGTAGTAGTATTATTTATTTATTTATTTATTTTTTCACTCTCTCTCTCTCTCTCTCTCTCTCGCTCTCTGTTTTTTCTTCTCATAATACCCTCCCTCTTTCTTTCCCCCCCCCCTCATACTTAAAAAGTAAGAAGGCATGTCTTCTTCAACACATACGCTTGTTGAAACTACAGAATGTGACTCTATATCAGCACCCAGTAATAGTAGTTCCTCATCAACTTTGTCTCAGGAACCATGGAACAAGGTCCAATCTTCTTATGCTGCCAAAAGAAAGCAAATGCAAGCAGAGCGTATGAGACAGCTCAAAGAACTAGAAGATCAAGTAGCTGAAACCTCTCACTGGAATCAGCGAAGAAAAGATCTTGTCGTCTCTACTTCCCGTCGCTCTTTATCGGAAGATAATAACATATACCCAGCTTCCACACCTTCACCAGGTATAAAGAATAAAATAGACTTGGGAGATGCTACTCTGGAAGATTTGGAGGACTTAATTGCTGCTTCTGCTAAACGATTGGCTAGTTATCGACTTCGAAATCAAAGCATAAATCAGCAAGAACCGCTTTCGCCTACCACAAGCCGAAAAAAAAACAGTACGGATGATCTTGATCGCTGGAAAGATATACTATCACCAGATCACAAGTCGCCTCATGAAAAGAGTCCTTCTGCTTCTTATCAAAGACTTCGAAGCATGTTTGAAAAAGATCATGAACCCACCTTGCTTTCTTCTAAAGCACATCATGAAATCATACCTAGAACAAAAAAAACGTCGAGTTTCTCTTTGGCTGATCTTGCCAATCCTTCCTCTTCTTCTTCGTCTTCTTCTTCACAAAAACCTTCAACAACTAGCACACATTGGAAACACAACAATATCACTACAACACGCTCTACAATGGCCAATGCAACACCCAAAATTGAATCACCTCGTATTAGTTCAAGCACAACTCCACGCGCAACAAATCCCTCTTTTCAATTAAGAAAAGCAACGCGAAGTCATAGCTATCAACGCCTAGCAGATCCTTCGTCTATACCGACTTCAATTGAATCCAAACAAGGTGAACGCCCACGCAAATTAAGCACATTGGCTTCTTTACGTCAAAGACAACGCCAAAATAATGTAAAAGAAGAAGAAGAAGGCGATATTAAGACTATTGATGATTATATTCATAGCATGCAAAAGACTGAAGAACCCAAACGCAAAGTTAAATTAAGTATCAATGCTTCAAACACATCTACGTATAAAAAGACAATCCCTGCATCTGAACCTGATCAAACTGTGGCCAGCAATGACAAGACAGTAAGGAGAAAGAGAGGAAAGGTAAAAGTAAATATCTTTATATCCTACATCTACAAGCAATTCGACTCAAATCATTCCTTGTAGACATTACCAGGTAATTTAACAGCTCCTACTTCAATTGCACCACTCTCTTTACCACCTATGAAAGTGGAACCACTTCATATTCCTCAAAAAAATAATCGTACCATACCAAAGACACCTACACGCATTCCATTACCTTCAAGCATATCTTCATCCACCAACAAGACACCTCGATTAACGAGACGCAACAATGAGACAACAGACAGTTCAGATGAGGACTATCAGAAGAAAACAAAGGCCAAACAACCCATCACAAGTCGACAACTTCGTAAACCTAAATCAAGTTCAACAGTCTCTAATACACCTAAACTTCAAGCAAGTCGATCCAACAAAAGCACAGATGACAACACACTCGGAAAGAATGTAACAGTCAATATGACGCCCAATTCTTCTTCTACTACTATTACAGGCAAGTAACCATAGGCTGCATTTAATTAAAGTTAATACCTTTCTCTCTATTTTTTAGCATCTACATCCAAACGCAAAGTATCTACACTTCAAGAACGACTTCAAGGACTTGTGGATGAAAGTAAATCATGGGCAACACAAATGGAAAAAGACAAACTTAAAGTAGAAGGACAAACATCCGAAATTGTCCTTCGTGGAAAAGGCAGTGTGAATGAAGACAAAAAGATCATTGAGCGTCCTTCCAAGATCATGATGCGTGTGGCCATGACACCTCAAGCAGCCCAAAAACTCTATCAATTCAACTTGACATCTTTTGAGAAACAAGAAATGATGGCTTATGAGCATATTTATTTTGTAGGTCATCATGCTAAAAAACGGCCTGCTTCACCTAGCCATAATCTTTGTAACTATGGTTACGATGATGAACGGGGTGATTATCTGATCCAATTGCGAGATCATCTAGATTATCGCTATGAAGTACTGGAAGTCATGGGCAAAGGTTCTTTTGGCCAAGTCCTTAAATGCTTTGACCATCGTTCAGGGCAGACGGTGGCTGTCAAGATGATCCGTAACAAGAAGCGGTTTCATGCTCAAGCACTAGTGGAAGTCAAGATTCTAGAAGAATTGATTGCTTGGGACCCAGAGGATAATCATAACAATGTTCGCATGTTGGGTCATTTCATGTTTCGAAACCATCTCTGTATTGCTTTTGAATGTCTTTCTATCAACCTATATGAATTTATCAAGAGCAATAATTTTCAAGGATTTAGTATGGGATTGATTCGAAGGTAAATCAAGTGTTGCAAAAACATGTTATTAATACAGTATAGATTCGCTATGCAATTGTTGAATTCCTTGACGCTTTTGCAAAAGCATAAGTTGATTCATTGTGATCTTAAGCCAGAGGTAAGATTATACCAATATGTACTATTGGCTGATCCTATTGCATCTAGAATATTCTGCTCAAACACCCTACAAAAAGTACAATCAAAGTCATTGATTTTGGTAGTTCATGTCTTGAAAGTGAAAAAGGTAATTAGAAATATATTCAGTATTTAAATGTACTCATCCTCTTGTATAGTGTATACTTATATTCAGAGTAGATTCTATCGTTCACCTGAAGTCATTTTGGGTATGAGTTATAGTATGGCAATTGATATGTGGAGTCTAGGCTGTATTCTAGCAGAACTTCATACAGGCTATCCTCTCTTTCCTGGTGAAAATGAGCAGGAACAATTGGCCTGTATTATGGAAGTACAAAATGTGCCAAAATCTTATATCATTGAAAAAAGTTCAAGACGCAAGCTGTTTTTTGGTAAGTCAATGACTGGTATATAATAACATACCCACAGCCTTTAGATTCCCAAGGAAATCCTCGTATTCAGCCTAACTCAAAAGGCAGGAAACGTAGGCCAGGTACAAAGACATTGGAACACGCATTAAAAAGTACAGACGAACACTTTCTGGACTTCATCAACAAATGTCTTCAATGGGATCCTGATCAACGTCTTAAGCCTGACGAAGCTTTAAAACATCCTTGGATGCTTAAATCGTCCTCAAGAAAAAGATAATCATAATAAAAAAAATAGCTCTTTTGATTTATTCATCAAATGTCTTGCCATATTTCTTTGACATCAAACTCTTTACTTGTTGATAATCTCGGTCTAATTTCTGCTTTTCACTCATATCTTTACGCTTTTCTCTGTTTTTTCGGCGACCATCACTTAATTTGACACCAAACTGAAATGCACTCTTGGGATGAATTTCTATTGTATCTTTGTATCGCTGCCATTCTTCTTCTGTATCGAAATCCCAGCGAGTCAATTGTGCCTTTTTGTTGCGGTTGGTGCCTTGATCCATCATTTGTGGTATCGTTTCTGTGTTTTCGTCTTCATCATCATCCGATTGATAGGCGGTTTGATGCTCATCAAATGAAGTAGGCAAAGCAGATGCACTAAGACCAAACATGTCAATATCAGCCGCATCTTCATCTACTTGAAGATGGTTGAATTTTCTCTTTTTAGGTGTCTCTGTCGTTGTTTGTTCTGTGGCTTTGGATAATAAGGCATTCACTGCATCATCATTTTCATTAGAAGCCTCCATCATGTCTTGATCTTGTTCAAGGCCTTCAAAATAGTTATTGTTGGTAGTTGTTTTTGGCTGAACACTGCTTTCATCCAGTTCATAATCTCGACCAGCATCAGCAAAGATGTCACCCATAAACATATCTTGATCCATGGCAATAGGTTCGCTAATGATTTGCTGAATGATCTTTGCTTTTTCAGGTTTTTGTTCTCGAGAAAGTACTTGTGTGATCTTTTCAATCACTAGATTGGATTCTGCTTGATTTTCTTCAGACCAGCCAGACTTGGCTACAATGTCTGCCTTACTTCGAATAACAGCAGTAGGAATAGCAAATGCATCAGAATAATGACCTACTTCATCTGCTAACTCAAACACAAAGGCCATTCTGCCAGGCTCAAATAGGTCTACTTTATGCTGTGGTTGTTCAATTTGTTCATAAATATTCTTGGCCATCAATGAACGAAATACAGGCTTATTTTCATGTGTTTGGTTATTTTCAGTTGCAATGGATTCGCCTCGCTCAAATCGATCAAGCACTTGATCCAAGTCTTGATCCATTTGATCTTCTTCACTCTCTTCTTCTTGTTCTTCTTGTTCTTGTTCTTCTTGTTCTTCTTGTTCTTCTTGTTCTTGTGGTTGTTTCTCAAGATCGCTTTTGATTTTTCTTAATAATGCATAATCGAGACCTTTGACAAGGTGAGTACGTTCAACATCCCCACCAAGTGACTTTGATTGTTCATAAAGCTGTTTTGGATCCATATCTGCTTGTTCTTGTTCCTCTTGCTGTTCAAGTTCTTGTTGACGTCTTTCTGCTGCACGATCGCGATAGTGGATTGTGTTTTTTGGTTCTTGTGGATCCTCATCTTTGTTCTTTTGAAAAGGCTTTTTAAAAATACTAGAAATACATTCAATTATTAATATTTAATAGTATTTTACCTTTTTTTTAAGGATCGTGGTTTAGCAAAGATGGCACCTGTATTTCTAGGTGTTTTTGGCGCTGGCTCTTTAAAAGTAGATTCCTCAGGATTTGTTCGACGAGGTGTTGCTAATAAGCGTCTGAAATCTTCTTGACTCAAACTGTTATGTGTGTAAGCAAACGAACAGTATATATAAACTGATATTACCCTTCACTCATATTATACCAAAAAAAAAAAGAGAACAGAGAAAATACGCTATTGAATTTTTTTTTATTTTATGGTCTAAATAAATTCGTCCTTAAAAAAGTGCTCAAGGATAGCTTAAAGCCTATTTATGCATGCATGAATTACTCTAAGTGTCTATAGACAGTGTTTAATGCTATACATGGTACTTTTGGAGTTGGCTTGACTAAAAAAAAAAAAAAAAAAAAAAGAGCGACTTGTAAAAAGAATGGCCATTTTGCCTTCGAATTGAAAGGGTACTAGTCGTGAAAATTGACAATTTGAGAACTTCTGACCTTCTTTCTGACACTACACGACAAAAGATGGAGCTATTGAAAAGCCCAAGTACTCAAAATGTGCCTAGAGGCTTCAGTTTCTGATGAACGTGTTTGTTTGTTAATTGACCTATAAAACCAATGAAATATGAGCGAAGAAGCTCATAAACATTTTTTGCACATTTACTGAACATTTAAGCAGTAAATTTGCTGTATTTTCTACATCAAGAGGCTTGAAAAGTAAAGATCTACAGCTTTTGTTGTTGTATCAAGACTAAGCAACTGTGTCTTTATGCATTCCTAGCTTTAGAATGAATAGAAGTGCAAGATGAAGGTGATAGCGAATGCTACAGCTGTGAATGATAGTGTGTAAAATACAATTCAATGTGTGTGGAGTAGGATGGAAGATGGTCTGAAAAATAAGAAAAGGATAAAGTCCCTGCTGCATAAGAGTGTGTCGAATTAATGAAGTGTTTACTTAATACAGCCCTTTCCCCTGCATCCGAAATCAAGCTTTCATGGCTCTTTCATTTAATACACTCTAGACCAAGTGTTTTCAGGTTGTAGCTGGATAAAGTTACAAAGAAAGCAGCAGTTGCATAAAATATATTTCAAAATAGCTATTTATTGATCAACAAACAACAAACTACGAGCCAATCTTAGCCGAACGAAAGACTGGCTCAAAAAATAGAAACAAAAGACTTCCTTATCAAAACTTGACACAATATTTGCCACAATCGTTACAGATTTTATCAGCGTCCTCATATCTTCCACCTTCGGCAGCATAATACAGATCTTTACATTCATTATCGACATAACAATAGTTTTTAGAGATAGCTACATAGCCTTTGTAACCATTCTTGGCCAACGCATTTTTACATGAAACGGTGCCCGGAGAAAGATGAGACTTGAAAGCACAATACCCATTCTTGCATTCCAAGTTTGGACCACAATTTAAATGGATGGTCAAGAAAGTACCTTCAGCTGAATTACCACGGGTAACACCACACTTTTGATCACGACCGACTGTCACGTAACGATTCAGATCAACACCTTGCACAGTAGCAAAAAGCAAAGCAGAAAGAGCACCAAAAGTAAAAAGCCTGACCATGTTGTATAAAGATTGGACGAATGGCTCTAATTTGATCTGTACAAGTCCTGTATTTATACCTGTTTCTACTCATTGAGACAGTAGATCATGCATCGATCGACTTGTAGCTAAATCATAAAAGGCGCATAGTATTCATTAACCCTAAAATAACAACTTTACGATTATGCAGCTCTCTTCCCCTTAGACTGTGTTTGCATGCAGAGCCTCTAAAGGTATAATTGCCTACAGCCGCCATGTGCATTCACGATATACAATGAGTGAGAGTTTAAATCGTAGCCTCTGATGTCGATCACTGCATAGTATGCTTCTTGATACTTCCCCAAGAAGAAAAAAAAAGTTATATGAAATTTACAGAATGTTTATTAGCAGTCTTAAAAACATCAAGCGAACAAGCTAGCAGCCACTCTCTTATTCGAGTGAAAAGCTGATCAAAAGAGCAGCAATGAGAGCTTCTGTTATTATGACTTGAGCACAGTATTTGCCACAGTCATTACAGTTTTTGTGAGCCTTTTCGAATCCTCCGTTTATAGCGACGTAATATAACCCTCTCATGCAGTACCTACATAAAAAATATAAGACAGGAAATCACAATATCTATTCACGCATTTCAGGTTCGAGTCACAAACTAGACTCGTTCAAGTAGCTATCTCGTTAATGTTATCGTACTTTTCCGCACAACCAACTATTATCTTAGTGTTCAAACTACATGCACCTTGCGTAGTAGCAAAAAGCATGACAGGAAAACTTGACCATTGTGTATATGAATTAAATGAGTAAATATATATGGGCTATACAGATCTTATGTTCATACTTGCTTCTAGTCGTTTTAATACCAAGTTATACGTAGATTGATTTGTCACAGGATCTAAAAGTAGTGTATAAAGCCCATTAAATTAAAAAGGCAGTTACACAATCTGTAGCCTTTTTTCTCTCAAAATGTGTTTGTATACGGAGCCTCAAATGATATGGTCTCTCCTAATTGATGCACATGTTCATGCTACAGAGTGGTCAAAAGCCTAAAGTGCGATGTTTGATGTCGATCACTACATGATGTGCTTCTTGATGCCTCAAGTAAAAAGTGAAATAAATCTTACTGTATCTTCATCATACAACTTAAGAGGCTTCTAGCGAACGCTTTCACACTAAAAAATAGCATAATACTAATAAAGCTGTTACAAACTTGTTATCTAGACCAAATTTTTCGATGATGTTGCATGATGATCAGGTCAAACAGACTAATATAAACTAAAGCTTGAAAGCATTTTGCCCTAGATATCCCCTATGATATGCTTTTCTTATTTGATCTTGCGTCAATATGCTATTTACTAAATATAAATAAGCCAAATCGATATATATTTGAAGACTGAAAACTTATAACTAGTAAAAGACGCCCAAATAGCTCAATCGACATATTTTTATGCATTAGTTGGTTTATAAAAATGAAATATTTATGTTTTTTTTATACAAAAAAAGAGCATGATGCACAACCAAAACTATTTTTGTACAACAAGCTGAATGTAGACAAGCCTATGTTTTAAATATTAACATTATCAATAGCTCTATCCCCTCAAAGAAAACGATCGCCCTTAAGGAATTTAAGTTTAACATTCGTTTGCACGAATCAGGTTCTTGAGGTGATAATGGTAATCTTAAAGAAAAGGAACTGCCATTGTATAACTTCTTTGTATGTTACTCGTCTGCATTGACAGCGTTGTTTTTTATGAACTTAAGAATCTTATCTAATGGTTATTAACCAAAAAAAAAGTTCTTGGAGTGTAAGATTATACATAGAAACTAAAGAAAAGTAGTACAACATTGGTAAAATGAGCGTGTTTTGATGTTTGGAAACTCGGACATGCTTTGACCAAGAATGTTCAAGGTTTCTGCCTGTAATTAATGACCAAATGCTATGGATTGAGCGAAAAACAGCATATTTTCATGCATATCCTTATGATTAAACTGTCCCCTCAACCTTTTCTCTTAAAATATGAAAGTAAATGATTAAATTAAAAGTAGCGTTGATCGACTGCCTTTTTTTTTCTGGAACAACATGAAGAAATACACCTAAATAGATTTTTTTTGTCTATTGCTTTCTTTTTTTAAAGGTTTTTATTTTTTGTTCCACGTAGACTATGACTAAAGTCTGTCAAGAGGTGGTCGCAATTTTAAGAGATAAAACAATTAATTATAAACGTTTGTGCAAGTGTTTCTCGTCAATCAGAGAATTGAGAGAAGCACGAGTGGATGAAAGAAGTAGAATTGGATTAAACAGAATTTCATTGAAGATAGTATTCCAATGGGCTTTCCAAATTTGACCCATGCCTTGGAATACTATTTCTTGAGCATCTAACTCACTATTCTGAGTACAACGAATGCATTGGAAGTTCATATATTGAAGTGCTTGTATGATATAATTAACAGTAGTGGTTGGCTATAAAAACTCAAATATAAGCTCTTTCCAAAAACGTGTTTTTTGGAGGGCATAAAAAGAGCATATGGTTGTCGTTTTCAGTATAAAGATCACACATTTGGCATAAAGGAGTTGGAAATCGTTCATGCCAGAAACGATTCATACGTATCTTTGTAGGCAGCTTATAGTTTATATGTCGACACACCACATTTCGCACAACGGCGGTAAGGGACAATGTCCAAAATGAGTCCCAAAAAGTAGAGGAAATGGCTGACAGGGCGAAACGGGCAGGATAAACTCCAAGCAAGTCATTCGATATACCTTAGAGCTGATCCTATCGCTCGGGCTCTTGGTAGATAGAACAGCAAAGCAGTTCATAAAAGAGCCAAAGCTGAATCCTGCATTTATGTCTGAAGGAATGGCATTGGAGGGAAAAGATATCGCTAAATGGCGTTGAAAAAAGGGAGCGACACCTATAGTCCTTCTTGCTAAACCACGAACTAACCTCTGTTGAATTATTTGCAACTCTTCGGGGATATTTTGAGGGAGCTTCCGAAGAATAACCTTGAAAAAATCATCGTACACCATGAAGTCATTAACTTGAATTTGACGCATATCAGGAGGCAAAAAAGGTCGTTGAACATTCGTATAATGCATAACCAGAGATTGATAGTACCATACAAACTGCTGGATTGAACTCCATAGTATCAAAATTTCTAGGAAGTCTATCTATAGACGCATAGAGCAGTTGAATCGTACTGACTTTGTTAGTGGCGCCATTGGATCGATTTATAAATTCTCTTGTAGATGGGAAGAGCAAAGGAGCTTGTACATGTGAGGCCCCTGTGACATTATGCATATGAAGCCGAATAATTTTCAGCCAATGTGCTAAAGAACGATTCAAAAGCAAAGAAAAGGTCCAGCGAAAAAAACAGTGCGTCTCTTTGTAGCAGAGGGTCCAAGATACCCAATTTACCCTTGTCTTTCGGAAGTATTCATGTTGACCAAGCTATTCGAGGGAAAGTCTGTCTATTCAAAAATTGGCTTTCCAATGATCGAATACGAGACAGCTCGTGTGTACTGAAAGGAATGACTCGACATAAATACCAGCATTTAGATAGGATCAACGTGTTGGTGATGGTGGCACGCCTTACACACGAAAGCGATCTACCCGAATGCATCTGGAAATGAGAATGAATCTTGACAAACAGGTTTTCGAAAAAATTCTGTCTTTGAGCAATTGATTGAATGGGAGGAAAGCCTAAATATATTGCAGGATGTAGACCGTCTGCGGAAAATAGTTTTTCAATTTGCAGCGGTTGAAGATGACGGCCCCAAAAGGAAGAGGAATTGCGTCCGGACAAAGACACTGCTTCAACTTTTGAGTAGTTGATCTTCGCATTTGATGCTCTACAATAGCACTCAATATGCTGCATCACTCGCGTCGAGTCATCAGAATCGTGTATAAAAACCATCGCATCATCAGCATAGCACAAAACTTTGGTAGCAATTGAGGTTGGCCAAACAGTGATTTGATTTCGAAGCTCGAGACGTAGTCTTAGTCGATACCCCTCAATCGCTTTGTCTTGAAGAATAGCTCGTAATAAAGGATCAAATGCAAGGTTATACAAAACAGGGGAAATTGGGTCGTCTTGCTTTAGTCCACGCTTCTTGACAAATGATGGTGTAGAAAAACCATTGACATTTACTTTGATCTGATTACCAGAAAGTAAATTGCCTATGGTGTTTACTATGGACTCTGGGAATCCAATTTTATCAAAACTTGTTTAAGGTACTTCAGATTCACACGATCATACACTTTCTTTTGGTCTAGCATCAGTGCTAAATCATGTTCTCCTTCTTGACGATTATTCCGGGCCTCAATCCAACGCTGTTGGGCATCTTCCATAATCACGTGAACTGTGAGTCCATTTTCAGCAATGTACCGTCCAGAAAGAAATCCCATTTGACAACGACTAATGAGCATCGGTGCAACCTGCATAATGCGACGATTAAGGATACGTGTAAATATCTTATAGTCAGAGTTTGTTAAAGATATAGGTCGATAGTTCTTTAAATCTGACAAATTCCCCTTTTTTGGCAATAGCACCATGATGGACTCATTCCATGAATTGGGAAAGACACCTTCGAGAGCTGAATTGTATATCTGTAATAGAATGGGTTGAATCATTGGGCATTGGAGTACTAAGCGAAGAATTTCATACGGAAGTCCGTCTGAGCCTGGACTACTCTTTCTGGGCGACCGCTTGGATTCTTCTATAATTTCGACCATACTAATGTTGGCTGTCATATTCGAACAATGTTGCTTGGTGAGACAAATATGATCTGGAATATAAGATACCATTCTATTCACTGTTCGAGCGTCTACGCTAGTAGGCGTATATAATTGCGAGTAGAACTCTTTCACTATCCGCTGCTTAGATTCTTGGTCACTGTAAATTTCGGTTGTTATGGGGTCTGTGAGATTTCCAATCGATTTCTGCTGTTCCCGTTGCTTCAACAATGCCTTCAAGTAACCAGGTGATTTCTCATCCTTTTCCCTCCATGTCTTTCCAGCGCGAAGTATGGCCAAGTCGGCCTGCTCTTGTTGTAAGCTTGAAATTCGCTGTTCAATCACAGGTAGTCTCCAAGCCTGAACCTGGAAATGCTTCTGTCTACGTAACATCATATTACGTTTACTTTGTAAGCGAGTGAGTTGTTTCTTCTGCCAATCAATAATTTCCAATTGAAAGGATTTGATGAATGCCTTGACCTTCTGCTCAATCCAATCCCAGTTCTCTTGAGGAGTGTAAATGGACTGTTGTTTAGAAAGTTGTGGTTGTAGCTGCTCTAAAAATTTAGCTAGTTGTTTTCCAAATTCTTTTCTTCTAGCAAGAAAGGGATCCGCTTTCCATGCACCTGGCCCTTTTGTAGATTCTACCGTAAGGTTAAATGTAACAGATAGCATGGCATGATCAGTCCATTCGGGCGACAAATAAAGTTGCTCTGTTTGATTAATTGAGAATCTAAGTCGATTGCAACAAAAGATATAATCGATGATCGAGTGTAAATCTCCTCTTTTAAATGTAGTCTGTTTCTCGTCTTTAAAGCAATCATGATATTGCAAGTCCAGCAAAGAGGACCATGTTAGAGGAGGGCCACGTACTATATCATCCATTGTTCTTACATCACAGCGATAGTTGAAATCTCCTAAAATCACGGTGCTATACAATCCGCTATGTAGGTATTGGTGCAGAGTAGAGTCATTTAATACAGAGTGGAAAAATTGTTCTTTGATTCGTGCACTGCCAGTAGCTGGCGCATATGTATTAAGAATCGAAAGGATAGGAAGGGGGCGATTGATTTCCTCTGCCAGGGTGTCAGCTGAGTAAACTTCCGCCAAAACATATCTTCCCGAAGGATCAATGCATATTGATCGCACTATATATTTGGGATTGAGAGATACTATACCGCAATTTTGAGTCTATATACTAGAGTTTGTTTGAAATTGAGTATTGAGTTGTTGAATGATTGAATTATTTTCTGTGTGTGTTTCTTGGAATGCAATGATCTTAAGTAACGTATAAATTTTTTGTTGTTGTAGAGGAGAGTGTGCTTTGCGTAGACTGCGACAGTTGAGTGTCGCAACAGTAAAGGAGTTAATGTTGTCCCCACCCTTATTCCAGTTATTGTTGGAGAAGAAGGAGTGAAAGAAGTAACTGATTGCTGAAGATTCTTTCTGGTGTCGTTGAGTTCATTATTTACCAAGTTGTGAGGACGTCCACTACTAACATCGGCATGCGATTTCTGTCGACTGATTTTTTGTTGCTGGATATTCTCAGCATCTCTCATACGATAGTCCATTATCTCGCTTTGTTTTTTTTCCTTTGGAGTATCAAGCTCCTCCACTCCATTCATAACAGTATGCTTTACTTCAGCCGGTTCAGTGCTAGGCTTCTCATCCGTTTCAATAATGGGTTTGGGCTCTTTTTGCATCACAGTTTTCTTAGCCTAATCTTCCAGTGAAGGTGTAGTCTGCTTAACCTCTTGGACTACTGTAGGTCTAAATGCTTTTCTCTCCTTATTCACAATCCGTTTCTTGCTAGGAGCAGTGATCGTATCAATCGCATTGTTTCGTGAAAATTGACGCATGCGATGTCCTCTTTCGTTACAGTTGTAACACTTTAAGAATTTTTTGTGCTGTGGGCAATCTGCTCTACAGTGATCAGAGGTTTGACATATGCGACAAAAATCAGACATATTCTCCTATTGGAGTAAAACATATCTTTTCTTTCCATCATTTTCTGTCCAAAGGATTACTCGTTGCAAAGGTTCAAATTGAGTATCTTTATCTCCTGGAGGAGATAGGTTAAGAGTGGCATAGCCCTGTCCAGTAAAACATCCTTTAACTGTAGTAACTCCTAAATCCAAGATTTGACTAGAGCATGATAGTTGGCCTTCCATATCGGCCTTCAATAAGCGGGAAGGCAAATAAGGGAGTCTTTCCAACTTGAGTCTGACCATACGAGCGTCAGCAGGGATAACTTGGAAATCCTTTAACAAATGTCCCGTCTGCCAAGTAAATCCCTTCATTTGCAATAACGTTTCTTCCAGGACAATCTTTGAACCAGAGAGTTTCAACGTATTCGCGGCTAAGTTATTTTCTAATAGTAGGTACTCGACCGAGATAGTCTTGAAATTCTGTAATGCATCAAACAAGGTTTGCTGATCCTTCAAATCTGTAACATCGATTAAAATACTGTTTCTCTCGATTCCTTTCAAAAAGATTGCACGAGCTGAACAGGTGAAAGAGTGTTGGATTCAGAAGTCAAAGGCACATCAGTAGTAACTGTATTTGTTGCAGGGACACTTGGAGTAATTATAGTAGGTCGAAAGAACTGAATCTTACGAGCACTACTCGATACTATTTTAGCCCAGGAGGAGTAGCCGGTTCGTTAAGATGAGTTTCTGTCAGAGCTTATTGCTGTGGTTGGAAATGTATGGCTCTGATTTTTACATGAAAGATCCATTGTCTATTGCTTTCTTTCTAGACTCATGGAGACGCTTTATCATCCTCAATTTTATCCCTATTGTGCTTAAAAATCTCCATCGCACTCTAGTTAAGAAGCTTCAAGAGCCAATCTACTTTGACGTATTTCAAAAAAAAGACTGTAGTACAATAAATGGGCTCAAAATGTTTATTGAAGAAACTTAGGCGTAGTATGTACGTAAAAGACTGAGCAGTTAAACAAAAACTCTTATTAAAAAGTCAATATTATTTGCACTACAAAGATAAATACAACCCATCATTTTAAAGTGCCACATTGAATGCCAGGACGCAAAGTCCGGTCGTAGATAGACAGACTATACTGTACGTACATTTTCTCAAGAAAAATGTATAATCAATGTCGCCTTATTACGTAAGGTTTGAGATCGTCGTAATTCTCTCAAAAGTGCTCAAGGATAGCTTAAAGCCTATTTATGCATGCATGAATTACTCTAAGTGTCTATAGACAGTGTTTAATGCTATACATGGTACTTTTGGAGTTGGCTTGACTAAAAAAAAAAAAAAAAAAAAAAAAAAAAAAAAAAAAAAAAAAAAAAAAAAAAAGAGCGACTTGTAAAAAGAATGGCCATTTTGCCTTCGAATTGAAAGGGTACTAGTCGTGAAAATTGACAATTTGAGAACTTCTGACCTTCTTTCTGACACTACACGACAAAAGATGGAGCTATTGAAAAGCCCAAGTACTCAAAATGTGCCTAGAGGCTTCAGTTTCTGATGAACGTGTTTGTTTGTTAATTGACCTATAAAACCAATGAAATATGAGCGAAGAAGCTCATAAACATTTTTTGCACATTTACTGAACATTTAAGCAGTAAATTTGCTGTATTTTCTACATCAAGAGGCTTGAAAAGTAAAGATCTACAGCTTTTGTTGTTGTATCAAGACTAAGCAACTGTGTCTTTATGCATTCCTAGCTTTAGAATGAATAGAAGTGCAAGATGAAGGTGATAGCGAATGCTACAGCTGTGAATGATAGTGTGTAAAATACAATTCAATGTGTGTGGAGTAGGATGGAAGATGGTCTGAAAAATAAGAAAAGGATAAAGTCCCTGCTGCATAAGAGTGTGTCGATTGAATGCTCTGATTGCCTCTTGTTAATAAGATCTGTTTTATTTTATGCTATTGTTTTGAGTCTTCAGATGTGTATCAAGTTATTACCTTTTTTTTTCTAGTAGAAAGTGATGCGTGGTGACGAAACACTCAACCAGGAAAAATTATGTAGGGGGCATTTAATAAGTTTCTTTTATCGCTGGTACGGCAAAAGCACAATGTCTTAGGTAACATTGCCTTTATTTTTGATGTATAGGTTTCCTTTTACATTTCAGTTTTTTTTGTCAAAACCTTCGCTTGATATTTTTAAAACTGCTAATAAACATTCTGTAAATTTCATATAACTTTTTTTTTCTTCTTGGGGAAGTATCAAGAAGCATACTATGCAGTGATCGACATCAGAGGCTACGATTTAAACTCTCACTCATTGTATATCGTGAATGCACATGGCGGCTGTAGGCAATTATACCTTTAGAGGCTCTGCATGCAAACACAGTCTAAGGGGAAGAGAGCTGCATAATCGTAAAGTTGTTATTTTAGGGTTAATGAATACTATGCGCCTTTTATGATTTAGCTACAAGTCGATCGATGCATGATCTACTGTCTCAATGAGTAGAAACAGGTATAAATACAGGACTTGTACAGATCAAATTAGAGCCATTCGTCCAATCTTTATACAACATGGTCAGGCTTTTTACTTTTGGTGCTCTTTCTGCTTTGCTTTTTGCTACTGTGCAAGGTGTTGATCTGAATCGTTACGTGACAGTCGGTCGTGATCAAAAGTGTGGTGTTACCCGTGGTAATTCAGCTGAAGGTACTTTCTTGACCATCCATTTAAATTGTGGTCCAAACTTGGAATGCAAGAATGGGTATTGTGCTTTCAAGTCTCATCTTTCTCCGGGCACCGTTTCATGTAAAAATGCGTTGGCCAAGAATGGTTACAAAGGCTATGTAGCTATCTCTAAAAACTATTGTTATGTCGATAATGAATGTAAAGATCTGTATTATGCTGCCGAAGGTGGAAGATATGAGGACGCTGATAAAATCTGTAACGATTGTGGCAAATATTGTGTCAAGTTTTGATAAGGAAGTCTTTTGTTTCTATTTTTTGAGCCAGTCTTTCGTTCGGCTAAAATTGGCTCGTAGTTTGTTGTTTGTTGATCAATTAAAATCTTCTCAAATCACATCTCATGAGAACATTTGTATTATCATTGATTAAATAGCACAGTCAAAAAACCTGGTTTTCTATATATATATATATTATATACATCAACTGCGAATTTTTTCTTTGATATGGACAAAGAAAAGAAGGATAGCTATATATTGAATCAGTGTATGGTATACACTCTAAGGATACTATGATGATTGCTGGATTCCGACAGTCACGGCTGTCTAGTAGCACAACAACATGTTTTTACGTGCCTAAAGCTTTTAGACTTATGAGCAAAAGCAAATTTGTTTTTTAAACAGGTCATTTTGAGTATAAACTTTGAATCATATGAAAATTATTGACTAATTATGCTTGATCCTTTTTTGATTAGCATTGTTTTTAAGATAGGCGTACAATGTACATTGATAGGTTAAAGCTAGAGCTGTTGCTTACTTCAAACCCATTTATTCAAAGAAATAAAGCCTGTTATTAACTGTTTTTGCTTGCGAAAATACTATACACTCAGAAACTAAAATGACCAGGATACAAGCCTATTTCTTTGTCTCTCTCTTATTTTGTAGGTAGTACGAACACGTACATTTGACAGAACATGGTGCATTCGTAAATAGTAATTGTGCACTATTCTTGAAAAAGAACGCACCCTGTTGTACGCCATATTCAGCGCCAGCTCTTTATAAATACAAACACTAGCGTAATATGCGGGTGTAACAGAAGCATTTATCTGCAGGGACCATGGTGATCAAAAGATGAACGATGTGATGTAGAGCATAACGCATCTACAACTCGCTTTAGGCCTATTTACGCTGTAATATTAGAGTATGTATACATGTGTTTTCGTAGGCTATCTCTAGCTATAACATTCAGATCGATGCCATTATAATCTGTATTATGTAGTCGATGTGTAACATTTCAAGGTTTATGATTTTCGAAATTGCATGTTATTAAAGAACTCAAGTAAAAAGCAAGACAAGATTTGTGTTACTAGCAATTAGTCGTTGATAATTGACAAAAACAAAAAGAAAGATAAACAGCCAAGTATAAACTAAAATATACTCTTTTTTTTTTCTCCACAAAATATATGTATAAACTGCCCGATTCTTAATGCCGCCTTAACACAGGCGATCCGACCGCAATTTTTTTTTGTAAATAATCACACCACTTTTTCTTTATTTCATAATGCGATGGGGTAATACCAAACGATCGGTCCAATCCAGATTAATATTGTACCACTCTATCTCGACAACTTGGAAGATGCTCTTTTCTTACAATGAGATATTTTATTAAAAGAATAGCGTAAAAAAAAAGAAAAAAAAAGAGATATACAATCTATAAAAGTGAGTACAAGGGAATGTGTTACATACAATAGTAAAAAGCTTAGTTTGAAATCAGTGGCGTATAGATGGAGGCATAGTAATAGTAGCGAATCTAAATGTTTTGAATAATGGAAGAGAAAGAAGTTGATCGTGTAAGTTTGACACCAGTTTGATTTGGATTACAGAATGTGAGCCCATCAAATGAAGTTGTCAAGCTTGCTCTTCTTTTAGGTGGGGGAGGGGACAATTGGAAGTCTCTGTCATATGCCATGGGTCTTGATGATTTAGATGATTCTTCAAGAAGTGTGCGAGGAGATAAAGGACTAGGAGTACTGACAGTGGCTTCAGGAGAACTGCTTTGCTTACCGAATAACCGAATGTCTTCGTCACCATAAGTGAAATGTTCAAACAAGAGCTCTTTTATAGAACTAACAGCCGATCGACTTGTTTCCTCTGTGATGACACTACTATTAGCAGTGGCAGATGTATTGGTGCTGTCACTACGACTAAGATGCTGTGGCTGTTGTTTATAATGACGATGCTGTTGCTGAGATGGAGTGCGGCTCTTAAGGATACTATTGCCGCTAGTAGGACGCAATGTCGTACTACGAGAATTGGGTTGTTCAATATGTTCTTGAGTTTTATTTTGAGACTGGCTAGCACTTCTTCTACGTACTACGGGTACACTAGCAGAACTAGCCTGACGATTTAATTTGGGTGGGATGGTATTAGATTTGGTACGAGAATGCTGTAATGCAGGTGGAATATTGGAAGGTAAATCGAGTTTTCTTGGGAGTCGACCGAGAACTTGAGAAGAATTGATAGTTCCCTGACCTTGTACAATTTTTAGAAACTGCTGTTCATCAAAGTATTTGAGTGCAGCCCATGAGGGATTTAAAAAGGAAAACCTTTTTTTCAAAGAATTAAGATTTTCTAAATAAGTTTGAGTAAAATGATATGTGGTGAGATAAAAATTCAATACTTACGCTTTCCGATACCGCCATGTTCAAGTATACCATGGAGTGGCTTATGAGGAGCAGGTAGAGTACCCTTGGTGCCTTGCTTAAGAGGTGCTTTGCCTTTGACCAAGCGACAAATGTTGCGTGCAATGCAAACACCGGAAATAGTAGCTGCATAACCTGTTTTTTCTTCTACAACGTTGGTTACATCACCACCTGCAAAGATATGATCATACTTGTAATGATCAATTTGGAGTGTAGGTTTAACTTTAATTCGACCCCATGCATCAATACAATTGTCTAGGGAATTATCACTTGTGCTTGAGGTAAAAAGATTATTGTTAGGACGAGTACCAGTGGCAATAAAGACTTTATCATAGCCAGTATATACACGGCCACTAGAGCCGAGATAGGCATTGTCATTGCTTGAATCAAAATCCAATATTCTTTCATTGCAAACGACTTCGACACCAAAGTCTTGGAGGTATTTGAGAGCCATGTTTTGCTGACGGGTATCACTTCTATTGACAACATTTGAGTGGGAATCAACAAGTGTGATTTGCTTTTTTGGGAAAGCACCAGGAAAGTGATGTTGAGATATTTCGGAAGCCAATTCACAACCAACAAGACCGCCACCTAACCAATAATAATGAGAACTTTGTTTTCAAATTGGTAAAAAACTTACCAATAATTAATACTCGACGAGCTTTTAATAGTTCAAGGTATGATTCTTCCAAGCCTGACATACGATAGAGTGAAGAAGTGTCTGTTGATTTAAGTTGAGATGAGTAAGCGCTACCAGTAGCGACAACAAGATAGTCAAAATTAATCTAATTTTTACTTGTAAGTCAAAGAACGGCTTAAATCGGATAGAAAGAAAACATACCACTTCGCCATTCACAGAGATTGACTTTCCTTGATTTGATAAGTCTTCGGCATAACCAATAATTACTCGCCCATTTTTAACATAGGCATCATGACGTACACGAAGAGAACTTGTTTGTTCAGGATTAACAATTTTTTTGACAATACCAGGTGTATATTCAAAGGAATCTAAAAGGAATTAAATGAGTGGTTGGGTAATGTGATTTTTTTTCCTTATTTACCTTTTGTATCAATCAATGTAACATAGAAACGTGGCATTTGGTCTAGAATTGAAGCTACTGTAAATCCCTATAAATCAAGTCAGGATGATAGATCATGTTTCTATCTACCTACAGTAAAACCACCACCAATGATAGTAACTCGTACTTGATAGTTTCGTATTATAGTTGGACTGACGTTTCTGCTGTATGTTAGTTAAGGTTTACACACTTGCGTTTCGTGTAACTTTACCCAGTTGGGACATCCATTGTTTGTAAAAATTCAGCCAATTTGACTTTCTATAAATATAAATATTGATAAATAAACGTGATAAAAATCGCGCCCATGTTTCTCAAGAGAGGGAACGAATGTAATACCAGCATGTCAACAACTTGTGTTTCAGTTTCTTCAAGGATCGTGACAGCATCTACACGGTCTACAATAGCCCATTGCAATGCTCGAATGTCGTCTCTTACTTGTTCTTGTGTGGTGACATTTAACTCTAGTGGCGATCCGTGAGCTAAAAATGTCTTGTAAATTCTATAAAGATTTAGCCATACTGACATAATTTTTTTTTTTTTTTTTTTTTTTTTTTTTTTTTTTTTTTTTTTACCTGTGAAGTATATTTTCAACTGCATTCGGATCAGTTTCATGCTTTAATTGAGACATTGCCTCAATAAATAACAAGCTTTCATGAGACCATGTTTGTCGAAGAAAGCACTCAAAAGCGCATAATAGTTTAGGATTTGAAAGTACTTGGCTTAAAGTGTATTGAGTGGTTGAAATAGTTGAATCATCGCCTGTTGAAGAACTAGCTGTAGAATAAGTAGAAGATGAAGACGACAGCGAATGCTGCGACTTTAATTCTTGATGTGTGTAATGCATTTTCAATGCTTGTGTGGAGTGCGGTAGAATATGTTTTGAAAAAAAGAGTGGAGAGAGAAGAAATATAAGAGAAAGGAAAATTCTTCACGGCCAATTTGTGTTTAAATTTTGGCTCTCTCGATTCAAGCTTTACTTGATAGACAAGGTAAATGGCATGATTATTTTACCCAATCGGAGTCTCTAACCTGTGAAACAAATGCCCATTGTTGCACATTAGGTATACCGGGAGAGAAAACGGGGGGGACAAAGACCTTTAATTGTCAAAAAAAAAGCGGTATTAGTCGTAGTCAAGAATATTGTGATTTATAAGCTCGTTTTTTTTAAGCTTGTCTTTTTTATTATTATTTAAACAGTAGACATCAGAAAAAAATCATAAAAGAAAGAGAAAATATGTCAATCTAGTAGAAAAAAAAGAAGAGGATATACAATGAAGATTTGTTGATGTATATGTATAAAGAGAGAAGGGTGTGTAGTAAATTATGATAGTAGTTGTTATGTTGCATCTAGTGTTGTCATTTTACCAAACAGGTCTTGAATCATGCTTGGCCATATCAATGATTCTCCAGCCCCCAGTGACAGGGTTTTGAAGATCCTCGGGTTCCTTTGTAAGAACACAAGCGTAGGTTACTTGTTCAATAAGATCCTAAAAAATAAAAAATTAGCTTATTTGCCTAATCCATTTAGCCTTTTCGTCCTCTTACCTCCTTGCCGTAAACAATTTCACCACTTCTTGCATTACGGAATACAATAATTTCTTGTGTACGGAAGGACAATACGAGTACAGGAATATCGTTTTCTAAGATTTTGGCAGCGACCAACTTGATGGAATAAGTCAGTATATATTTTGACATGTGGAAAACACCTTACCTCAATGTCACGCAAATCTTGAATTTTACAGTCACTAATTAAACCTTGTTGCATTTGAGCTTGAATGACAGCAGTCAACACATTATATGTCTGGAAAATGTCAATGATATGTGAATGTATAGAACCCTACTTACGGCTTCTGAGCACCATAACTTCAAGGTATCGACATCGCCCTTCAAATAAGCTTCCATGAGTTCAGGAACAATATATTTACGAGCATCTTCCATGAACTTGTCCATGTTAAATGTAGGGTCAATGGCTTGAAAAGCACGAATGGCTTGTGCTTGATCTGATTCTTCGAAAATGGAACCTGAAAATATATGTAAATATAAATACACACACACACACACACACACACACACACACACACACACACACACACACACACACACACACACACACAACCATTAAACTCTATACTTACCAAACGTATCAGCAATACGGTCAGTGAATGCACGGGAATAAGAAACGAAAAGATTATCTGATTCTTCATAATTTTTTCTAGCACGGAAGATACCTGTTCCCCACAAAAAAATAAAATAAAATAAACGGCCTGATCAAGCGTAATATTAATTTACCTTGCATGATAGGACTGTCTTCCTTAAACTTGTTCCAGCTTTCCTTCCACTTGGAGTCTTTGTGAATGACCAAATTAGCACCGGCTTCAGGATTTTCGGCAACAGACTTGGTGCTCTTTTGGGTTGATTTTTGAGCTTCTTCACGCATCTTACGTCTTGTTTCCTTATCAACAAAACCACCATAACGACCTGAATCATCCTTCAAGACTGTCTTGAAGGAATCTGTGATCTTTCCAACAGCTTCACTCTTTTTCAAAGGATCCACAGTCTTGTCAATGGTTTCTGCAGCTTTCTTGATCTTTTCTGAAGTGTCTTTGGCAAATTCGGTTTCTGAAGCCTTTTTGAAAGAATCATTGACAGAAGAACCTACTTTTTCAGCAGCTTTGGTGATCTTCTCAGTAGCTTGCTTCAAACGCTCTGATTGAATGGATTGTTGAGCCTGACCGTGAAATATGAGTATATTGGTTTCTTTTTTGTTGTTGTTGTAGAGTACTTACTTTAGCCTTTTCGTACATTTCTTTGGCCTTTTTAAGTGCCTCACTATCGTTTAAACGACCTGACTCATCTTGCAAAGTCTTGACTTCTTTACTTTTTGACATTTGCTCTTTCAAAGTATCCATAAAAACCTTGAAAGGAGAGCTGTAGTGACGCACAGAGGTATTTTGGTAACGCACAGCGCTACTGTTCAAGCGTGTTCTTGAAGTGGTGGTCAAAAGAGCTCTATAGGCAGACATAATATATGCAAACAAGTAAAGAGAGAAATAAAAAGAAATAGGTAGAACAAATTGGATCTCTTTTTGAATGGGGTAGGGTGGCTTGTCTTTAGAAGGAACCCTTGGACAATATTTAAAAGCCCGTACAATGCCATATATGAGCAAGAAAGGGACATAAAGCAAGGGCAGCTGTCTACATACTTAGTGAATAAGACATACATGAGATATACTCAATGAAATGACTGAATGAAGAGGTTTGTGCAAAAGAAATACAAAAATGCGTAGCTTTCTAGAGATACAAACTGATTTTTATTGGTTATGTTTGTGTAATCTTTTTGATCAAAGCTCGCTTCATGAATTGTTCTCTTGATAGAGTACGAGTATACTAGCACAAATGAGTACAGACAGTAACAAATGACACTAATTACCTTCATAAATGTTGCTAAATCAATTCTCTCTGAATTCAAAGCTCTTGCTAGAAAATAAACTGTGTCTGATATAGCATTATCATCAGCTACTAATTCAAACAGCCTAATTCCGAGTTAGTTATTTGGCTATTTCCTTATGTCTGCTTACTGATTAGCTACAACAGTTGTACCACACAATGCTTCATCTACTTGAACGTCAGGCATAGCATTGACCTTGTCAGTAACTTGGTCTATTTCATTTGATCTTGATTCTAAAACCAGCGTATTATGCTTTAATCGCTCCTTAATATCATACAATGCTCTGAATTCTTGCTCAATTGCCATTTCCCCTTCATTCAATTGTCGATTTTGAAGTAACAGTCTGTCCATATCACCCGATATTGACACATTGTATTGCTGCAGTCTATCAGCAATCTTCCTATAGAGTTGTTCTTGTAAACTAGAGCTTGAATTTGGAGGTATTGTAGAAGGGATTGTAGGAAGTGAAGCTGATTTAGGTAATGTATTGCTCGAGTTTAGACTAAGTGCCTATGACAGAGTTTATTACCTCCTGTTGCACATTATTTACTTACAGTCAAGCCTTGATTCATATTATACAATGCAGTACTCTCACTCATCCATCGAGGCTGTTCAATTGCTGCATGAGAAGGAGCTGGGCTACCATTATTAAGTGGTGATGACTGTGGTTGTGGCTGTGGTTGATGAGAAGCTCTGTCCAAAAGAGATTCTTGAAATTGTGGTGATCCTATTACATTAGGTGACATATTGTTTGGCTTAGTATATACAGGAGGTTCCTGAGCAAATACTTGTTGAAGAATAGCTACTAGCTCTAATAGCGTATGGTTCTATCATAGCTATAAGTACCATAGACATGTATTTAACACTTTCTTACTTGATCATTTGACCAGTTTGATCTATAGTGGTGATAACACATGCCACTCTTATCAACATGCCTTCCTTCCCGTATCAGCATATTTGCTGTAGGCTTAACATATGGAATAGGCGAGGCTTTTGGGTACTCTTTTGGAATCCAAAAAGCAACCGGAATGTTGTATGGAATAGACCTATAAGTAATAGGAACTGTACCATGTAAACATAATAGCAGTTGTGTATGGCCATCATTAGATGCTATAGTGAAGAATGAGTTAAACTAAGTAGTAATAGAGTATTTAGACATACTATAGGTGTCCATCTTGGGCTTAAGTGACAAGTACGTTTGCAAAACTGCATCTACATCCCGAAACGTTCTATCAGGGTCTTGATACTAAATAGAATAAGTCATAGAATATCATTATAATCAACAAGACTTACGTGTTGTAATACTGTACGTAGCCAACTCTTAATATCCATAAGTATGTATACGTGAATATATAAGTGTTATGTATCTATATACTGTATATGTATATGTTAGAAGAGAAGAAATGCTTGTTTCTCTCTTTAAAAGCCTACGCTTATTTCAATGCCCGATGTACTGTGGCATTTTTATGGATTTTTGTAGATGGAGGCAAAATAATTATAAGAGAAGATAGGACCACCTCTTTATTTTTGTAGTATTTCTTGTTTTAAAACAAGGTAAAAACGTTTAATAAGATCAATAATGAATAAAAAGTATAGAATGGCTGAAAATAAGTTGATCAGAAATGATTTATTTCATCTAAGCACTCTTATTCATGCTTAACATAAAATAGTTCCAGTCTTTGTATACAAAGAGAATGAAACAAAGGCTAATCTCTCAATTAATATGGAGATTTTGTTTAGTGCTATTAGGTACGGCCAAAGATGGATGGTTTCGGCCTTTGAGAACGATAAGCTCGCATTTTTTTGTAAGCCTGATGTACTCCAAGTATTGGGACAGATGTTTGAAGCGGAATAGTTATCTAGAAATCAAATTAGATGACTTGGACTGACTGTTACTTCAAAATCGCAGTTAGTACAACTGTACAATTTGGCTTGAGTAATGCATTTGTACAAGTCAGCACCTCAAACAATAGTCGTTTCCCCACATCACTGGTATGACCGCACCTGAATCAAGTAATTTGTTTTGCGCCCGGTCGACTTCATGACTGACTTCAGGTACGACTGTAATTTTTAAACTTCTTTTTTATGCAAGTTAAATTCCTTTTGAAACTTGAGTTCTGTGCAACATTTCTCTGTTTTGAGGAGATCTTTCAAATCTCAATCTTCCTTAAATAATCAATGTCTATATTCTCCTTTATTGGTTTAGGTCTCTGATTTTTGTGCTTTTATGCCTTTTTCTTCTTAATACTTTTTTCTCTCTCTTCATTGACACTGTTTGCTTTTTTATAAGATCATTACCCCTGAATTTACTCTAGGGTTTCTATTCCTGATTGACAAATTAACAGAGGAGTTTTTCTCAAGTGATTATTTGTCAATATATTTATACATCATTTTGCGTACAACACAAGATAGCCCCGTCTCCTTCCTTCTCCCCCTTTTCCCTCCCCCTTCAATTGAACCCAAGTAGGTGCTTTGTAATTTGCAAGTAAGGAAGAGAATTATCTTTCTCTTTTTTTATTTGGTGTAAGGAGTAACTACAGTATTTCTACTTTGAATTCAGACGATGCTAGTTTTTTTTCTGGGCGAATCAAAATTAATTTCAGGATGCTCTTCTTACCTATTTTGGACGAAATAAAATGGAAATTAAACAGAAAGAGAAGAATTATTAAAGAAGGTACAATAGTATGTTAGATGATTTTATCTATAACAATCTTAATTCCCAAAGGAAATACCGTGTTCATTACGGCGAGTATTGCTTTTCTTTTTACTTTCTCTCGAATCGTTCTTGACGGCTTTCACCCTTCTAAATTGACTTAGCAATGTTCATCATATTCAAACTAGCGTTGATGTCACGCTGCCATAATGTTTTTCACGTTTTGCAAATGAGAACACTATTACCGTGGACACCAATAATACCACCCAAAACCCTACTTTCACATTTGGAACATATTTAGGATGTCAAATATTCATCAATGTCCACAACGAGTAAGTCATCAGTCCTCTCTCTCTTCTTTTCAACGTTCTGTATAGAAGACCAGTGACACCAGTCCGGACCGTTTTCATCTTCACATGGTTCTTCCCAAACATGCTACTACCAGATACTATCAGTGGTACCTTCTGTTTGTACTGAAAGAAATTGCTTTCTCTAAGTACCATAAACTTATGAGTATAAAAATTATCGTAGCCATGCCCAAGTAACTTTTTACCTTGTTTCTGTTGTTTTCGGTGCCATTTTTCTCTTTCCTTTATTCTTCTTTCCGGACTTATTCCCTTCTTCTTCCGCTTCCCTTTGTTCTTTGCTCTTTTTCGTTTGTTTCCTCTTGACTTCTTGTTGTATTTCTTGGTATCATCTAACAACATTTTCACCATTTGCTCCGGTGCTCGTTGACGACCCTGGTATAAGAAAAAGGTTTCTTTTGCAGTTTCTTGATTGTAAAAACTGAAAATACGACCAATGTTTTCGAGCATATAAATGGCATACTCCATATACAGTAATTCATTGGCAGTCTTATTGGTAGGTATATTTGTTTCAATCGTCTTAATACCGCATGCTTTCTTTTTCTTTTCTTGCTATGCTGAGAATTTTGTAGAGCCTGTCAAGTGGTAATATTCCTTAATGGAACATTGTCTGAAGTCGTTAATATTACCACTTGAACCAGCAAATGCAGTGAAAACCCTTTTTCTTCCTGGATCTACGGCTATTGGTAAATAGTGGCTGTCAATTTCATGCTGCTCAAAATCATCCAGAATCAGATCAACTTGATTGATTTGCTTGGTTAAACGTTTTTCTGTGATTGTTCGTTTGTTAAAAACAAAATCAACAGAAAAACCGTCTGATCTGATCAGATTACCAAAGAGCCTCTTATTTGTTCCAGTGGGTAATAAAGATTCAATCCTAATAGTAAACATATTTTAAATGACTATTATATAAAAACATTTTTTTACAACTATGTACTTACGATTTGATTATAAGCGGTTTAAAATCAAACACCTTGTAAAATAAATGCAGCTGATCATTATACCCTCTGGGGAGTGGTTCACCAGGAAGAAATGCTGCTAATGCATTGACCGAAATTGTCACTGATCGCCAATGGCATGATGGTGAAGGGAATACATTGGACAGCCTTAGTAAAGGAACTCTTTTAACGTCAAACGCTTTATGGGATTGATGTTCCCTTTCAAAGACAGTCAGTATATGAAACAACAGAGGAACAAAAAAGCCAGGGTTATCAGCTAATGATTTTATACTAACTCTAGCATCGAGTTTTTTTTTTAAGTGGCAGGCATAGTTCATCGATTCTTCGTTTAATCATAGGGTCTTCAAGTGATTTCTGTTCAAGCCACGCCGCTTCACCTTGGCATACATACTGATATCCATATTTTATAACAATATCATCGACGTCCTTCGGAGCCATGGACTATATACATAATATTTAAGTATTTAGAGTAAATGGATGTGATTATTAGCTCTTACAACAAACACAATTTGAATTTAATATTGCAAAAATCTTCTCAATATATTTTCAAGTCTTTCTACAACTGCATTCTCGTAGGTGGTTGCCAGCTCCTTGCAGGCCTCAGCGATTCACTGGCTAGTTCCTTCAGTCAAATCTTCATTAAAAGTGGCATTAGGATTTCCAGCTTTGAAGCTATCCCACTCTTGTAAAAAATTTTGTGGCAGAAGCTTGGTGTTTTTAGGTTCTCTATTGTTCACCAGTTGACAAACAGGATACCAAAACTGTTGCCGAAAGATACCATCAGATATGGGTTCATTTGGGGGTTTCGAAAGATACCAGTTCACAAAAAGTTTGGCTCTAAACACTATCTCCCTTACAGCGCTACAACACGAGGTTATTTTCTGCTTCAATATGTTTTGATATTCTTCCTTGACACAATTTTGAAAAGGTAATTTACGAGCGCAAACAGTGTAATTTGGCCCAAGATTTTGAAGCATAGTATTTGACTTACTTGTAATGTAAAATGAGCAGAAGAGTGGCCGGGAAGTTCACACTTCTTGCATATTACCCCCGGATTAACTTCAGCTTGATTCCTTTGAAGTTTTGCTGCTCTTTTTATTTTTTTTTCAGTATTTTAGGCTGCTTTCTCTTTCTTTTTCTGGTACTAACTATTAGATAGGTTTAGTGATCAATATGGCCATATGAATTGAACACTTAATGATTACACCTTCGTGGCCAGTTTCTTGTGTATATAATTGACATTTGTAGAATTTTTTTTTGACCAGTGGCCTTTTTTACCACAGTCCAAACATGTTGCATCTAAATCGAGTGATATTGTCAGTTAGACTTTTACTGCACGAAAAGCTACTTGCATACCTTCAGATTCGTTTTTTTCTATTCGATTTGTATAAACTAATGGTTTTTTTTAGGAATATAGTTGTACGATGCATGATAGGTTTGGTATATCAAAATAAAGAAAAAGGAAAGCTCATAAAAATCAAACTGTCCCATATCATTGACACGGGTATTGACAGCATTTTTTGAAACTCATTATATCAGTCCCTCCTATCCATACCAAGAGTTGTTGTCCGTATTCTGTCGTTTAAAAACGAGCCAAACCTATTGCTAAGGGTTGGAGCAGATGGAGAACTTAATTTTTCTTTAAATAAGATGAACCTCGTTAAAAAAAACATTATAACAGACAAGTCAATCTAACTATTGTTGATGATCTGGTATAAATAACTTTAAACAAAAAAAAGTATATTATCACAAATAAATCTTTTCTCATAACAAGAACATTTGTCATCTATTATTATTATTATTATGCCAGCTAGTCATAGTTTGATAGCAATAGAACTGAGTTCATTCTAAACAATGATATAGCTGAATCAACATTTACACTCTTACGGAATAGAGTCATATAATCCAGAAACCAGTAAACAGATCTCGTCTTGAATGATAAATAACTGTAAAGATGGTTCGCAAAGTATATTTTATTGAGAAAGCCAATACTCTTATTCCATCTAATATAACCTTCAGCTCATCAAGTCCTATCTCAGGTTACATCTAAGGACATAATCCAAATCATATATAAGCCTAGAATACAAAAAATCTCTCTCGAACTTTTACCTCAATACATTTATAAACGGTCTCAAAGTATTTCCTACACGTCTCTTTATTTTTTATAATTTCTATATTCAATCTTTTTATTTAAAAAGTCTCAAAACGCCACAATAACCAGTCATTTTGATATTGCTTCTCTAACAATTGATTTCCCTTTACAAATAAATGTCTAAATGTAAACTCTCATTCATCCAAAAAGCTAATTCTTTTTCTGTCTAATTTCCATTTTATCTCGTCCAAAATAGGCAAGTTAAACATCTGGAAATTAATTTTGATTCGCCCAGAAAAAAAAACTAGCATCGTCTGAATTTGAAGTGTAAAAACAGTATTTTCTGTTCTGACATGCAAACAAGCTTTTTTTTCCTGTCGTTAAAACTAACGGTTTTGATCAACAAAAAGGCAGTCTAGGGAAAGTGAACCCTATCTTTATAGCCTAAATCCGTAACTCTATAAAAAGAGAGAATGTGTAAAGTTTAACCTCTTTTTTCTTATTGTTATTATTTTCTGTACAAAATGTCAAGAGACCAAATGGACGATTTATTAAACAACCCTATCAACTTTGAGCATATCAAAGTTAACCCACATTTTGATTTTTCAATTTCTTTTGTATGGGATGAAATCCAATTTCTCTTTAATGAACCTTCTTCTCCATCCACTCAAGGCTCACTCACACCTACCGAAGAAAATGAAAAAGAAGCTTATTTTGGATCAGCGTTCCTGTGTGTTTATCGTCAACCTACTAACCATGTATGTTCATTTTGCTCTCGTGTGTTTTCTCGTCGCCATGACCTTGAAAGACATTGCCGTGTTCATACGGGCATCAAGCCATACCATTGTCCACACTGTCAAAAATCATTCTCTAGATCTGATGCCAGAGGTCGTCATTTCCATTCCAATCCTTTATGCTTTCATGACGCAAGAGTTCAAAAGCTTATTCGTCGCCGTAAACCAAAATCGCCTTGATTGTATTTTCTATTTTGTTAGATTCCTCTCTTTTTTAGCAAATATAGGCATAGACTAAAAAAGCTTAACTCATCCTTTTCCTATATTTGTAAATGTATACTCCTTATTCTTTTTTATATTTACCACTATTGTATATGACTCTTTATGACCCCCTTTTTTTTATGAAATAAAGTTATGTGTTCGTGAACACAGAAAGGGAAACATGCATATTGGCAACAAAAAAGGAGAAAGCTTATTATTTATTGATTAAAACCTAATCCACTTGACTATTCAATTTCTGCTCCCCCTCACGTCTTTCTAATTCCTCGGCTTCGCGATCAATCTTGCTGAATTGCCATTTCCAGGAAGCATTGTACAGAAAAGGTCTTAAATCAAATCGATTGTCATCGGTACTATAGGCTTCAGCATGATATGAAGGCGTCAAAGTTGTCAATTTGTGTCGATTGATAGAGTAGTAGAAAAAGAATCGTTTTACTTTGGTGGCTACCTCCTTAGGTGGTAAATGGTCACCCCATTCGTGCACTAGCTTGCTGAACATGGAGTAGGGGCCACAACGATCGACCTTACGAAGGCGACCATATCTAGAAAGCTCATCATAGGTCATACCCATATCAGCTTCATCCGACTGCACATACTCTTTTGTGATTGGCTCTAGTTCAGCAGTAGGTACGGCATCCAAGAATTCACCTAAAATGGGCAAGTCGAATTTGCTCTGTGCATAGTGAATAAAGAGTTTGAGATCGTGTTTGGAGATAGCGCCAATAGGATTGACATCAGCACTACTACAATCATATTTGGTCAAATAGCCACGTAACGTTTCGTCCACATTGGCACTACCCAAGACTAACAAACCTCCCTTGATGGAACGGCACCAGGGCAAGAGTTGGGCAAAGAGATAAGCAAGCAACATGCGGAGACGAGCTTGAATATTTTGCATAGCCAGGTTTTCGGTATCTGTTCCGCCATGAACTTTATATTTGGGTGATTTGCCAGTAACCAAAGTAAACAAGCTATGAATAGACTTGACTACTGTATCCATATTCAAATCAGTATGGTAGCTACCGATGACATTGGCCAAGTCCTTAGCTCGTTTACGGGTTTCATTGCTTGAGTTTTCAGTACCCATATAACAAGTATAAAAGATACGATGAGCAAATTCGCGAGGATCTGTAGGAGTGTAATTCTCTTCACCAGCTAAACGACGAGCATCTTGAATAACTTGCTCATTGCCCTCACCTGCTTCCTTGACTACTAAACGACACATGGAGGCAACGATGGTAGCAGTAGCACAACTATCAATGCCACCGCTGAGTGGCAAAAAGTAGCCTGATGTTTTTGATCGACGTAAATAATCCCACAACCAACAAGCAGGACCTAAGGCAATTTCTTCTTCAGGGATATGGTAAAAGGGAGGGCGGGGCTGTGTGGGGCGAATATGGATATTGTCTTCAATATAGCTGTGTGTCAATGCCATGTTGACTTGCTCACGTTGGTAAGCAGCTGTAAGTTGTGCTTGGATACCACGACTTGCCATACGAGCACGGTAAGACCGAACATCCTCTAAATCTACAGTGGCAGTAACAACCTCAACATCCTTAAGTGAAAACTGGGATCCTTGTGCAACAATATCGCCGTTCATAACAATCATGGCGCAACCATCATAATAGAGACGATCACCGTCACAACCTTGTTGATTGGCGTAAAGATAGACACCACCTACTTTAGCAGTAGCGGCTTTAATCAGATCAATACGCGTATTTAATTTACGCAATTCGTGATGACTGCCACTACTATTTGTAAATACTTCAACACCATCGAGGCCCATATTGATATGGGGACTAGCAGGTGTAAATAATTCTTCACATGTCTCACAACCAATACAAGTATCTAATGTACTAATGACACAATCACCAAAAGGCACTAGTATCTATGAATTTGTCAGATCCTCCCTCTTTTTTTTTCTTGCATAAATTTTACCTGGTCTGTGATTTTAGAGATCATACGAGGTAAATAGTATTGTTCAACCTTTTTCGGTGTCCAAGGTGTAAAGAAACGTAATTCACGATAATTGCCATCATTAGCCAAAAACATCTTGGGACGGATCAATACAATCTTATTATCCGCAATAACAACACGACAGTTGTATTTAACTGATTTATGCATGACAGGCCTATATCTTGTTAGACAAAAAGTATGTATTTCCTTTACAACTTACATGCCAATATCCAAAATCATGTTCTTTGCTTCGTCACTCTTAAGAATCTCGGCTAACACTTCCCAAGCATGCAAATAAGTATCCCCTTCTAGAAAATGATCCTGACAACCATAGCCTCTGTAGAAGTTGATTAGCTTTGCCGACAAGCATAAGTTTTGATCAAGATACTTACGTGACCTCTAATTCGGGACCGACACGTAACTTGGCACCCTTTTCTTTGGCAATACGAATACTTGTCAAAATACGTTCTAGATTACCTTCGAAATCCAAGGCCCACTGGTTCAACGAACATGTAGCTAGAGTAATACTATCTTATGTGTCAGTATGCCGAGATTCTTTTTCTTTGAGTAGCGCATTACAGGTGACCCATGTTTTAATAGACAGAAAAAAAGATAAAGAAAAAGGATGATGGAATAATGAGATGCAAGTGACTGTTTACCATTTCTATACGATATCAGAGACAAATCATGCCGACAAATAAACCTCGAACTCGCCTAAGTCCATCCTAATATCTTTGGATCTTGTCTATAAGGCTATTCTGCTGTTCCGAGAATGTTGGATCAGGTATCCCATTTGGCTTCATTTCTCGGAGACTAAAAATGGATTCTGGCTGTTTTGCAGAATTTAGCCAGAATTCTAAACCTTAGAGGCTGAACAAGGAAGCAAATTTAGCATTAAAGTACTACTTAGTTTCTCCAATGAGGGTCAATGCAACTATATCTATAGGTTTCCTTTATTCTGCAAAAAGCGTTAGTTCTTGCTTTGAATGTCAAATATATATATATATATATATTTTTAACTGCATGTTCGGATTCTTGATTCAGTGTGCACCTGCCTTTGAAACTGAGCTGAAAAACCAAAATGAAAAGTAAACCTTTACTTTTGAACATACAAAAGAAGTAGAAGCAAAACGGCTTCATTTGATGAATAAGAAAATAAAATATTTAGGTCCCGCCGAGACTCGAACTCGGATGTAAAGATTCAGAGTCTTTCATGCTAACCAATTACATCACGGGACCTTTCGTTACAAGAAAAAAATTACGTTTAATATGAGCGCTTAATTTTGACTAGTCACGTGGCTTTTATCCAATCATATCCTTAATTTCAGATAATTTGCATGATTTTCACTCGTACCTTAGAAAACACACACATTTTTATTCGAGATAGTTGAACAGTTATATATGCATTCATCTGAAAGCTTACCCTTCTTGACCTATAGAACTATTAATGTGCTTATCACTTCGTTTTATTTCTTACCAAAATCTCGAGTGAAATTGACTTGTTGTTGAATATCATCTTTGTTTACAGTAGGTTTCGAGTTTTGCACTGCTTTTAAAAAGTCTTTCAACGTTAATTCTGGCTCAAACAATTCATCTGGTTTGATATCAACCCAAGTCATTTCTAGAGCACCAGAAGCACCTGGTGAACAGGGTGTCAAATAGCGTTTCTTTTCTTTTGGATTCGTCCTTGATGGTGCTTCTATCCATCGAAAATGGGTTGCTGTTTGAATTTTGCGGACAGGTTGCATCAAAGCATCTCTCACCAGAACAGCAATATCAGATCCAGAGTATCTTGTGTTGATCGTTAGTATAAACTCACAAAGTGTGTCTTTTATCATACCCTTCTGTCATATCAGCTAGTTTTCTATAATTTGCTTCTGTTAATGTACACGGTGTTGTGCCTACATTCAACTTGAATATAGTCGCACGCGCATGTGCTTCAGGCAGAGGAATATATATACGTTTTTCAAATCTTCTTCTGATAGCAGAATCTAATTGCCAGGGAATATTCGTAGCACCCAACACTAGCACACCATCCATATCATTACCAACACCATTCATTTGAACCAAAAACTCTGTCTTAATACGCCTTGCTGCCTCTGATTCTCCTTCACCGCGTGTGCTGCACAATGAATCGATTTCATCAATAAACACTATACTTGGTTTATTTTCTCTGGCCATTTGGAACAGTTGCTTTACAAGGCGCTCACTTTCACCAAGCCATTTAGATACCAGATCAGAAGAAGAAACAGAAAAAAATGTAGAATTTGCTTCAGTAGCTACTGCTTTTGCAAGAAAAGATTTGCCTGTGCCAGAGGGGCCATAGAGTAAAATGCCTCGCCATGGTTTCCTTTGGCCTGTAAACAAATGAGGAAACTTGATAGGTAAGATGACTGCTTCTTTTAATGCTTCTTTGGCTCCTTCTAGGCCTGCTACATCATCCCATTTTACATTTGGCTTTTCCGTTAAAATCGCACTGGTCAAACTTTCTCTTATTCTTTTTGTTTCTGAATCGATATCCTCATTATTGCTTTTCTTTCTGATATATATATATGTATATGTATCAATAGACTGCAAAAAGACATACCCCCACGCTTACTTTTTGGATACACTATCAGCACCTGTGGGTTCTTTTCGCTTCTTTTCTTGTTGTTTAAGGAATTCTTTAAGTATTGCTGCTCTGTCTAAATATTCGATAAATCGTTTACGGATAGGTTCTTTCAAGCGATCATTTTTTTCGTCTATTTATTAGTGAATGATGTTATCCATTTATTGATATCTTACACTTGAGTGCTGTCATAAAATAATCGAATGCATTTAAATATTGAGCATATGCTTCTTTATAATTGCCTTTATGGTCTTCTTCTGTTGCTTTTTTAACAATTTCAACTGCTTTCTATGTCCATTCAATATACTTCGACGCATATGTTGATGCCTACATACCCCAAGTAAGTCAGTATTTGGCATTGGTCTTTGAATAAAAAAAAAAAGAAAAAAAAAAGAAAAAGAAAAACCTTGGCATACTATTTTAGGCAGCATAAAGAGCGCCTTCTTAATGTGACTTTTCCAACACGTCACTTTTCATAATGAAAAGAGTCGTGTTTACTTTTTTTTTTCTTTCTCTTTTTTTTTTCATTATGGCTGACGATAACAGAGAAGAACAACCACAGGATCAACACAGTAATGATCAACAAAAGTACGTGTCATGTAGTATTTTCTCAAGTATTTATGTATTTTAGTAAACCTCCCTTTCGTAATCCAATGCAAGGTTTTGATCCTTCATTGATGAAAATGGGTATGATGAATCCTGTTCAGTATCAGCATTTTCAACAAATGATGATGATGCAGCAGTTTAGAAGACAACAGATGCAAAGACAAACAGCCATGGCTGCCAATAGTTCTAATATTCCGCCCGAGTCACAGAAACCGCCTACTGGCTATGTATGTTTCAAATGTGGACAACCCGGCCATTGGATTTACTATTGTCCCAATGTACCTAAAGGACAGTTTGTACAGAGAAATTCGGCCATAAATCAAAGGCAAGTTCTACACCATATGTATATATGCATACTAAAATGTTGCATAGAACACAACAAACCAATCAAGCTGAAAATAACAATCAAAAACCTCAGGAACTAACATGCATGATTTGTAACAAAATAATGACAGATGCTGTATTAATACCTTGTTGTGGCAAATCATTTTGTAAAGAATGTATGTATTTCTATTTCAATAAAGCAATTAATAGCAGGATAGGTATAACCAATACACTTGAGTCCAATCCATGTCCTTATTGTCATCAAGAATCAAGTGCAATAGACCAACTTGTACCAAACAGAACACTCAGATTGACTATTGAGGCTCATTTGGAAAAAATATCCAAAGAAAAGAAAGAGGAAGAAGAACAAGAACAACAGCAGGAAGAGAAACAAGGAGGAGGAGGAGGAGGAGGAGGAGGAAGTGAAGAAAAGGGCATGCCTATTCAAGTATTTGATTCTTCACAAGAAGAACGCAAGACAAGAAATGATATGAATTGGATGCCAAGACCCTTTATGAACAACCGTTTCCCTGGATTCATGCCAGATATGAACTGGATGCGTAATACAGAAGAAATGGAGTCTCGACCTCCTTTTGTGCCTTTTCCCGGAAATTTTAATAATGAAATGGGGCCATTTGCCGGTATGCCTCAGGAAATGTTTGGGTTTAATGTTGGTTTCAACCCTCGGGGCGGATTTAATGGCATGCGAGGATCGCGCGGAAGAGGACGTGGAGGTTTCCATGGTAGCATGAGACGTCGCTCAGACAATATGGATGAAAAGAAGTCTCAAACAGAAGCAGACTATGATGAGAAACCAAGTAGATACTCGAGACATCACCACTCTAGATCAAGTTCACCTCGTCATCGTGATGAAAGCAGAGAAGATAGTCGTGACAGCAGACGTAGTAGCAGACACAGAGACAGTAGCAGACACAGAGACAGTAGCAGACACAGAGACAGTAGCAGACACAGAGATGATAGTAGACGCAGAGACAGTAGCAGACGCAGAGATGATAGCAAAAGAAGAGATGATAGCAGACACTATCGTGATGATAGTCGTAGAAGAAAAGAAGACAAATACAAAAGACATTATGAAGACGATGAAGACGATGAAGACGATGAAGATAGAGATAGTAAGCATCACAGAAGAAGATCCAGATCGCCAGCAGAGAATGAAGAGCGGGCTTCTTCACGCCATCGACACCATCACAGTTCAAGGCATCGTTCATCAAGATACAACAGAAGTCGTGAGAGAAGTCATCGCGACAGAGATAAAGACAGAAAAAGACGTTAAATAAAATGCGTTTATTTTGTAGGAAATGTCCACGCAATCTGTTCATGTTCATTCTTACCAAAAGACCAGGCAGGGACATAACAAGACTCTATGTTGCCCATGTCTGGCTTAGGCTTAAAATGTGTGTATAAATTCATATCTGGATTATTATTTTCTTGTGTGCTTTGATAGATCAATAAGTTGCGATCTCCGGCTTTACGTCTCAAGACGTAAGTACCAGGTTCAAGAGTTCTATTGAAGGATTAGTACAGTGATTATTAATGAACAAACTTACTTGTAAATCTTTGAGAGAATATGCAAAAGTGTATCACTTTCATAAGCTGGTCTCCAATTCTCTCCCATAATATTCAGCATTTGTTTATGTTCTACCTTCATCAGTATATTCTTGATCACGTCAATTCTTCCTTCTAAAAGAGTAGCATGTCCACCCACATAAGATCGAATCCAGTTAGTAGCTCTTTCCATTGGTGTTACTATTTCTTTTAAATCTTCAGTCAAATATTCCAATTTGGTATTGATTAGCACTTTTTTATCGAATGCTTTCTTATCTTGACTCTGTTTTTTATCAGATCCAGCTTCTTTATATATATATATATATGCATACCTTGAGTTCACCATCAAGTTGATGTCGAATAAGGATAGACAATTCTCCAAAACTCCAAAGATTGTATTGAAGATTTTCTTCTGTATCAGTATTTTGTTTATCGACATTGATTTGTACAGAGTGTCTTTTCTCCCAATCTAAGCATAAACTCTTGAAAGCTAAATCGTAGACGATTTTGTTTCTGTCTCGAGGTGTCGCTGTCTGCTGAGGTAAGGCGTGATCAAAAAATATAGTGTTGGTCCCCTTTTCATTTTTAACAACTGTGATGGGCATAAGCATATCAAAAGAGAAAGAATGCATCAACTGAATCAAGTCTATCAAACATTCAATTGATATCACAATATCTGGTTTCGTTTCTGATGCTAATGTAGTTGCTGTAGAATCCTTAGAAATGGCAGGAGGCATTTTCTTTTGGTAATAATCAATGCCTTCATCTTGTGGTTCTGTCTGCATGTATTGTTTAAAGAGGTCCATTTTCCTTGGCGTATCAAAAACTTTAGGATTACAAGGTGCGATTTGACCCTAACAGTATGAATAAAAAGACACAATGCCTATTAACTTACTTTGGATCCCAAGCTTCTCTTAAACAACAAGAGCGATTTTTCATTTCGTGGGTCAGGCACAAGATTAAGCAGGTGGAAGTATTTGTAAAATTGCTATAAATCAAGTATTGGTCATCTTTGTATTAAGACCGATGCACTTACTGGGTATAGCTTTAGTCTTTCTAATTCTAGTTTATAATAATTTTGAAACATTTGCTCTACTTTAGGATTTGAAGTGCTATAAATGCCAGATTCTACTGCTTTTGCGCATTGATCTTTCATAAATTCATCTTTTTCTACTGCTAATCCTTGACATACATCTCTAAACCATTGATCATCCAATTCAGATATTTCAATACCCTAAAGAAAACGACAGTCTGAGTATGTGTATTATAGCAGAAAAGGAAGTTACTTTTTTCTTTTTTTCATTGATAGCAATAAACTTAATGTGTTCTTCTTTTGTATATCGAGAATAGCGCTCTGATGATGATGAAGAAGGAGATTGTCCGTTGTTGCCAGCGGCCATTGCAGCAATTTTTAAGTCATTCATTCTCTGCTTTTGTTGTCTTGTTACTCTTCCCTTTTTTTCTTTCATCATTAATGCATCTAATGGGCTTGTCCCAATATGGGGCACATTGTCAGGAGCTGGTTCTGCTTCAACCACAGGTAACGGTAAGACAGATGCTTCAGGAACCTTAGCTGGTTCTGGTTCAACTTGTTTTGGCTGTCGTGGCACAATGCCTTCTTGTTCAATCCATTCTTCCAGCTGTAAAATGGCTTGCCAATCATGCTTGTATTCTTTATCTACTTCCTCTGTTGTAGTGTATTTCTGATAGGCTTCTCGAGTAAATAGGATGCCAGAACCATGCATGCGCTTATTACGTTCTTTATGCTCTTCTTCTGTTCCGTCTTCACGAAAACGCTTTAAACTGATAAAATCATCATCCATGGAGCGTGTATCTGTGCAGACAAGCTGTTCTTTAGGTGCTGAGCTTTCTTCTTCACTTTCTGCCTCAACTTCTTTTATTTCTCCTACAGCTTTCTGTTGGCTATTGGCTACCTCGCTGTTGTCGTCTATGATCTCGTGAATTTCATTGATAAGATCGTTTTCAATATCGATCATCGATTCATCACTACTGTCTTCTTCGCCGATCTCGGTGATGTCATGTTCCTGAAGTTCAAAAGAAATACTTTGGTTTTGTTGGTGAACATCAGTATCTGCGCGCTCCATACTTCAGTTTGAAAAAGAAAAGGGGAACGTACATTTTTGAAACAAAAAAAAGTAAATATTGACACATCAAAAAGTATGTGTCCGAAAGTAGAGTAAAAAGAGAAAAACAAAGAACCCAGTACGGGGGTCGAACCCGTAATCTTCCGTTTAGAAGACGGATGCCTTATCCAATTGGGCCAACCGGGCTAGTTGCTGAAATTGGACACTTATTTAATACACAGATATATAATTATGCACGTCACGTGACTTATGACCAATGAGCGTAGCTTAATTGGCTATCTTATGGGAGTATTGTGACACCGAATCTCTAATTTTTGTCGACATTTGTGTTCGTTGAAATACAAGAAAATATACATGTACACCAAAGCCAAACAAAGGAATTGATTAAGAGAATTGTAAGTTGCAGTATTCTTATGTAAGAGTAGAAATTGGGACACTACGACTTTTGTTCTATTCAATCCTGACACTGGCAGAGAATCAAGTTGGCTCAATCATTTGTTTTTTATTTTTACCTCTGTCATTGCAGTTTCACCAAGATATAACCGAGTCAACAGGGTTTCTTTTCTTAAGAGTTTGGTAGTTTTATTCAGTAATGCTTTCAGGAATACGAGCTGGGTCATAGTGACCTAACAAGGGTGTTGCGCCTTCTCAGAAGTCTTTCCAGTTGCCTCATACCTCCTTAACTTCAGCTCTTGCACAAAGGACAGGGAGGAAAGAATAGTCCATTGTTTAATTTTACAACTTAAAAAGGAAGATGCACGTATAGCTCTAATGTTATTTGTTTATGAAGCACTTTTTATCAATCGTTTGATAGCTTTTATTGTACAGCAACTGCTAATTTATCGAACTTCAACAATTAAGTAGCTCGCGACTTAGTTAAATGGTAACAAATAAGCTGTCTTATCGACAAATTCATTTAGACAAGTTTAATACAAGAATGAGAACAATATTTTTACATGGTTATTATATTACAAAATAAAGATATATATTAATCCTGTTGATTTTTTTCTGTATGAACAAACATCAGCATGGCCTCTGCAGCAGCATTTGTTGCTGATAAAGGAGACGATGTATTTGATACATCAGGACTCTTGTGTTGGCTATATGGTTGGTTGGGTATCGACAGTGACAGTCGAAGTCTACTTGTTCTAGTCCAGTCAGGGCTCACATCATCTCTCAAGTTATGATCTGTATCTTCATCTTCATCTTCATCATCTTCAAGTAAAGTAGGCTCTTCAATCATTTGCTCACTGTTTTGTCTCTCTCTCTGGTGTTCTTTCATAGCAATGGCATAGGACAGATAATCCAAAGAATTGTTGACGATAGATGGTTCATCGTCTGGATCAGAAGGCACTCGAGATTCATCAAAGGAAGACACAGAATAGTTTCTAGTTAGACGTCCAGGTTTATCTGTATTCCAATTCTCTTGATCATAATGATGAAAGTGATAAGTTGGTTGATGTATGGATTCATGTTGAGATGCAAATTGTTGCTTTTTGATTGCATGTTGCTTTTTATTTATGGACAGAGAAGGTGTTGAACGATTCAGTGCCGAGTTTGCTTTTGAAGGTCTTCCTCTTTTAGCCAGCTGACAGGTTTTTCTCTCAATGATGTCTTGCTGAGTAAATCTTGGTACTGGGATTTCCTTGATTGTTTGTCTCTGTCTTTGCTTCCAGAAATATTCTACATCGCCAAATGTATTGGTTTGCCAGCCATTTCGAAGTTTAAAGCGAGCAAATTCGAGCCTAGCTTGTAATGACTCTAAGTGCTGTGTTTTGATATTTAGTAAATGAAATCATCATCGTCATAATCAAATTACCTTTGAAATGTCTTGTTTATGACGATGTAAATGTGAATGAGTGCTCATATTACTACACATAAATTTATTGTTTTTTTTTTCTAGTAAAGAAATAAAAGGAAAAGGAAAGAAAGAAAGGGAAAGGAATATTTCCTTACTATGATACTTCTTAATTCATTGCCTTTTTTTTTAAATATAAAAAACTACCGCGTTTTTTTTTGGAGCGCGTCGCGGAAATCTAAATTTACCTTGTATATATCTTTTTTTACAATAAAAAGGTGTAGTTTTTTTTTTCTAAAAAAAAAAATAATCGCGCCTTGTAAAAAAAAAAAAAAAAAAAAAAAAAGTATTTTTTTCCTATTTCATTGAATAAAAAAAAAGAGAAATCTTATACTGACTAGTAAATGTTTACATGTTCATTTTTTATTTATTTTTATTTTTAAAGGGAGCCTAATTCGGCCCTGTTGAACCATAAACAACTCTAGAAGGATCTTCTGCTGGCAGTCGTTCATATTGAAGTCCACCCGATTCAAGGTCTTCAATATTTTCATTGTATTTATGTACTATATAAAAGCCATGAATAATACCTGGCACAGCACCAAGTGCACAAAGACAAATATTAATAAGTAAATCGATACTGCATCCAGTCTTGATGGCTACTGCGGCAGGAGGGAAAAAGAAGGCAATAATAAAGAGAGCAATGTCTCTACCGGTATAAGGACTCATTGTTTACTAATGCAAAAAAAAAATCAGAGAGGAAAAGAGAAAAGAAGACAAAAGTATTTTCATTTTTTTTTCTTTTTCTCGATGTGAAACATTCCCTTTTGAGACTATATATATACAATAAGCTTTTTGTTTGATTAGCAAAGAATTTATTTCAAGAACACTCATGTGTTTATCGAGTGTCTTTTTTTTTCTCTTGAATTGAGTTGCATTTTGAGGGTTTCAAAATAAGCTACATTCGCATAAAGATGTCTTGTTTTCTGCAGCCAATGACATACATCAGAATCCTGATCATTGCGCAAATCTAAAGAAAGTGATACTCTGATTGGCTAGTAATACAGTCACATAAGCATTGATTTTTTCGCACATCTCTCTTTGGATAATTAAGACATCTTGATCTAATTTTTTTTTTCATTTTTTTCATTCCCTCTTTTTTGCAACCATGGAAGAGAAGCAATACGATAAAATCTTGATTAAAAACCTCGTTTTAAAGAACGTAGCTGGTGTAGAAGCCTGGCAAAGACTCAAATCTCAACCAGTGGCTATCACAGTTGAGTTGCATACAGATATCACAGCTGCAGGAAATACAGACCATGTCACAAATACAATCCATTATGGCCATGTAACCAAGGCTATCACAAAGCTAGGAGAAACAAGCACCTTTTCTTCCCTTGAAGCTCTGGCACATGCTGTTGTCAAATTAGGTTGTGTCCAATTTGGTGCTGCAAGAACACAAGTGACAGTAGAACAACCCAAGGCATTGCTGCATGCTGCTGCTTCTGGTGTCAAATTGACTCGAGCCATTGAAGACTACCAAAATCTAGATAAAGATGTAGTAGAAACAACAGGGGAAGTGTCAGGTTTGGGTGTAAAAGATGAGATTTTTGTACGTGATCTACGTTTACATACTATTGTGGGTGTCAATCCTTGGGAACGAGAGGAAAAGCAAGTAGTGATTATCAATCTCAAAGTATACCCTTCCTCTTTACCTTATGGTGATATCTTTGCTGAACAAAACAAATCTCATAACTTGAGAACCATTGTACGTACATTGACTCGTCATATCGAAGCCTCTGGATACAAGACGATCGAGGCCTTTGGTGTGACAGTGGCCCGTTTGGCTTTAGAGAAATGCCATGTCAACAAAGTGTCTGTTCGCGTTGAAAAACCAAGTGCTATTTTGTTTGCTGATTGCTCTGGTCTTGAAGTCACTCGTGATCGTATTTGGTTAAAGCAGACGATTGAAGAAGAAAAGAAAGCAGGTCAAAAGTTTATTCATTATGACAGTATGTTGCACTACAGTAAAGAGGTGCCTGCCAACTATAACCAAACAGCCTATATTGCATTTGGTTCTAATATCGGTGATCGTGTGGATAATATTAACAAGGCTCTTGCACTACTGGAGAGTGAATGTAGCAGTGCTGTCCTCGACACAAGTTTCCTGTACGAAACACCCCCTATGTACTACACTGAACAACCAGCCTTTTTAAATGGTGTCTGTAAGATTGCTACTTGTCTGGATCCACATGTTCTTTTGAAGAAACTAAAAGATACTGAAAACACATTGGGTCGTCTACCCAGTTTCCGCAATGGACCTCGTCCTATTGATCTCGATATTTTATTCTACAATGATTTAGTGCTAGATGACGGAGAAGTGCTCACCATTCCTCACAAGTCTATTCAGGAACGCGAATTTGTCCTCTGGCCTTTGAATGATATCGCTCGTGATATGGAACATCCTCGTCTATTTAAGACAAATGGGCAACTGCTATCTCAGTTACTCAAAGTCACAGCTGAAAGCAAAGAAGGTCCATTGAAGATCGATAAAGTATCACCTATTCAACAAAACAAATTGTGGCGTTGGAATGAAAAGACATACATTATGGGTATACTCAACACAACACCCGATAGTTTCTCTGACGGTGGCAAGCACAATGATCTTGAATCTGCTGTTGCTGCTGCCTGGAAAATGAAAGAAGAAGGCGCTGATATCATTGATGTGGGTGGTATGTCTACTCGACCTGGTGCTGATGATACTTTTCCTGAAGATGAAGAGATTCGCCGTGTGGTGCCTGTGATCAAGCAATTACGTGCCTCTGGTTTCGATTTGCCTATTTCTATTGATACTTTCCGTGCTTCTGTTGCTGAAGCTGCCGTCAAGGCTGGTGCTGATCTGATCAACGACATCAGTGGTGGTTCTCGTGATCCCAATATGCTCAAGGTCATGGCTGATTGTAATGTACCTGTCTGTTTAATGCATATGCGTGGTGATGCTCAAACCATGATGTCTACCGAGAACACAACGTATGAAAATGATGATGTAGTGGATGATGTGACGCATGTATTACACCTTCTTGTTGAACGTGCTATTGCTGCAGGTGTCCATCGTTGGAATATTATTGTGGATCCAGGTGTAGGGTTTGCAAAGACAGCTGAGCAAGATTTTGAATTACTGCGTCATTTGGGAGACATGTCTGAGGGACAAGATTCTTTGTTACGCGGTTTTCCTTCTCTGGTAGGCATCAGCCGCAAGAAATTTATTGGTGGCGTCACTGGTGTCAAAGAGGCTGAAAAGCGAACATTTGGCACTGCAGGTGCAGCGGCTGCTTGTGTTGCCGGCAAAGCTAATATTCTACGCGTACACGACGTTCGCCCCATGTGGGAAGTTGTTCAAGTATGCGACCAAGTGTGGAGAAAAAAAGTATAGTAACAATGTTAATAAAAATAGAATAAAACACAGGTTAGAAATCAAACTAAGTTTTTTTTTTAATATCAGCACAAGAAAAAAAAAAAGTGCTTATGCCGCTACTATTCTTTTTTTCTTTCTTTCTTTCTTTTTTCTATACACGAACATGGCTTCTATTTATACAAAGAGGCTTACAAAAGAACTCAAAGGTACATATATATATATATATTCTTGATTTCTCAAGTCTTTTTTCTAGATCTTAATAAAAATCCTCCAGAAGGTGTTGAGGTAGAAGAAGCAGACAACCTAAAAAAGTAGGCCAACAGCTACATGTGTTTCTTTTTATTGACAATTTTGTTATATAGATGGCGTTTGCGTTTAAGAGGCGCACCAGGTACTATTTATGAGGTTTGTTACAATCATTCATTGCTTTGAACAAAATGAATTGAACATATTCATCATAGGGAGAGGAATTCAAATTAGAATTTCGGTTTACACCACAGTATCCATTGGAAGCACCTGATGTTGTCTTTATCAAGCCTTATATACCAGTTCATCCCCAGTAAGTAATACATAAAATATTGCGATCAAAGAAAATAATAGTGTTCAAAAAAAAAAGTGTAAGTCATTTAGAGAGACACATAGAAAGGAAGAGTAAATGTATAGGAATTGATCATATAGATTTACTCAAATGGACACATTTGTCTCAACATTCTCTATAAAGACTGGTCGCCTGTTCAAACGGTGGCACACGTCTGCTTATCCATTATCTCTATGATATCAAGTTGCACCAAGAAAGTAAGGATCATTGATTTAAGCGGATATTTATAGCATCATTTTGGATCGTTTATAGGAACTTCCACCAGATAATGATTTATACATCAAAGGGGCTTCGAATTCACCTAAAAAGACAGCATGGGCCTTCCAGGTAAAATAACTGAATTTGTGTTATATGTCATTCTAATTTTATTGTCTATAGTAAGAAACGATCTAATTGTTTGATAGTTGACTAACACATGTTTAATAGCGACGATACAGTGTAATAAGAAAATAAAGGCAGAGAAAAAAAAATACATAGATATATATATATATATATAAAATGTCTACAGCAATAGTTTAATTAAAAAGAGGATTATATAGTAAATATTAGTGAAGATGGTAGTGTTACAGCAAGAATGGACTCTTCTTTCTTTTATTTTACAGGATCCAAGAAAGTGCTTTTCTGTACCAAGGCAAAATTTCATCCATTTCCTTGTCTTTCTCAATATCAAGGTGTGTAACACGACCTGTATCAAAGTCAACTTCCTTCAAAGGAACAAGTTTTGATTTTCTAATGATCTTGTAACCAATATACCAGACAGCAACAGGGACAAGACCGATGTAAGCAGTAACAAAATTAACAGCATCAAATGTAGGTGTGAATGAAGTATAACCTTGACCAAAGGTAACAAAGGTAGTTAAGGCAATAGCGATGATAGAAGTCCAAGGGTAACAGAAAGCCTTGTAGGGCAAATCTTCCATGCTACGACCTTGTGCCTTAAAGGCACGTCTAAAACGAATGTGAACAACAGCAATACCCCACCAACTAATGAAGCCACTGACAGCAGTAACACTCAAGAACCAAACAAAGGCAACAGAGGCACTATAGATAGAGACAAAGACACAAAGGAAACCAATGATAGAAGAGATAATGACAGCCCAGTAAGGAGCACCCCAACGGTTTAAGTTGCCCATGAAGCGAGGAGCATTACCATCCTTGGCAAGACCCAAAAGAGTACGAGAACAAGTATAAAGAGAAGAGTTGGCAGCAGACAGGACACTGACCAAAATGACAGCATTGATGATGTGGGCACCAACTTCAATACCAGCAAGACTAAAGACAAGAGTGAAGGAAGCAGTGCCTGGATCACCATTGGAATTGGCCAAGTTGGGGTTGTTGTAAGGAAGACACATGCCTAACAAGAAGATAGTGATGATATAGAAAAAGATAATACGCCAGAAAGTGTTACGAATAGCACGGGGAACAGTTCTGGTAGGGTTCTTTGCTTCACCAGCAGTGATACCGACAATTTCAGTACCCATGAAAGAGAAACCAGCAGAGAGTAAGACGTTCAATGTACCAAGACCACCATTCACAAAGGCTCCGGGATCACTCCAGTATTTGAAGCCAATAACTTGGTCACCAAGACCGCCAGTTGTGACACACAAAGCTAGAAGTGGATATATGTCAGTGTATCAACTATCATACAAAGCAGTATCTTACCAATAATGATAAAGACAATAACAATTAAAATTTTGAGTAAAGCAAACCAGTATTCTAATTCACCATAAAGCTTCACCCCAACCAAGTTAATTGCCAAAACCAAAAGCATAAAAATGGTGGACCAAGCAGGATCAGGCATAACTGGCTTCCACCAATTGATGATAGTCGCAGCAGCAGAAATTTCTATAATAAAGTGTTAATATATATATCATACCCAACGAAGGAATGGAGAGTTTACCAGTAGCAATAGTAACAGCCTATAAAAGGTTTTTATAGGAAATTAATAAAAGTTGTCTTTCATTTTAAGTTATGTACTACTTTACCCACTAAACAAAGAAAGAGAGAAATAAGATGAAAAAGGAAATAAAATGAGTAAGTTCAGAAAAAAAAAAAAGAAGCATTGCGTTGCTTACCGAAAGCCTACATTAATCAGGTTAATAAAACTTTATCTAATATTATCGTGTTCGATCATACCAATAATTCCAACCAAGGGCGAAACCCAAAGCTGGGTCAACAAAACGTGTAGCATAGTGATTAAAAGAACCAGAGACTATTAAACATGTAAGCTTTTTCTTTTCTTTTTTTCTTGTTTACTTTACCTGGCATATAAGTTGACATTTCGCCAAGACAAGTCATAAGACAGTAAACCTATAAAATGTTAGAGTTAGATCTCACGACTTGAAGCCTGCATATATTGTTGTTCTGTAGTACCATTAAACCAACTAAATAAAAATTAATTGTGAGAAATTATATTTAGGATTTTCTTTGTTGTTACTTACTGACACAATAGGCAATCAATGCACCTGCAGGACCAGCCTAAAAAAATGTTGTTTAGTAAATTTGTCTATTTGACATATCATATTTACCTCAGAAATGTTTTGTCCAGAGTTCAAGAACAAACCAGTACTACAAGGTAGAATAGTAAGTACATCGTGAGAAATATACATTGCTACTTGCCCAATACAACCACCGAGGGAAATCATTTGAATGTGACGAGCATTCAAACCTCTATGAGGTTTGGGCTCAGTGGGTGCAGTATAGCTTCGGCTGGGTATGCTTTCAAAAGAAACGTGTGATTGATCATAGATCTCGACTTTTTCATTGTCAAACACTCTCATTGGGTCATTATTGTTGGGTGTCATGGGCCGAATATTGCCCTGTTCAGCTTGTATCATCTTTTGATCACTGTCAGGCATAACAAAAATGAAAAAGGAGAAAAAAGAAAAGAAAAAGAAAAACGGGGATATAGAAGCTATAAAATTCTTTACAAGGTTCGAGCGATGATTCAATCTTCTGTAACTCAGTAAAGCAGAAACCAAAAAAGTCCGCTAATGCCGGATCCAACGAAAATTTTTTTTTTTAGTTTCTTTGACATGTCTTTACTTTTATGGAAAAAGAAAAATAGACTAACATTGCTTGCATATATGTGCTTATACTTGATTTTGTCACCGCTCGTTTAAATTTAGTAAACAAACAAAGAGTACGAGTCAAGATTAAGTTCAACACGATCGACATATAGAGAAAAAGGAATCGGCTACCTCAACAAAAAAACAAATCAAAAGTATTTAAATCAAGACTTTTGTGGTACGCTTCAATTTAATTCGATTACAATCAGCTTATATCACCAATAAAATAAGCCGTTGAGATATAATTTCCCACAAATAAGATTCAAACGGCAGACTGTTATCAGATAATAGCTGTGACACAAGCTGCTTTCCCTTATGATCACGTGACTCAAATAATGTATCATAAATGAGCTAAATGTTTTTTACCACGAGTTGTTTATGCTATTTCCGGAGCAATGAAAAAGTTGAAATACATTTCCCACCCTCTTTTTCTAAAGTAAATCCTTTGATCGACTTTCAGGGAATAAGGCCTTAAAAGGCTAGGCGATTTACTGCTACTTTTTTTCTTTTGCAAGCTATGGTTATGTGCAAGCACTTCATTTCTTGAATGATTACAAATCTTGAATTTAAATGATGGCATGCATTCTTGATTTCTATCTTAAGTGGTGCTATAGAGTGCTCTTTTTTTTTTTTTTTTTTTTTTAACTCAAGTTGGTTACACACTGCATTGATGTGGGACAGCTAAGATGCCAAATATTATATTGGTCACATGCACAATCATATCGCTTTCGATAAATATTTACTTATTACAGAGAAGCGATATACATAATCTTTATTTTGCAAAAAGTAGTAATTGAACGCTAGTTTTTTTCGATTAATATCAATTGCTTTTTTTTTGAAACCATAATGGCATTTAGTAAAGCAGAAGTTAAATAGTAGTCATGTTCATTCTGATACTTTCAACAACATTTCGATAAGACTGATCATTATCTCTCTTCTTGTCTTTAAATGTCAATTGAACTTTTTTATAATTGAATTCTGTTAATGCAAACACTACAAATGCTATCTATCAAAAAATATAAAAAACCAAACGTGCATTTATAGTATGACTAAAAGCTATTCAAGAGTTAAGATCAGATTACTGCTTTCTCTTGCCTTGATGTTAAAATCGATCGCCTTCCTAAAAATCATGTAAATCAAGCTGATTCTTTAAGGTTTTAGTTGATGTATTAAAACATTGAGCAGTCTAATGGACTTGTCTTTAGAAGGTTTCAATTGTAGCTGAAAAGTCAATTTCAATTTTATTAATACTCTCAAAGAATGATGCTCAATTTACATCCTAATGACAAACTCTAGATTTTCTAGAAACTGCATATCAAATAAAGAAAAAACCAACTTTCTTGTTTACGAATGCGTAACATAATATATTAGACCAAACTAATTTGTTTCAGTGATTGAATATCTATTCGTTCTAGCTTGTTTTCTTGTCACTCTGTATAAATTAAATTTGAGGTTCAAAAAAAGCTTTCAATGTCTGTCTACAATCCAAGGCTACTTTATTCGTTATACATTAAAGCACTTTTAGAAAAAAATCAATTTTAAATTTGCTCCATACTAATAAATCACAACTTATTTGTTTGAATACATATGATAAATTGGAGCTTTCTTTACTATATCAAAAAGGCCTCAAAGGTACCAAATGTTTAGTAAGAGCAAATAGCAACTATTTTATCAATTTTTTTTGAAATGACCTCTTTTGTACTGATTACAGTGTATAACAAACTTTGAATGTAGATTTGAGATCAATATTCAAATCAATTCAATGTTTTCATCTTAGCGAACTCGCTCTATTTTTATTAGAAGTACCTAGAGATGGTCTTGTCTGATTTCGGTTGGATCAGTTTTATATATATATATATATCTTCACGGACCTCTCGTGATCCTTCATGGGTCAAAATCATAAATCTCACACAACGGCCAAGCCAATGGTACCATTCGATTCCTTGGCTCGAAAGAATATGTTCCAAACGAAAAAATGGACTGCTTGATAATCTGGTTGTCGAGCAATGGCCCATCAAAGATTGGTGCATTTAAGCAGTATCTTGAACGTTTTTGCTCTAGATGTCATATAAAATATATAGGCCATAGAGTTATATAAAGTAGATGTGCTATTGTGGATGCTAAAGAACACAGGAAGATAGAAATATAGACACTTTATGATGTAAATGTGGGAGTAAATAGACATGGAGCATACAGGATGGCAGCATGTGGAGATTGAAATAGGGAAATTCCAGTTCTTCATCCCGCATAAAGCCGCAGTTGTCTGGCTTTGATACAGTGACAGAAGTTATAGATACTTGCTTTCTGAGCTTATTGCTGTAAAAAACGCAACAACTTTGCTGCTAAAATGTTGAGCAAATAGACAGAAATGTTTTCCAGGTTTTTCACTCATACCTCATCATCTTCATAGTACAATCAGCAGGAAAACACATTCACCAAAAACTACAGTCTCTGGCACGCATTTTGAGTATTCAGTCTTGTCGGTAGCTCCATTTTTCGTCTTGTAGCATTCCAAAGAGGCTAAAAGAGTTGTCAGGTTGAATATTTTCACGACTAGTACCCTTTGGATACGAGGCCAAAAATGGCCATTTTTCACAAGTCGCTTTTTCTCGCCCAAACCAATTCCAAAGATACCACATACGATAGCAAATACTGTTTGTAGGAATTTAGAGCACTTAGGCATGTACAAACAAACTTTATGCTGTTTTTATAGGCTTATGAAATAGAAGAAGACATGTCTTCTTTCATGTTGAAACATCTATTTCCCTGGTGTTTCTGCCTAAGCAATTAATGTAATATTAAACTGTTCATTCAAATAAAATAGCTTGTTAAAAAGACACCCGATCCCTCTTAAATCGAAGAAAGAGAGCACTTGCTTATGAAAAAGATGTCAAAGTGATGAAGATTCACTTTCACTTTATGATGCATGTTGTATGAAATATAGTTTTTAGAAGATACCCTAAACATGGTACCGACTTCCTTATATTCAAGGATCTCAATTTGATCACTCGGTTTTTATTACGGTAAAGAATATATTGAGCTCAAAAGGTATAAAGTCATTTGTATGATCTAATGACATAGTGTCTTGAGAAAAGCCTTTCATTTGCTCTATCTATTTATCTACACCTTTATACCTGTCAAAAAGCTCGCTTCATTTCTCTTTTGCACTTCTTTTTATTTTCGCAAATGTACAAAAGGCAATGAGTACATAAAATAGCTCTACACAGTTTAATCTACTAATTAAGACACAAGCCTAGCTTTCTTGATATTATCCAACGCCCAACAACCAACTTCATCATGAATCTATTAACAAAGTAACGAAAGAATCAATTGTCTGTGTATCCTCTTTTTTCAGGTAATTTACCAGTTTAAACTTTGAGAACTTGTTCTCGACCCTAATTTTATACAAAAGAGCTCAAGAAAATCAACGTTGAATGCTGTCTAAATCATGTTGCTTGACTCATTTCTGAATGTTTTCTACATGAATTTAAATGCTTGTGATTACTCCTAGTTCAATTGATTTTTTCAGTATACATCTCCTAATTGAATTACTAGTGTCTCTAATTTTAAAGATGCAATGATTTGTGTGTGCACAAGTACGTTAGAACGATTTTTATATTAACAAGAAATCAAAGCAGTATATTGTTTTCTTAAGTTTTGAATGAGATGTATCCTTACAACCCTCTCTACATTGGTTAAAGTATCATAAGCACATTTGATCATCTTTTGGATCATCTCTTTCATGCTCTTCTCTTTTTATAATTTCCTTTCTGAGATTACAAAACGCGTTTCTTTATCTTTATTTTCTAAAAGCATGAGACGATCCAATCCAAGAAACACCCTACGATCAACCACTCCCCCACCTCCCCCACTTCCCCCACCAACACTGCTACCTTCACAATCCAATGAACAAACAATAACAAATACCGATCGTGCTTCACAAGCCATACTAGATCTCGTTCAAAAGAAGCAGCGGGAAGTAGAAGAAACGATGAAAATAAGACAGTTGAGTGTCGATATGGTTCATAAACTACGCCAATTATCGCAAGGCATGCAAGCACTAACAGAAAATTCAGCTAGTGTGAGGAAGACGTTAGAGAACTGGGAAGTTGTGTTTAACACCATGGGTGAAATGAACACACAAGAACAGAATGCTACTTGGGTTCGGTTTCAAAAATAATAATAAAGACAGTGACAGTTGTTTTTTCTCTTTTTTTCTTTATTTTTTCTTTTTTTTTTTTTTTTTTTGCCTGTCATGAGGCCACATTCACCAAGACACGGTCGTTCTTATTCACCGCGTAGTTCAAGGTCTCGCTCACCTTCTTACTCTCGTTCTCGCTCGCCTTCTTATTCTCGTAGAAGACGTCGATCTCCTTCTAATTCGCCTCCTCCTTATAGAAGTAATAATGGAGGATACCGTCGTCGTTATTATTCTCGGTCACCTCCTCCTCTTCCTCGACCTTTACGTCGATACAGGTCGCGCTCTCCTCCTATGCGACGTGGAAGACCGAATAAAGATTGTCGAGTGTATGTGAGTAATTTGTCGTTTGATGTCACTTGGCCTCAATTAAAGGATTTTATGAGAGAAGGTAAATTCTATTTATTTGCTGTCATAAACTCATGTTGCATCATTAGCGGGACAAGTGGTTCATGTAGACGTGTTGAAAATGGCCAATGGTCGATCGAAAGGATGCGGGTAAATCAGAGACGTGGAGGGAGTGTATATACTGAAATATTCCCATAGTGTGGTTGAATATCGATTTCCAGAAGACGCAAGACGCGCTATTCATACGATGAATAAAACTGAGTTTATGGGCAGACCTGTATTTATCAGAGAGGATCGCGAGTATGAACATTTGAGTCTGCCTAAAGACCCTCGCGATGCTCCCGATGATTGTCGACTTCATGTTAGCAACGTTGGTATAGAATAAGTGGTTGCTATCATAGCATTCGATTGACATATCTCATAGTTACCATTGAATGCTAGTTGGCAAGACATGAAGGATTTGTTTAGAAAGGCAGGACGCGTGTTGCATACAGATATTCATACGGACGCTGGTTCAAGAAGATCTAATGGACATGGTACAGTCATTTTCGATGATGCTCGGTATGCTAAAATAGCCATTGGTAAGCTACAGCATAAGAGGTGGTCTATCTACTCACCGTCTAGAAATGTTCCATGGTTATGAGTGGCAAGGACATCAACTTCAAGTAGAAGAAGGAAGATATATAGAGAAAAGTGCTCCAGCACCCATGAGCAATCGACCTCCTCTTCCTTCTCATGTCCCAAGACATTCGATGGATGCTCCTCGTATAAACCCTACAACGAGTACTCCTGTTCCTGTTGCCTTGCCTCCAGTACCCACACCAATAACCCATATAGAGCCTATCCATGAGATAACGCCTACTTTAAGTTATCCTTCTCATCCCCCACCTCCGCCTCCTTCTTCATCTTCTTTAGAGTCCATACCAACCTATCAACAACATGTCTATCGATATGGTGAAACACAGGCACCCATGCATTTGCCTCCACCTCCTCCTGTCTATTCTTTTGTGGGTGGACCTGCTGCTAATTTACCTACGCATGGACATAATCAGATCTTTGTGAATAACGTATGTCTTATCTGATCGACAATCAAACTCATCTTTTTATTATTATTAGTTGCCCTTTTCAACTACATGGCAGGATTTGATTGATTTGTTTAGACATGTTGGACCTGTGATTCGATCCGAAATACTGACAGTCAATGGTCATCCTAAAGGCTCTGGTTTTGTGCGGTTTGAAGACGCAACTACGTGTGAAAAAGCGATTGGTAAGTTAAAAGAAAAGTAATGCCTTTTTATTCATGTCTGTACACAGAGAAATTTCATGGTTATATGTATGGTGGACGTTATTTGGATATTCGACTTGATAAGTATTCCACTACGATTTAGGAAGTGGAATAGGCGTATGAATCTATCATGACTAAATTTAGTCTACATAAACTCGCTTCTATTATACCTTACTGCTTGAGAGATAGGAATCCATTGTTTTAATGCGTTTATACGTGGATCTTGTGTATCAGGGGCTGTATCTTTTTTCCATAAAATAAAGTCTTGTATGGTTATGTTTGATTTATGCCATACTTTATTTTCTTCTTCATCTTCTTCTTCATCTTCTTCTTGTTTAGTCCATACTTGACCTATTTCTTTTGAATAAACACCACTCGAGTTTGTTTTGTTTACCTTGTGTTGGTGTGTTTAAATACACTTGATGGCCAATGAGTCTTCTACCATGTATTACTGTCTCATAATGATCTTGTTGTTTCTCAATATGAAGATACGTTTTTGTATTGATGGATCCTTCTTTATCCACTGAAAAAGGAAGTAAATGAACTTGACTCTCTGACATGATAACGAAAAAATAAAAAGACGTGTTTTGATTTTTTTTTTTTTCATTTATCGCGTTCTGTGACTTGTATTTATGCAAAGAGGCTTTATTGTATATGCGCATAGCGTACAACAAGTCGTTTGATACTAGAATAAATATGAGATATCACTGTAGGAGAAGGATTGTTTCTTGCCAGCAATAGATCGTCCAAATAAAATACAGCGGTATGTACTGCTTCTTGTGTATAACTCGATAAACAGTACCGTAATCGAATAAAGTGAGTAAACACAATCAATGCCAATACAGACGTATGCCATCTAAACACAAAGTCAATACAAGCATGTTTCTGTGTTGCCTTACATTATCACACCCAACGCAATTCTGGTCATAATCACGACCACTTCAATATAAGCAACATAATACATGGCATGCTTATGTTGATGGTCAATAAAGTACTTGATGTTCGAATCCAATTGAGACACTAGAGAACAAGTGGGTATATAAGTGTGGAATAAATGTGTTCTGATAAATGCCAGTGTATGAAATAGCGAGAAAATAAAAAAGGGAATCAATGTCACTAAGCACATAGGTTATAAGATGCTTCTTTTTTTTTTTTTTTTTTTTTTTACCTGTCATAGGAGGACATGAAAACCAATAAAAGGCAATCACAAAGTAATGTACGTTTTCATCAGATAAAAAGGTTCTATTGAGTGAAGTATGCGTCACCTAATTCAGAGTTGAGATGGTTGTGTATAAGATGTTTGTTACTTACACCTATTGAATTATAAATCACAATAGCATACGATACTAAAGCACCAAGATAAGCGCGTTTATAGCATGCTGTATTAGGATGAAATGACAAGACAGAACTGAAATAGACAAGTCCATTGAAAAAGACACAGACATGACCCAACCACCAATAAAACTGTCTTTGCTACTCTTTTTCGTGAATACTTTTGAACCATAGCTTCTATTTTACCTGTATTAAAGTATAGAATGGAGTCATAATAGAAAGAGAAAAGAAAAGGGAAACTAAATATAAATAGATTAATTGAGATGTAACCTTTTATCTTGTTGCACAATAGAGGTGTCAAAAAAAAATATTTTTCTTTCTTTCTTTCTTTCTTTGTTTCCTTCTTTTTCTTTTTCAATGCCTATTCTCGAAGTGACTGAAGACCAAAATCCGTTTTTAATAGAAAAGCCTAAAAAAGACTTTGAGCAACTTACACAAGAAGAAAAGACAGCTTTGTTAGATCAGCTTTCTTCTCAAGCTGATCCTGAAGCCTTTGAACGTTTAGCAGCTCACTTTTTAAACCAAGCAACCAAGCAAGACTTTAATACAGTCAATGTACAACCTCAACCTGGCTTTGTGTGCAAGACACGTGTCATTCAATCCAAGCAGTATGCAGTCAACACAGTTGTTTATATCAATATCTGTTACGCGTCTGCTATTCCTGCACCACCTTTAACTGACGAAAAGGAAATTCAGAAAGCATTAAATGCAGATCCCAATTCAAACTATAAAGTACCCCTGAGTATGGGACAATTACGCTATGATGAAAAAAGTAAGAGTATTCTCTTCCTATGTTCTCTATTCACTTTATGCCTTGTTTAGATGCCCTTGTCATGGATGCTTGTGTTCATACACAACCTTACTTAAGAAGTGAAAAAGATCTGGATTTTAGACTGTATATTTTGGAATTAGCGATGGAATACGTGGAGGATCTCTTGTCTGTCTCACTCAGTCGAGAATTCACTATGCCAAACACAAAATGCATTGGAAAGATACCAACACGTGTATTGCGTTTGCCAAAGCCTTCTTTGTTATCGTCTGTGATGTCTAAACCCAAGCAGCCATACACTATGTTCGTAGAATCAGAATTCCTCACAATTGTAATTCCAATGCCTGATACAGTAAACATCCCAAACAAACATGCATAAATGAAACACTAATGTTACGCTTAGAACGCACGCCACTGGACAGTCGATATTGAACCACATCAAATCACACTCAACCAACTTATGATTCCTTTATCTCATCCTATTCTAGTCAGTGATAGCCAAAATAAGGTTGATTTTTATAAAAAGACACAAGATTTAGTGATTCAATTAAAATTACAAAAGAGAAAGCAATACCTATGATGCCACGGCAACTTCTTATTGGTTCCTAAGGAAATGTTAATTATTTCAAGTCACACAAAGCATTAAAAAAGTATATGTCAACTGAATTTCTCTTTCTTGCTTTTTTTTTTTTTTTTATATATATATATATTTTATTACCATGACTGAAGTTGTTGCCAATCCCCCTGCTACTGAACAAGTACCTGAAAACACTGAATACCAAGATCGCTTCTTGGAAGGTTCTCAACGTATTGTGCCTTATGACTTATTAGAAGCTCGCGGTAATGCTGACAAGTCAACTGACCCTGACGCAAAGAACTACAGAGACGCCAAAGAACTCTTCCGTAAAGGTTATGAACTCTGTATGACTGTTCCTCGCTCTCTTGAAGATGATGTGTTGGAGAAGCATGAGGAAGATATCAAGACAGCCTCTGAAACCATGGTGCAGGCCTGGTTGATGGACGACAGAGCTGCCCCTATGTCTGAACGTATCCTTATTTTGGGTCAACAATACGAAAAAGTCTTATTGAAGAACATTCCTGAAGAACAAAAAGAAGGTTTCTTTGTCAAGGACAGTCTCTTGTTCTCTGCTTGGATTTTGTTGGTGGGTAAACAATTTAAGCACTGGTAAGTCATACAATGATGGCAATAGAGAGGGTTTATTGATGATCAATAGTATTACTACATTAACATTGGCTATTGATACATACCCTGATCTCCCTGCACGCGTCTTTTTCCTTCGTGCATCTTGTTATCTCTCTATGAATAAGCTTAGGTAAGAAAAAGAAAAAAAAAAAAAAGAAGAAAGGATGTTAATTTTTTCTATAGACTTGGTATCAAGGATTTAGAAAAGGCTTTAGAAAGAGACCCCAAGTTCGCTGTAGCTTATTTTGTGCTTGGTTCTGTTTACTTGAGCATGGAAAACGAACGTGAAAATGCCATCAAGAACTACAAACTCTATCTTCAAAACGGCCATGCTGAATCCAATGAAACTGTACATGCTCTCTATGCTCTTTCTGTGCTTGTCAACTTCAAAAAGAGAAAGCCTGAAGCCCGTGAATATTACCAAAAGGCCAAGAAGGCTGAAGAAAACTTTAAGGAACTGTATGGTGCCAACACAGGTTTAAGTGAGACAAAACGTAATGCCATTTTGGCCCATGAATCACCAGAAGAAGCTGAACGCTTAATCAGTCTCTATGCTCCCAAGAGACAAATGGATCAAAAAATGCAACAATTGATTCAATCGGGTATTTTAAATCAATCTTTCCCTCCTAACCCTCAACGTTGTTCTCACTGTGCTGCTACTCATCTCAAAGACAACGATGCTCCTCTTTTGGCCTGTGGTGCTTGTAGAAGCATTTGGTATTGTTCTCGTGAATGTCAAGTAGCTGACTATAGAGCTTCTCACAAGTCTCAATGCAAAGAATTACAGGCTTTGAAAGCTGAAGAAAAATAATCTTTTTTTTTTTTTTCCTTCTCAATAAAAAAAAAAAAAAAAACATGTTAAAAAGAGATTGGATTAAAATACGTACTTATTCAACACAACGTATTAAAGAATGGGAAAAACAAACAAAGGCAACTGTCCTAACGACATTTGATACGATCAGTCCTTCTCGTTATAACCTTTTAGCCAACACATTAGGTCATGATGCGCATGATCAGATGCCACCATCAGGTACTGTCATCCCACCTTGTTGGCATCATGTGTACTTTCCACCCCGTACACAAGAACATGATCTTGCTCATGATGGATATGAGACCGAGTTTTTTCCTCCTCCTCCATTCTCTCAACGCATGTGGGTAGGTGCTCGTATGACATGGAACCCTTCCAATCCATTAAAAATAGACGATCAAGTCAAGATGGTCACTCAACTCGATCATGCTCAAGTCAGAGAAGGGCGTCTGGGTGAGTCTGTGATGGTCTGGATCAACAAAGATATTGAGAATCAAAAGGGCTGGTCTATGCAAGAACAACGTTGCTTAGTCTATCATCCTCCACAAGAAGAAGCGAATACAACCCGAGGTATTCAAGGCAAGTTCATCACTTTCCTATTGACTCTCTTTCAATAACCATTATGTGGTAGTAAGGAAATCACCTGGGTTTTATAGAACAATGACACCTAGTTCCATCTTATTATTTCGGTATTCTGCACTGACATTCAATTCGCATAAAATACACTTTGATCATCTGTATGCAACCCAAGTCGAAAAGCATCCTGCCTGTCTTGTCCATGGTCCTCTCAGTGGTACATTATTGATGCATTTACTAGGCACACAAACAAATAGGCCCTTAAGCACATTTGAATATAAATGCTTAATGCCTCTGTATGTCCATCAACCCTTGACATTAGCAGGCAGGCAATCAAAAGACAAGACATATGAACTCTGGATCACAAACAGTGCAGGTCATTTAGCAGTCAAAGGTACTGCTACTGTTGCTTAATGCTTTATTATTATTATTATTATTATTATTATTATTATAGTTTCATCATCATATCCACCATATTCTCTATATAAAAACCCATCAGCTTATGCTATTTTCAAAAAAGGATACATACCTAGTGTAGGTGGGTCTACGTAGCCTCTTTTTTCAGGTGGTAATCGCATCACAATATCATAAATCGTTTTTAGCTTAGTGGCTTCATCCATACTTTCCATATCTCGCGTGATTCGGTCCACTACTTCACTTGAAGTCTGCTGAACATCGACAGACAAGTCAGGCAATCCTTTCAGTCTCCTCCATTTGTTTGTCTTGCTAACATCATAATTGATGGTCAAATACCAGAATTCGCTAAACAGTTCATCAGGTAATTCCCAATTTGCAGCCAAGGTAGGATCTCCACCATGATAAACAGATCCATTCAATAAGATGGAAAAGCAACGATCGTTATCCATCAGATTACGAAAGAGAATCATACGGTCTCTTAGGTGAGGTACAGGAATCAAAGCAATACGAGGATCATGTGGAATAGCCAGTTGTAAGATAGTGGGCCGTAGTACTTCTACAGATGCGTCTTGTTCAGGATCTATGTTTAGCTTGGACCGAATGTATTGAATAGCGTCCATGCTACTGTTGATATTAGTGTTGGGAGGGGTATCTTGTGTTTCCAAGGGCGATGGCTTAGGTTGTTCTTTAAGGGGTGTTTCTTCTTCTTCTTGTTCTTGGTATATTCTTTGTAACACGGTAGTCTTGATATCCTTATTGTTCTTTGCATACGCACTTACATAGGCCTCAACAGCATCAGGAGCTGTTTGAGCAAACTCTTTTAATGCTTCTTCAGATAAATAAGGTGCATGTGGAGGCACATGCACTCGACTAATGCAACACAAAAATTGAAATGTCAAGACAAGTCCTTTCAAGTACCAATTCTCTGTCTTGTAACCTTCCATCTGACGTTTTATGCTTTCGAGTTCACGTGTGGCTGCATTGCGTTCTTCACGCAAGTTACGAATAGTCGCTTCCAGATCTCTTAAATGACGTTCTTTGCGTTCTCGAAAAGCACGTTGCGCAGCTCTGTTTTGTGCTTTGCGTAAAGCGGGTGAATCTGGGTTGGGTTTTCTACCTGGTTTCTTACGAGCAGGTCTATCCACTTCAGGTGAAAGGGTAGATAAGGGTGGTGGTAAAGGGGTTGCGTAATGTATACTGGGGAAATGCGTAGGGTCTGTTAAATAAATAGTGTTAAAGTCATGTTGAATGATTGGATTAAGAGGAAGTTCAGGAAACAAGTTCTCAAAGGATTCTGGAAGTATGTCCGACGGAGGTGTTTGTTCTGTTGAACTTCTTTTCTTTTCCTCTTGTTGTTGTTCTTGCATGTATGTATCAATATTGGCTAAATAGGACTCCATCGTGTAATGAGAAAGAAAAATAAATAAATAATAGAAAGCCTTCAAAGCCACAGGTATGTATAAATAGTTTATTGGAATACTTGGTCCAAGAGCTCTTTATCGTTAAAGGGCTCATCTTCTTCCACTGGTTCCATGACAATAACTGTAATCTGCGCTTGATCTGTTTCTATAGTGCCATCCATGTGTTGATAAGTGACACTGATTTTGATGCGATCACGTCCACCATTCGCCAACATCAGTTTGGTAGGACTAAACTCAAGTGAACCAAGAACACTGTTGACTTGCTTCATATTGACCTGCATCATTGTGATCTGCTTATGCTTTTCAAACATCCCATGGCGCATACGTGTTCGACCAATCGCTGTCTCTAGATCGATGGTCACTTGGGCCATACGATCAGGACCACCGCGCACATACAGAATATTCAGGCCTTGGAAATGACCCGGTGCAGGTTGTAAACGTAGCAGGTTGTCTGATTGCTGATCGTCATGTCGCATCCGATCAGAAACAGCACGATAGACATAATCTCGAGGCGCCACAAGACGCATAGGGACCTGAGTCGATTGTGTCGAGGAAACAATCGCATGGGTCTGTGTATCGAGATGAGGTAAATCGAGATCAAACTTTTGAAAGACAAGGTCAATCACACTATGAGGCTGCACAGGTAAATGGTTGGTCATTTTACCAAACATGTGAATGTTCCAACTGAAAGGTTCAATCTTGGTCTTGAGTTCTTGTTCTGCTAATGCACTTGGCTGTAACAGCTTATGAATCTCGAGGTAGTTGTAAGGATAGAGTACTTGACGAGGCAAGATGGTGAGCCCTCCCTCTTCAAGCACTGTGCGTCGTTCACGCACATAGGAAGTAATTGCCTTGGGTCCACCACAATTAAAGCATTCAGGATCATAATTGTAGGCTGAAAATGCACCTTCTGCCATCTCTCGAAACAGTTTCCAACCCCGTTTAAAGCGCATTAGTCCTTGAGGCAGATAAAGTCCTTCTTGATCCAATGTCCATGCACGGTCTGAATGGACTTGAGAGTAATCTGAGCCAATGAATTCAAGCTGCTGATCAGGTGGTGCACGTATCCAGAGTGCATCCATGTCCATATACGTGCCACCGTAATTATAGAGTAAGAGGCATCGAATATAGTCTGTCAAGTGCCAGTAAAAGAATTTACCCTTCTCCCATCGGTCCCAACTCTGAAGCCAATCATGGGTGCCTGGACCAAAATACCACTGCCAGTTCAGTAAGTTTTGTTTGTTGAACTCAACCACTTCAATCTGATAGCCTCTGCGTGTATAATCTCTAAAGAAACTTTGTGGAAGTGTGTTGGATATCATGAAAATCACTGCTTCTGGTTCATGGATCCATACAAGCTCAAGAGCACGCCAATGACGGTCTGTAAAAGTAGAAGGATCACTGGTCCAACAGACCCAATAGAGTAAATGCCAACTGGACTCATTGGAGTAAATAGAAGAATGTGTGCTCAATACGTCTTGAATGATCCATTGTTCATGATCACCTAAAGAAGCCAGTTCGTCTTTGACTTGTGAATTGGGTATCGTTTGAAAGTCTGATACAGCAGGAGACACACCGCGTTGTGGATCGCAGACGATGCCCTTGGATCGCCAATCATCTTGCTTGCCATGGCATGGGTAGCACACAGCACAGTGTTGCTGAGCATCCAATGCATGACATACAGAACGCTTTTGAAGTACATAGGTGTACATCGCTTGTATCTCTTGTTCAAATTGAGCATAAGGCACTCTTTTCGCAATCATGTCTTTCTCACAGGTATGTTCATCATCTTGTATGCGTCTATCATGCATTGGCTGTACATCAAACCCAAATAGCCAGAGTGCAAGATCAATACTGTCGATGCCAACCATGCGGCGAGGATGCTGTGTATGTGCCACCCTATCCACCAGATGACGAGACAAAATCGTAAGCGTGCCACTTGTAAATGCAGGCAATAAAGGCATACCATAATCCGTCTGTACTTGTTTGTCTTTACTGACATGATCCACAGGCATATTTCGATACACAAATCCCTTCCAATAGTTATCTTTTTTGCCAGTCTCCGTCAATTCTTGCTTGAGTTTATCCCAGCGAACAAACACATCATCCTCTGTCTTGACCAGATAATCGTACTGAATACCTGTAGACCATTGGCATGCTGACAATAATTTCTGGCTGTGGTGTAGATCAGGTGCAGGTACAAACAAGATGTCATGGTATGTCTCTGACTCTGCTATCCATGCTGGATCAAGATGGTCAGGCTGTCCCATCACAAATCGATAATGATCTACCCATTTCAGTGTGGATTGACGCAATACCTGTCGCTTATGAGCACCTTCGGGTGTCCATGTACTGAGGATCAAGACAATCATAGCACCACTGGCCATATGCTGATCAAGGCCAAATTGATCTGAATAGAAAAGTAAATTGGATGTGTACTGATAGGTGTGGATAAGTTGAGATAGCATCAGGCTAGATAACACCATCACGATAACCAAAGGACACAAGAGATGCAACAATTTGGCTTGTGGATCGAGGCGTGCCTTGGTCTCTATTTTTTGACTCAATGAAGACTGAGAGCTCATAGTCCACATGTTGATCACAAGCAAGACAGAGCAAAGAGAGAGTTGAACACCAATAGGGTTTGTCCATAGTGTATGGAACAAATAAGAGATACAGCTCATCATGATCACTAGCGCGACCAGACGCATCATGGCTTGTTTGATCTCATGATGATAAAGCCAACGTACCATCATACTTGTGACGAGAATCCAACTCCAATAACCAGCTAATAGACACTAGAATACAAGACTCAGATTAGACTCGTCCATACATGTGTCGATTTACCCAAAGAATAGCGATGTAGTAATCAAGTTGTGTTGTTTGCAATACAATAGCACCACCCGCATCTCGATAGGCTATTTGCCATGCTTGTTTTAGGTTATAGATGACATTAACTAAGGCTGGAAGACAACTCGATGCTCGCAAGACAGTTGTTGGTATTTGATAACGACGAGGTACATTCAGACTCGAAGTAATCTTTTTCTGTCTAAAAAAGGGCAGCGTTGTTTGCTATCAATCGTGTTATTGTATTTTACTTGTACTATAGAAAGTACCTGTGCCATCTATGTATGTAGATATATGCTTCTTTAAAGAAGCTTTATAGAGTATAAATAAAAGTTTTTTTTTTTTTTATTGTATGCGGATATTTAAATTATTCTGTATTAAGGAACTCACTCACAGAAGGATCATCATCTGTATTCACCATTTCATTAAAGAAACTATCGTTATTCTCTTCTCCATCTTTCTCGAAATACATGTCCATATTATTCTGTGTTGATTTTGGTTCAGACTTTGTTTCTTCCATGATATGATCTTGTGTCTGAGATTGTTCTTGTAGTGGTTGATGTTCTTCTATACCAGGTATAGGCACTACTTTGAGATTATGTGTCGAATGTTCAATTTGAACACCCATTTCTTGGGCTAATTGAGCTACTACATGATTGATACTGTCTAACGTAGATGCTTGATTGAGTTGATTCATCTTACTCCAAAACTGTTCTTGTTCTTTCTCTAGTGAAGCCAATCTCTTTTGGTATGCATCTTGTTGTTGTTGTGTCTTTTCCTTATATTCTTTCTAGTGTGATGTGAGCCTTACTATTACTGTGTATATCATATGGCTTACAATTTGCTTTTCGAGTTCTTCTTTTGTCTGTGACAATTCCAAGGATGGAGGTACAATGGAAGCTATACACAAGTCAGCGTTTTTCATGGATCTCTTGTATGGTTTACCAGCATTATAAGGTGTAAATATTTCAGATAAATAGTCATGATTGCGTTTATATCTTGCCATGGCAATATCGCGTGCTGAAATATCATCTAATTCATCGCCTGAAGGTTCATCAGTATCGTCTGTCATGGGCGCATTAGGTCTTGTAGTCTATTGTTGTATTAAAAGAAATAACAGATGATATGATGGTATGTTACCTTATTTTGAGCTCGTTTTCTATGTACATCGTTTAATTGAGCCTGATTTCTGTATTGTTGTTGTTGTTGTTGTTGCTGTTGAATGAATTGACCTTGAGCAGGATTAATACCAATTTGACCTGGTATGCCTCGTTGCTGAGCCAAAGGGACACCTGCTCCTTGTTGATTATAGAAATAAGCTGAAGCCATAATGATTGAAAACGCGTTTTTTACAAAAAAAAAAAAAAAAAAAAAGGTAGGATAGAGCTACAGACACTGCGAGTCGTGATTATACGTCATCGTTCTTTTTCGACGGAGTTGGACGAACGCGCGGCCCTTATTGCGTGTCAAAGCAATCCTAAACGCTTTTCTCTTTCTTTACTTCTTTATAATATGACTTCTATTGGTACAGGCGTAAGACTAAGGGATATTAGACACATATAGATACGAGATTGACTAAACGAATTCAAAACTAGTACGATTTATCTGTTGCAACCTATTCCCCTGATGGACGCGTATTTCAAGTGGAATATGCAAACAAAGCTGTTGACAATAGTGGGTAAGTAAACCAATCAACACATCTAGCTATGATACTCAATGAACTAGTACTGCCATTGGTCTTCGTGTGAAGGACGGTATTGTCTTGGCTGTTGAAAAACTAATTCAATCTAAATTATTGGTGTCTGGTGCTAATCGTCGTATTCAAAGTGCTGATCTTCACATTGGTGTCGTAAGTACTTTTCATCCATAAACAAAAGCTAAAGTGTCATAGGCTACTGCTGGTTTATTAGCTGATGGTAGACATATCGTCAACAGAGCTCGTGATGAAGCTCAAGCTTGGAAAGATATTTACAGACAACCTATTCCTGGCAAGACCATGGCTGATCGTATTGGTCAATACGTGTCTGCTTACACTTTATATTCGAGCGTTCGTCCTTTTGGTACAAGTACTATTATTGGTACTATGACTGAAAAAGAAGAAGCCACTTTATATATGATTGAACCTTCTGGTGTCTATTGGGTATATTCATATTGTATATTATTCATGTATGTTGACCTGTCATACTTTAGGGATACAGAGGTTGTGCTATTGGTAAAGGCAAATCAGTTGCCAAAACAGAGATTGAGAAACTTGATCTAGAGAACATGACTGTACGTGAAGCAGTTAACCATATCACTCGCATGTAAGTCAAGCTTATCACATCTATTTGGGAATGAATACTGATTTTCTACAGTATTTATACATGCCATGATGATGCCAAAGACAAAGATTTTGAATTAGAATTGAGTTGGATTTGTGCAGAATCACATTATAAGCATCAATTTGTACCCAAGGATATCCAAGCCGAAGCAGAAGCATTAGCAAAAGAATCTTCAGACGATGAAATGGAAGACTAATAAAAAACATGTTTATTCTTTTGGTTTTTGTTCTCTTTTTTTACGTTTCTTTCGTTTACAGACACAGTTCTTGAGTGCAGATCTCATTTCTTGCATGGTGAATGGTTTACTAATGAAATCATTCATGCCTGCATCAATGCAAATCTGACGGTCTTGTTTTGAGGCAGAGGCAGTAAGGGCAATAATGTAGACATCATCCACGTTTAATAGGGGACATGTTTTGGGCTCAGTGGTAGGCGGTGGTGGTGGGCCATTGTGTTTACGCTCAGAAATAATGAGTCTTGTTGCCTCTAAACCGTCCATTTCAGGCATATAGAGATCCATCTAAATTTTGATCTTTAAGCTGTAAAGAAAGAATATAGCATGACTTACAAAAATAACATCAAATACATGTTCTCGCATCAATTCAAGTACTTCTCGACCATTGCTGGCAATCATGACATCTTGATATCCAAGTCGTTTAAGGATACTAATCGCAATCTTTTGATTTACTAAGTTATCATGAGTCTCTCTTTTTTTTTTAATGGACAAAAAAAAAAAAAGTGAAGGAAACTTACAGACATTATCTTCTGCTAACAAGATCTTGGTGGGGTAATTAAGAGCAAAGTTTTCTTCATGAGAATGACTTAATTTTCTGTGATGTTTAGCCAAAGAAATACGCGGTGGTTTTTTAGCTTCTTTTGGTGGGCTCTTGGTTTCTTGTGATTTTGTGAGTATATCTTGAAGGTTTTGAGAATGGCATGTAGATGGATCATTGGGTATATGGGTTGTATCCCAAGAAGGCCTTTTGTTGCTATTGTTAGTCTGAAGGGGGAAATAACCAATGGAAGTTGAAGGTGATGTTGTCTCCAAAGAAGCATGATGGGATCTTTCACCAACACTTGAGCCACCATCAGAAAGAGAAGAACCAGGAGAAGGAGGAGAGGCTATCATACTACCGCTGTTATAAGTACCACTACTTTCAGACCTCCGTGTCGTAATCGAAGAAGGTCTCTTTTGTGTTGTTGCTGCAATTAAGGGCACAGTTAAAGCAAAGCGAGAGCCTATGCCTTCTTCTGATTCTACCCAAAGACCACCGTCCATTCGATTGACCAACATACTCGAGATAGCTAAACCAAGGCCAGTACCACCATATCTTCTTGCCGTGGAGATATCGATTTGAGAGAATGATTTAAATAGACGGGGCAATCGATCAGCAGGCATACCGATACCTGTGTCTGTGACAGAGATCTCAAGCATTACTTTCTCTTGTTCTTCTTCTTCTTCTTCTTCTTCTTCGGAATGCATATTAGAATTAATAGTGTTGTTGTTATTATTATAAGCGCCAGCGCTTGTTTCATTTACATGTTTCTTTTTACTAGAGGTGGTTTCGAGTTTAGCGTCATAACGATCCTTAAATCTTTGATAGACTTGTTCTTGAGAAGAAGAAAGAGCAACCTTGACTCGAATACCACCCGACTTTGTGAACTAGGCTATATTAGTGCTTGCCATTGTCACTCTCAGTATTACCTTGACAGCATTAGAGCAAAGGTTAAGTAAGATTTGAGTCAAACGCATACTGTCTCCCATGACATAGTCAGGAACATGGGCATCAATTTTCCATAAAAGAGGTAACACTGTCTTTTTTGTATACTTTTGTGGTACAATCATAGGATCGAGTTTTTCGAGTTGATGAATAAGCTGGTGTAGAGGAACATTGTCATCGATGTCGGGTGGACATTCGACTACATAGACAAGTTTATTGTGCTGTGTCATGGATGCTTGATGGCGCGCCATGTTTAAAGCATCTGACAATAGTAAGTATTGAGTCATACACGTTGTTGTCTTTTACCTTTCACACATTTCCTTAGACTAAACCGTCTGTTTTCAAGCTTAAATTTAGGGTCATGGTTGATTTTTGAAATATCAAGAATGTCATTAATGACAGTCAAGAGATGATTGCCACTTGTTTGAATCACTTCTAAATGTTCTATTTGTTCTTCATTCAATAGACTTTTTTCTTGTAGTAATAAGTCTGTTAATGCAATCACGGCATTCATAGGTGTTCTATCATCATAAGTTCATTGCCTTTTATATATGTATTTCATTACCTAATCTCATGGCTCATGTCAGCCAAGAATTTGATTTTACTTTGAGCGTCTCTTAGAGCAGCATTTTTAACTGCAATCAATTGATCTCTTTGTTTTGTTCTTTCTGTTTCGTTCTTTACTCTTGTCTTTACTGCATTCAAAATACTCTTTACAAAATCAATCTTGTGGGTATCCATTGGTTTATCGTCCATGACACTGATTAAACCCACAGGCTCATTGTCTTCATCATCAACACGAATACCTACGAAACTCTGGAAAGGTGGGTAAATCCAATTGGTATTATGCTGATGAATCAAATGATATTCGCTCAACTCTATGGTCTGGATAAGAGGTGAGTCTGAAGGAAGTAAAGACAATGGCATGGCTGAATGTTTGTTCCTATATAGAATCATAAGCGATCTATGTGGAATGGCTTAAAGATTACTTGCAGACTATGATGTGATATTTTAGAATAACAAGCTTTGATGAATGCATATGCTGTTGAGTGATCATGATGTATATCATTCACCGTGTGCGCAGAAGGATAGATTTCATCATTGTCTTTTAAATCTTGATATTCTTGTTTGGACAAGAGTCGTTGAATCATGACTGTTTGTGCTCCTGTCCAAGAAGCGATTTCTTGAACAAGTGTATCACAAAAAGGTCCGCTTACAAAAGGAAAGCATGTTTCGTAAATAGCTGCTATGGCTTGTTTTTTATCGAGTGTTGCTAGGTTGAGTGACTTGTCTTGAGTGGGGCATCTGCTCGATTTCATTCTCTTTACAACACAAGCCCCTTTTTCTTAATACAAAAAAAAAAAAAAAAAGAAGAAGAAAAAAAAAAGATGAGCAAAGAGGCGATGGTGAGTTCAACAATAAAAAAAAAAAAAAAAAAAAAAAAAGGAAAAGAGAGCAAGAAAGAGAAAGAGAGAGAGAGAGAGAGAGAGAGAAAATTATCTCTCTTTTTTTTTTTATTTCGTACTAAAATATACATGCACAAAAAAACTTTTTTCATAACATGTATTCTCCCTCTTTCATCATTGTTCACACCTGTTGTTCTTCCCTAAGCCACTGTTTGGCAGAGAGAGAGAGAGAGCAAGAAAAAGAAAAGTTTCTTTAAGCTTCAGAATCAAAAACAACATTGGCTCAAAATAGAAATTAAGAAAGAATGACAATGTCAAGTCTTGTAGTTTTAAACTTGTTTGAATCTTTCTTACAAATACAAGGCTACACCAAATTTAAGGTTTACAGAAATCCCTTGTTTTTAAAGAAAAAGATATATATATTTCTCTTGTATTGAATTGGTTGAAATGCAGAATAAGAGAATTAGACATTTTGCCTATTCTGGCCATTTCAAGAAAATCAAGCTGATTTCATAGAACTTGTTTAATGAAAAAGATACAAAAAAAAATTTTCTAAAAGTAAAAACGAGGTTTTGATTGGCCGATTTGTGTAACGAATGCTCCATTACATCATATTGGTATTTACTGGATAACAGTTGCACACATACACTTGTTTTGTTCCAAAGGATTCTATTGCTTCTATTAAGAGAAAAATTATTTTAAAATGAGAATATGTTGTGAGATGTCTAAAAGCATAAAGAATGAACACAAACGCTTGTTATAGGCTAAATAAGTTGTGCTTGGACCATCCATAAGAAAAAAGAATCGTCATTTTACTAAAAAGAGGCATTAGTGATCACTTGTTTTTTTTTGGGTTCAAAAAAGAAAAAATAGCTTTAGAAAAAAGTCCATGTTAGACATTAATTCAAAAAGAAAAAAGGAAAGAGAACATGTCTTTAATCTATATACAAATTGAATGATTAATAAGAGACCATAAGAAAGTCATCAGCACATTCAAAATAGGTGTAACGATAAATAATTTGTGTGAATAATAATAATAATGATAAAATATTTTTCTACTGAAATGTGCTATCAATATGATTAAAAAAAAAAAGTCTTTTTATTATTATTAAAAGAACAAGTGCCTTGTTCTAGAAAGAATCTCCGTCAAGTCAGAATTTGTGACACACTTGCACATTTTATTTGGCGCATCCTCTCCTCAATTTAATGACGTGTTTGTACATCTGTAGGCATTTTTTTGGTGTTCTTGTTTGCACTGGCAACAGTAGGAGCTGTTAAGCGAGAGATAAAGGCCTTGGTTGGCATGGTTTTCTTCTTGGCCTGTCCATCTTTGGTTGGTGACGGATACGATAGCTTTTGATTTGATAAGGCGGCAACACGTGGAAGGACTCGAGTTACTGCTACTTTCTCCATTGGTTTCGTGGGTTCCTTGACTGGCATGCTGAGTCTAGCAATACGCGAACTTTTGGTTGTCTTGTTAACAAGAGGCTGAGCTGTTACGGTTGGCTGCTTAGGGACATTCACTTGATTTCGTTTGATTCTAACAGGTATTCGAGGTCGAGAACTTGAAGGATGTACTTGTACATTCTTTTTTATAAAAGCATCTTGCTTTCCCTTCTCTTTCTCTACGTCATTTTGTTGCTCATTGGTTGTATCGTGCACTTGGCCCTTGTTGTGGTTGCTTTCTGTTGTGTTGATTACTTGTTCATGGTCTTTTATGAGTTTGTCTGTATCTTCACTCAACTCAGACTGGCCTTTAGTTTCTTTTGTTTCTGCAATATTAGAACTCTTTTGTTGTTTATCGTTACCGTTAGATGAAACTTGATGAAATACAGATTCAATATCTCTTTCTGCGCTAACATTTGAGTCACTTGCATACACAACATGTTGTTTAAACAAAGCAGGTATGCTATAGACGTTTGAGTCTCTCCTTTTTGCTTTGTCTCTGCAACTTACAGATGAGGAGCTTCTTTTTGATCCATAGGATCAGTCCATTGTTTCCATTCTTGAATGGCATTTTCTTTTTCAAGGATCAATGCACATAAATTTGAACTTTAAAAAAAATGAGACCAATAATCCATTTCTCTTGCTACTTACTCTTCCAAACAAGGTTGACAAAAGAGTGCTGCTTGTTCTTTTGAGAATTGAATGTGTTTCGAATCAATGATCGTAAATCCGTTTGTTTTGATATGAACCAGGACACTTTCCAGCTGATCATTGATAGTTATTAACGCCAAAATACGCTTTGAGTTATTTTCCGATAGCTCTGTTCAATAGTAAGTGGGTATGTCACTTTGGCTATAGTTATGTACCTTGCTGAGTGTCTGTATCTGTGATCTATGGCATGGTTTTAAAGTAAATTAATGTAGTTTTTATACTGTTCACGTACTTACATTTTCAACAATAGTCATGATGTATGTATCTTTTTGAACGAAAAGAAGCGAGAGAGAGAGAGAGATAGAAAGGCAAAAATGGCATTTGATATGTACATATATCAAACATTCAGGAGATATCTGCATCATTGCTATTCCGGATCGAAACGGTAAATCTTATTTTTTGATACAAGTCTAAGGGTTTGTTGAGGATTCCTTTGTCGACTCTAAAAAAAAAGAGATTAGTTTAGGCTTAAATTCATTCGATATTCATATATAGACGCACAACACATTGCACTTCTTGAAGCAAAGGTATTAGCTTTATGTAAATTCACTTGATTGGACTAATTTGATTAATAATGGGATTACATTTATGAAAAGAGCAGACGAATGCACAAGTTTACATAGTCACACACAGGTAGTATGGAGCCTATTTGTACATGCCTAAGTGCTCTAAATGCCTACAAACAGTATTTACTATCGTATGTGGTATCTTTGGAATTGGTTTGGGCGAGAAAAAGCGACTTGTGAAAAATGGCCATTTTTGGCCTCGTATCCAAAGGGTACTAGTCGTGAAAATATTCAACCTGACAACTCTTTTAGCCTCTTTGGAATGCTACAAGACGAAAAATGGAGCTACCGACAAGACTGAATACTCAAAATGCGTGCCAGAGACTGTAGTTTTTGGTGAATGTGTTTTCCTGCTGATTGTACTATGAAGATGATGAGGTATGAGTGAAAAACCTGGAAAACATTTCTGTCTATTTGCTCAACATTTTAGCAGCAAAGTTGTTGCGTTTTTTACAGCAATAAGCTCAGAAAGCAAGTATCTATAACTTCTGTCACTGTATCAAAGCCAGACAACTGCGGCTTTATGCGGGATGAAGAACTGGAATTTCCCTATTTCAATCTCCACATGCTGCCATCCTGTATGCTCCATGTCTATTTACTCCCACATTTACATCATAAAGTGTCTATATTTCTATCTTCCTGTGTTCTTTAGCATCCACAATAGCACATCTACTTTATATAACTCTATGGCCTATATATTTTATATGACATCTAGAGCAAAAACGTTCAAGATACTGCTTAAATGCACCAATCTTTGATGGGCCATTGCTCGACAACCAGATTATCAAGCAGTCCATTTTTTCGTTTGGAACATATTCTTTCGAGCCAAGGAATCGAATGGTACCATTGGCTTGGCTGTTGTGTGAGATTTATGATTTTGACCCATGAAGGATCACGAGAGGTCCGTGAAGATATATATATATATATATATATAAAAACTGATCCAACCGAAATCAGACAAGACCATCTCTAGGTACTTCTAATAAAAATAGAGCGAGTTCGCTAAGATGAAAACATTGAATTGATTTGAATATTGATCTCAAATCTACATTCAAAGTTTGTTATACACTGTAATCAGTACAAAAGAGGTCATTTTGAATATGTTTTAGATAATAAAAGGGTGCTTATTTATACATTGTTTGGTATTGGACATATTCAATAGTAATATATAACATAATGAATGACCCTTTTGAGGCTAAGGAGAGCAACTTTGAGGATAACCAACGATGGTTCTTGCTTGAATATTATTTCCTTTTTACTGTCATTTAAAACTACAATCGCATTCTGATCCAATTTTTAAAAAGGCTAGATACCAGATGTGCAAAAGCAGAACGTAGTGTCATAGTGTATTGAAGAAAACATCATTGTATTTTGGTAACTGAATCGTACTCTACAAACGCGTTTAATTTTTGAATTCGCGAATTTCATTACGCGACTCTTTTTTTCTGTACAATACAATCCATGGAGTCTGATTCGTTTGGATTCCCATTCCAGCCTTACTCTATTCAAAAGGACTTTATGAAAGCGCTATACAGCACACTTTCAGAAGGGAAGATTGGCATATTCGAAAGTCCTACTGGTACGGTAAGCATACAAATCACAATCATTTTTACAGTTCCTCATTGCCAACTTATTTCGGCTATATTAGGGTAAATCGCTGAGCCTTATATGTGGATCGTTAACATGGCTAAAGGATCAAGACGAAAAAGAAACTGAAACCAAAGAGCCCACTTTCAAACCGAAAGGTACGTCATAAAGATCAGTATTAACACATGCCCAACAATATAATAGCAAATCAACCAGATTGGGTCACTGCCCTACAGACTACTTCAAGTAACAACAAGCAAAAAGTCGAATTGGAGAGAAAAAGACAAGAATTAAAGGAACGTATCCAGCGTGTGCGTCAATTGGAAGATGACAATGGTATCATTAAATTAGCGGCAAGAAAGAATAAAAAGCAATTCAAGAGCAATAAAGCAGTAGAAGAAGAAGATGAAGAGTTTCTAGTGAATGACTATGAAAGTGGCGATGAAAATGATCCCACTGCAAGCCCTAAAATAAAGCAAAATATAGATCAAAACTCAAACCTTTCTAAAGAAGTACAAGAATTGCTGGCCAAGTAAGTTAAACAATATTTATTCTTTCTTATCAGTCTCTGCAGATTTGAAGCAAAGAAGGCACCTACTATATCGTATAATGATAAAGAAGAAGACTTAGAATTGGAGCAAGAAACCAAGATATATTATGCTTCCAGAACACATTCACAATTGTCTCAATTTGTTCATGAAATCAACAAAACAATGCACGCTAAAGATGTATATGAAGTGTCGCTTGCATCTAGAAAGAACTTGTGTATTCATTCGGATATCAAAAAGCTCAATAATCTCCACAAAATCAATGAAGCATGCCTTGATCTACAAAAGAAAGGCTCCAAAAAGAAATCTTGTCAGTATTTGCCATCATGGGATAATACAGCCAAATGGAACGAATTTCGGGATCATGCACTGGTAATAAAAGCTGCTTTTAATCATGTATTTACTTGCTATATAGGCTCGTGTAAGAGACATTGAAGACTTGGTAGAAGTAGGTGAGAAGCTCTCTATTTGTCCATATTATGGATCAAGGAATGCAGCAAAATCAGCAAGACTTGTTGTATTGCCTTATCAACATCTATTACACACTAGCACAAGAGAGTCTTTGAATATATCATTGAAGAACAGTGTAGTCATTATCGATGAAGCACACAATTTGATGGAAACAATAACATCCCTCTATACTGTCTCACTCTCTTTATATCAAATTCAACTTGCTTGGAATCAACTAAACCTGTATATTCAAAAATACAAGACACGATTAAAGGGCAAGAATATCGTCTATATCAAACAAATCTTGAGTATTATCAAAATTCTGATTCGACATTTAACGCCTAAAGAAGAAAGTCAAAGAAAAGACAATGTGATGCATGTCAATGAATTTGTACATGCTTGTGGGATTGACCATATCAACATGTACAAAATCAAAAACTATTTAGAAGCAAGTGGACTTGCACGAAAATTGAACGGATTTATAGATAAAGCAAGAGAAAAGGAGCAAGAAGAAAGGTTAAAAAATCCTAATACTCAACCCTCGCCTTCATTAAATTCTTCAACATTGACCTTGACACAGATTGAATCATTCCTAATGGCACTTACAAATCCCGACAAGGATGGTCGTATTGTTACCGGTTTTGAGAGTGCAGACAATACAGGTGCATCTATCAAATACATGCTCCTTAATCCAGCGGATGCTTTTAAGCCAGTAGTGGAAGAATCAAGAAGTGTCATTCTAGCTGGTGGTACAATGGAACCTGTAAGTCATCCCATTATCATGGGGGGGTTTTTTTGTGTACTAACTTGCCTTAGATATCCGATTTTTTACATCACTTGTTTCCTTTTATCCCTAATGAAAAGATTAGACACTTTTCTTGTGGTCACATTATACCACCATTCAATCTTTCTACTACCACACTCGAGCAAGGTCCTTCAGGGAAGCAATTTGTGTTTAATTATGAAAATAGACAAGACTTGAAGTTGGTAAGCTTATTTTCTCCTTTTTTTTTTTCGATATCTGATAGTTTGTAAGATGGATGAAGTAGGACAATCGATTGTCAACCTGGTCAATGTCATTCCAGATGGAATTGTTGTATTCTTTCCTAGTTTTACTTATCTTGAACAAGTCTACAAGAGGTGGTCTACAGTTGAAAGTGGATCTATTCTGGAGCGTATACAAAAACGAAAAAAGATATTCAAAGAGCCTAGAGAGAGCAATATGGTTGAAGCAACACTTCGAGACTATACACTACAAATTGATTCTCCTGACAAGAATATGGGAGCCATGTTATTATGTGTAGTGAACGGCAAAATGTCTGAAGGTATCAATTTCTCTGACAGGCTTGGAAGGTAAGAGCATATAAATCAAAAGCGCTTGCTGATTGTTTACGCAGAGGTGTGATTATGATTGGATTACCTTTTGCAAACAGAGGATCAGTAGAATTGATTGAAAAGATGAAATATGCTGAACAACAACTGGTAATTTACTTCATACTTTAGTCAACACACTCATATTGTGATAGAACACAGCCAATGCAGGTACAGAATACTACGAGAATTTGTGTATGCGTGGTGTAAATCAGTCAATTGGTCGTGCTATTCGTCATCGAGGTGATTATGCGACTATCATCTTAATTGACAAAAGATATGCTACACCTCGAATTTGTAACAAACTGCCAAAATGGATTGGCGATCATGTAGAGCACATTGACACATTTGGTAAAATAATGGGAAAGGCTTCAAAATTCTTTAGAGAAAAGCAAATTTTATAAACAAACTGTATTATACCCTATTTATTTTTTATATTACGCATCCACAGATGCATATGAGGCGTGCCTGCTTCATCAAAAATATTGCCATCGTCTTTTTCAAGCACAAACCCCACTTTCTGATAAAATTCATGTTGAGGATACTGTGAATGCAAAACTATAGTGTGATAGCTGAGCTCTTTGCAGTGCTCAACAAACACTTGTACTAGTCTTTGACTTACTTGAAGACCACGCGCATCTCCAAGTACAGTGCCTCCATCCTTAAACCTTATAAACCTTGATTTCATTTCAAATCTTTTGTAATTTTAAAGGCCTGTTCTGTGCCGAGTTCAATTTGCTCAAATCTATTTTTGTGTGATCATCTTCATGTCACAAACAAGATATAAAAAACACAATTAGCCACTCATTCCCTTTTCTTTCTTTTATACATATATTTTATCTTTAAACAACTTTATCTCTTTTCCAATTATCACTATAACTATCACTGAATACCAACGTTTTGGTTAGTATTTCTTACTCAATTATATGAATAATCCTTTATTTTAACACTCTATAAAAATTTACAATTTCATGAAACAAGGATCATAGAAAATCAAATGCTAAAAATGCTTTTACAAAAAGGAGTACGACCTCTTCTTCATGCTTTATGATAGTGTTGACCAAGGCATTTTAATTCATGAAAAAAAAATGGGAGTGTGCATAAAAAAACCAGCAGTAAATTAGCTAGCTGGAAGCCCCTTAAATGCAGGTTGAGGGTTCTTTTCTGAAGCATGGGTAAGTCCAATTCTCTTTTGAACCAACAGCTAAGGTTTGCTTCATCCTGAAAAAGGTTCTTTTGTTGTAATAAATTGGGCAAATGTGTTACTAACTTCTTTTGTTAACCTTAATGTCAAAAGTTCTCAAAATATAACATCAAATTTTTAGTCGTCCGTGTAAATGGTCCGTGTGAATAGTCCGTGTATCAGGTATTCGCCTAGATTTTTATCTGTGCAGAATGAGCCCGGTAAAGATTTTTTTTTTTTTTTTTTTGTATTTGTGCAGTCTGCTTCGGGAATGGGGTATCTGTCCATACCATATACCAGTTATATCTGTCTTAAAGGTTCTTCTGAGATTTTCTATCGGTAGATTCAAAAACTGGCTTCTTTATGACCATGCATAGTTCGCTTTTTAAATAATTGTTCAGATGAGATTTGGAACTACTGATGTTGTCGAATTACTTTGCAAATTATTTGAGAATCACTATCAACAGGATACCGAGTGAATTGATGGTACTCAGGGATTATCTTTTTTTTTTACGTCCCTGATTGTCAACTGAGTTTTTATGAGGGACTCCACCAGCTTTTCTGTAATGCTTCCATCATTTTAGACCTTCACACATATCAATACCAAGTGATCTAGCTACTTTTGCTACCATATCTGTTTTAGTAGCTAATTCGATTATGTTGGCAGTAAAAAAAGGGGGTCTCTTTGATAATTTCTGTACTGATCATACACCTTGCTACTCGTTTTTATGATTGAACTGATCCTTGGTTATAAGGTAAGTTTATTTCGCTTCATTTCTGGTTACAGCTGCAGTAAGAATAGCTTTTTGGATTACGTTCAAGTGCAAACTGCATTTTTTTTTTTCAAAAATACCAACCTCTATAAAAGTACGTCCAGCATTTGATTTGCTACGATGTTTGTTTTATAAAAAATTACAACTTTTTGGTTTCATAAAAGAAAAAAGCGGTCTTTATTTTTTTTTCTTGCGTGTACATAAAACTAAAGAAGATGTCCTAATTGAACACCAGCTTCACAAGCATTTGAATATTCATGTGTAAAGTCAATGTGTTTTCCGCTGAAATTGCCTTGGATCGTTACTGTAACAGGGTCAACGACAGCGAGACAAGCAATGCCTTCTTCAGGAGGGATATTTTCAATTAAGCCTTTGACAGAAGTCAATTGTTTACAGGCTAGTTGGGGATTGGGGTGTGAGCCACCCAAAGGATTACAAGTCAAGCTAGTGACCGTACTGCTACCGTTCTGAGGTTCGACTTGAATCAGCAGGAGAGAGCGAGAAGGAGACGAAGGATAAGCCAATACCATAGAAGCAAACATAAGGAAACCAAACTTAATTGCAGAGACCATCTTCAAAATAAAACTATGAGGAATTGAGTTTGTCTATAAATCTTGAGTCAATGCATATTTATATATACTTTTTTTTATGCCCTTCAATACTTGCATGGGCAGTTTTTTTTTTACCATTGACATGCCGTTTAATCTGCTTTATGTTGTACACAATGGAAGCATGTGATACTAACAAAATATTTCTTCAACAAACAACGATTGCTTTTAAATTACTGCTCTATCGGCATGTAGTAAAGAAAAGGACAATGTATTTAATCAGATTTTATATATTAAATAGAAAAAAAATTAGTTTTGATTGCTTTGCTACGAAAAAAGATGCTATACGAGGCATATCTACACAGAAACCTGTTCGAATGTGTCACGCTTATTGGTCATCAGAACTTTGTCTCTTAAATGAAGATACTTTTTGCTCAGAACAAGGCTCAAGACAAATGCATTAATGTCCATCTCCTTTATTTTTTAAATTCTTCTCAATACCCCTTTGGTAGATATGGTTAAAATTAGACGAGTTGGTTATACTTTGGTTAGTCTTAAGACCGTGCGCCTTAGTTGTTTTTTTTTTTTTTTTTTTTTTTTTTTTTACAAAAGGGATTGTAGGCCTTGAACAAAATGAACGTGCGAAAAAACAGTAATAGCTGGACATGTAACCTCGATTCAATCCAGAACATGCTTTAGCTTCACAGAACACATTTTGAAGAACATACGATATTGAATCCAAAACATGTCATGAGAAAGCATATGTCAATGCTCTCATTCAGTGATACAGAAAAAGTCGAGATCTTCAGAGTTGTACAATTAGAAAGATTTCTGTGTTTTATTTTGCAAATAAGATAATAATTATATACAGTGAGTTTGATTGATGTATGGCTTTAGTCTCGAATAGCATGAACCACATTTTGAACTACTTCATAAGCTTGCTGGAATTGGTTCTTAAATAAAAAATTGGCTGCTTGTTGAACATGAGAGACTTTTTTTAAAGAATTTGAAACCATATCTTCAGCAGTAGAAGCTGCTTGCTTAACAGCAGAGACAGAAATAGGGTTATAAAGAGCCTAGATAGAGATGAATTAATAACAAACAAAAAGAAATATATGCATATATATACGTACCACAGGATCAACAGGTAAACGAGACCAGAATCGTTGGATCTTTAATGCTTCTTCAAAAGGCTTTTGGATTTGACTTTCAGAATCACCCAGAATAATACCATCCTTTTCACGCAAACCACTATCGCCTTCTGGAAGTGTAATACCTGCATATCTCAACAATTCAATACCTTCAGTAGTAGCAGCAATAGGCTTTGCATGGCGGAAAGCATCCATCACAAACACCTTGGGTTCATCCACAGGGAAGAATGGAGTAGGTGTTTTTAGCATCATCATAGAAATATCGCCACCAGGGACATAGACAGCATCGTACAACACAGAGTTACCCGTCAAATAAGTAGCTGTGATATTCAAACCGTTTTGATCACCTAAATGAATACCAATGTATTCGGGATAAGCGCCCTTGGATTGAAGATACTTAAACATGGCCTTGGCTTCGCGTGTCTTTGTACCAGGTGCTGTGAGAATAGCAACAGTCCGGGTTCTGATATTGTCTGGCTTGGGGTACTTGTCAATCGAAAGGCCGACGGAGGTATGACCATGGTTTTCATACTTCTTTGAAGGAAGGCTGATACCAAGACCCAAAGCAACACGACGAGCAAGATTATTATCGACATGGTTTAATACGTCGACCATTCTTTGACGAACATCTAGATCCTTGGACTTACCCAGTTCGAAACGAGCAGCATCTACCACTTGTTGCTTTTCAGGTTCAGTTAAGGAGTTGTAGAACAATTGGGCTTGAGAATAATAATCATAGAACTTGGAAGAACGTCCACGAATCTTGTGTGCATTATCAATCTTTTCAGGGTGTTCAATAAAACCTCCTTGATCAGGAGGGACCATGGAAGGTGTGTCGCCTTGGATCTTGTTGGGAGAATAAGCTACTTTACCCTTATGAATTTGAGTCTGCATGTAGCCATCACGTTGGTTGTTGTGTACAGGAACAAGAGGACGATTGATAGGCAACTGCATGTAATTCACACTGTTCATACGGTTCAGTTGAGTATCAAGGTAAGAGAACAAACGGCTGTGCAAGAGGGGATCATTGGTAAAGCCGATACCACGTACGATGTGTCCAAGGTGGAAAGTCACTTGTTCAGTTTCAGCGAAATAGTTGTCAGGGTTACGGTTCAAGACAAGTTTGCCCAAAGGAAAGAAAGGGACTTCAGATTCAGGAATGATCTTGGTAGCATCCAAAAGAGAATAATTAAACTTGTCAAAATCAGCTTCTTCGACAATTTGAACACCCCAGTCCCATTCAGGATAATCACCTCGCTCAATAGCTTGGTAGAGATCGTTGCGGTGGAAATCAGTATCTTTACCAGCCAGTTTTTGAGCTTCGTCCCAAGCAAGATTGGCCAAGCCTTGTTTAGGCTTCCAGAGGAACTTAACGTAGCGAGAGACACCATCTTCAGTAATCAGTCTGAAAGTGTTAACACCAAAACCTTCGACCTGTCTTAAAGAGCGAGGAATGCCACGACCGGAAAGAACCCAAAGAAGTGTATGTGTTGACTCGGGGAACTCGGCAAAAAAATCATATGCGGTTTCATGAGCAGTAGCAGCTTGAGGCACTTCTTTATCAGGTTGAGGTTTGGCAGCATGAATGAGATCTAAGAACTTAATACCATCATTGACAAAGAAGGGAGCAATAGCATTAGCAACCATATCAAAGTTGCCTTCGTCTGTATAGAAGCGGACAGCAAAACCACGAACATCACGGGCAGTATCAGGAGAGCCACGAGAACCAAGCACAGTAGAGAAACGAACAAAGATGGGGGTTTGCTTACCCTTCTTGTTCAAAAAGCTAGCAGCTGTGATGTTTGAGTAGTCGCCATAAGACTCAAAGTAGCCATGAACACCGACACCTCTGGCATGAACAACACGTTCAGGGATTCTTTCATGATCTATGGTTGATGTAATTATGAATATACACTGTGCTACTTAGACCCAGAAAATAGCTTACCAAACTTCATTGTTTTTTCACGCAGCATAAAATCTTCCAATAAAGTAGGACCGTCGATGCCAGCCTTTAAGCTGTCCGAGTTATTGACCTTTTGACCAAACATGGTTGTTTCTTGAGTGCCCGCATCATTGACCACAAATTGTTCAAGTTGTTCTTTCTTAGCCTTGGCTGTATTTAGCTCGGGAGAACCAGAGAGAGCACATTCACCGTCACCAGCCACTAGCTGGGCAGCCATAAAAAGGCTGAGAAAGGAAGCCAACAGGTTAATTTTCATAATAATGCAGCAAAAAGAAAAAGATAAAGACAAACTTTAGGGAATAGTCAACTTGAGCAGGTTTTTATACCCTTTGGTTTCTTTTTAACAGAAAAAGGTTTAATGCATGTCGTCAGAATGTTGTTTGTGAACTGTCATTTATCTTGTAAACACACTATTATTTTATTTTACGTTTTAAAGTCGTCTATCGAATACACTACACACATATCCTATCATAGACACATTTTTATTTATGACGATCATGGCTGATTACTTATGCTTCATGGTTATCCTTAAACTCAATAAAACACTAGAAAAGACGACAAATTGACATCAAAATGACAATTATTCATCTATACATGGGTAAATAAACAAAAAAAAACTTTATTGACTGTAACACACAGCCATTTAATAACGATTGCTTTTAAATTTGCGTCTTTGGTTTTGATTGCGAGATGAATTACGCGGACTATTGGCTCTTGAAGAAGTGCTCGAGTCATTGTCTTTACGTGAGGCAAATGACTGCCATTTCTTGTCTGCTTCTGCTTGCTGTTCTGTATCTCTCCAACGATGTTGGGTTTCTTCCCGTTTATTTTGAGGCTCTTCATTCCATTTCTTCTGAGTTTCTTCTCCCCATCCATTCTGAGTTACTTCTTTTGTATCTATAGCACCCCATCCTTCGCTTGTTTGTTCTTGTTGATTCTTGGCATTGATTTCTTGTGTAAATCGTTGATGTTCTTCTTCTTGCTTCTCTGTATCGTCCTCTTCTTCTTCGTCATCCTCTTCTTCATCCTCATCTTGATCGCGTGCTTCTTCATCGCTTGTCTCGGGATCAGCAAATCTTTCATCTTCACCATCGTCTTCAAACTGCTCATGATGGATTTGATCTTGAGTTTCTTTTATGTCTTGCACTGAAGGTTCATTTTCACTGACTTGTTCTTCCTTATTGACTTGCTCTTCCTCTTCCTCAACTTCTTTTTGCTTTTTACTCTTTCGCTTTGTATGACCAAGTCGCTTTTTGTTTTCTTCTAATGATGACATGAATGGGAATGCATTAGCACCTAATGCACCTGCAGGCAGAAGAGTACTAGGATAAGGTAAAGTAGGTATAGCACCTGGCATAGCAAATGTAGCCCCATCCATCATACTCGAATAAGGCATGACTACCCACACAGGAGGAATAGTAGGCCCCACAGGTTTCTGGGGTTGTTTTTCTTTGCCTTCTTTTTCCTTACTGTCTTGTTCTCCTAAGCTTTGATCTACTAAACCATGAATCAGTCGCATGATCTGTTGATAAGTGGTTCTAAATCCTTCTGCTATAGGCTCATCTAGCTCAGCATGTAAATCACGCACAATACGTCTGACTTGAGCCTTGTGTGATTTTCTAGATTGTTCATGAGGTGATCGACTGGCATACAATGAAGAGCCCACCATTTTGTCTGCCAGGAAAGTCAATGCTTGAGGCTCAATGGATGGACACATGTTGGAAATCAAATAAAAAAAGCCTTGTTGAGCCAGTCGAACGAGATAAAAGAAATGCATTAATGTCCAGATTTCTTCTTCTTGTAAACCTCTGTTTCTTTCAACAGACTTAGATGAAGTGTAAGAAAGCCATGCATAGTAGTCACACTTACAGGTGAAGACTGGGTCATATACATGTCATGCAATGCTTCATTGAGTTTGATATTGACAGGACGTTCTTCAATAATCTTACGTTCTTCTTGAGTCAATTCTTGGCCTTCTTCTCTTTTTGTCTCGAGAATATATGCAGCGCGCTATACTGTGTGTTAATAGACGACGCGTCCTAGTGTGACTTACTACTTGCCACTTTCTCTTTGACACTTTCAATCTCGGTTCTTAAGGCTCTTCTCACAATAGATCTATGTTTTTGTTCTCTTGATTTTGTAGGCATCGTGTTTCAAAGTAGAAAAAAGAAAAGAAACATTGATGTTCTTTTCTTTCCTTCAACACCGTCACAAACTTAACGTCATCATGAAAACGGAGATTGAATAGACCAAAGATGTATAAAAAAAAAAAAAGTCATTTGACAAATTCTCTTTCTTCTACGTTCATAATAATTACACACGCTTATCCTTATAATTTCTATCTTACACAATTCGATATCTGTTATGGTAAACACAAATTGCAGGCTAAACTTATTCGTCTTAACTTTACAAACCCATATAGTATCAACAGATGTACAACTATGGGCCATCCTCCCAATCTTCCACATCCTTAAAAGAAGAGTGTCATGAAGTCAATAAAAATGACACAAATAGAAATGCAGACAATTTGTTCTATAACAACTCAACTCAATCTCACCACTATCACTCCCCTATCAACACTTCGTTTAGCCTGAGATACCCTTCTTTTGATTCAAACAGCTTTGATCACACACCATCACAAGAAATATATGCTAGTCGAAACCAAGATCATGCTTCTATTGCTACTTTTAATGATTTTCATGCAGTAAGTAAACAAGACACATTCAACACATTAACAATAATGCATAGATAAGCTCTTCTCAAGATATTGTAGCCAGTCTAACCAATGCACCTATGTTTGACCATGTAGAAACATCCCATACATCTACCATCACCACTACAGCCACTGTATTACCACCCTTAAATACAACACCTATTGTGATGGCTCCTCTTCAACACCACCCAGCTGCATCTCATCAAACGTATCTATTGGCCCATAAGAAACCATTAAAGGGCTCACCACGTCCTTCACGTGAAAGAGCACCATGGACACCTGAAGAAGATAACCTGTTAAAACTAGCAGTCCAACTCTACGGCGATAAGACAGAGAAATGGGCCAAGATTGCAGCCTGCGTTCCTGGGCGAACCAATAAGAATTGCCGAAAACGATGGTTTCACTCATTGGATCCTTCACTTCGCAAAGGTGCATGGACAGAGGAAGAAGACCAGTTATTGAGAGAAGGTGTTTCTAAATTTCCTAACCAATGGAGTAAGATTGCAGACATGTTACCTGGTCGAACAGACGATCAATGCGCCAAACGATGGCGAGAAAGTCTTGATCCCAGTATTGATCGATCTGATTGGACAGCCATGGAAGACAGTCTATTGATGGAGAAGTACGAAGAATATGGTTCTCAATGGCAAAAGATTGCCTTCTTTTTTGATGGAAGACCTGGTTTGCATTGTAGAAATCGCTGGCGAAAACTTCAGAGAATGGTCCAAGTCAAGAAAGATAAAGAAGGGACGGATGCTCCATTTTATAATACATTGGCCGAAGGAGGAAGAACACTTCGGTTTCAACATACCAATTCAGCTTCATTGGCTTCAAATCCAAAATTGACAATAGCAGAGCCACCTAAAGAAACCGCCTTGATTCACCTCGATCATCATGATACAACAACACATACTACTCATCATACTACACATAATAATACCTCATCTTCTTATTCTCAACTCACATCCCTGTTATCTCATCCTCAACAACAACAACAACAACAACAACAACATGATCCTTCTGTGCTTGTTCAATTCACAAATACAAATACATCTGTTGTGCCTGATGATTTTGATGAATATGGTCATGGCATCAAACCTTATGGCTGTGATGTGCCTGGTTGCTATGCTGTGTTTGCTGCTTCAGCAGGACTCTTTTATCATATGAAGAACAGTCACCCTAATTTAGAAGGCATTGATAAACCTTATCGTTGTGCCATGGTGAACTGTCAAAAAAAGTATAAGAATATCAATGGACTTCAGTACCATATTAAAGATGCCAAAGGTACAACAGGGCATGGTGGTAATGGACTCACAGGGGAAGACGATCGCCCTTATCGGTGTATGATTGGTACTTGTAAAAAGGCTTACAGAACAGCAAGTGGGTTTCGATATCATCAACGCAATGGACATAATATACAACCCACTCTGAATGAACATGTAAATATGAACCCTACTATTTCGCCTCTGCAACAGACACAGCCCTTATCAACACAACCACAAGCACAATTTCGAATTAAACGAGAGAAATGGGTGCTAGAAAGTGTATGAATGTGTATTTTATTTATTTATTAAATTGAATTTAAAACTATGTCAAGTAATCTTAATGCCATGTCAAATAACTCTAATACGTATGGTATGTTGGTCTTGTTTAAAATCAACTATATATATATATATATACTTGAAAAAAATGCCCCCTTTTTTTTTCTCTATAGGATAACCATGGTTTCTTATTCTTTTGTTGCTTTGCTATTAGTTGGTGTTCATCAAGTTACTTGTGTAGCTATTCATAATGCATGGCAAGTACCTTCTGGTTTGACCAACATCACAGAAATGATATCTTCTGTCAAAGTCCCTGCAGGATCAGATCCTACAAATACTTATTGGATGGCCAATGGTTTCTCAAATGGTTATATGGGTATGCAGCATAACTCAGGTGATGAACGTCGTATCTTGTTCTCTATTTGGGATAATGGAAAAGGGAGCAAAGTGAACCTGGTTGAAGCAGGAAAGGATGCTATTGCTGAAGGATTTGGCGGTGAAGGTACTGGTGCTCATGCCTTTATTCGCTATGGGTGGGTACCAGAACAACCTGTGTTCTTTAAGGTGACTGCAGACGTGGATCATGCTAAACAAGGTGCTATTTATTCAGGCTATTACAGTGTTGGTAATCCCGACAATTGGACTTTGGTAGCCAGTTTCTTTGCTGAAGAACAACCCAAGTATTTGACAGGTCTCTATGGATTCTTGGAAAACTTTGGAAGTGATAGAACACAGTTGCGTGAAGGATTCTATGGCAATTTTACAGTTAAGAATGAAGCTGGAACAACAGCCATCATCACTGAATTTGACTTCACACACACAGAACCTTATCCAGATGATGTTTGGATGCAAGTACAAGACAAGGAAGTGTATCAGCGAATTGATGGCCCCAAGACAGTGGGTATTTACTCTCCTACTAACCCTTGAAAATAACGATGCCATGCTTGCGTCATATCAATAAAGACATTCTTTAAATGACGTCGATGTTGTATCATGTATGCAGACATGGTATAAAAGATAAGCACTTTCTTCTTTGTTGTATTAGCAAACAAAAATGAGCACTACAGAAATGATGTCAAAAGCAGCCTCTGTCTTACAGAGTTTTAAACCCCTCAGCAATGTCTGCGAAAGCTTTTGTGGTATTCACCCTTACTGTGATGATTTAAAGCGTCAGATTGTTTCCTATCATTATTGTGCCATGATTGACGATGAACGTCGCCAGTGCTTGATTTATGATGATGATGGACCCAATGCCAAATTGATTGCTGTAGAATACATTATTTCTGAGAACTTGTTTAAGTCACTGCCTGAAGAAGAAAAGAAGTATTGGCATTCTCATAAATATGAAGTTGAAAGTGGCATGTAAAGTAGTATGTCTTTTATCATATGAACTCATATGATCCTATAGGTTGGTCATGACAGCCAAACCCATGGTGCCAGACGTCTTGGTGAGTGCAGCAGAAAAGGAACAACTTCAAATCGTTGCTAATTGTTATGGTAAGCTATTTAAAATGAATTCTTTGATCTAATGGATTTAGGTAAAACATGGCAACTTTGGCCTGTGGATAAGGACAACAAATGTTCTTCCAAGATACCTTATGGTCCTCCTCAGTTATTGATGGCATTCACAAAAGACAATCAAGTCGATCCTAAACTTATCAAGGAAAGAGATGAGCATTTAGGCATCAGTACAGAACAAAAGCGTAAAGAGCGTGAAGGTGTGATTGTTGGTAATCCACCTTTACCTGGTGCAGATCATTGGGAACACACAAAGCCATTTCAAATTAAGGAATAAAAGATGTGTTATTCATGCAAGCTATGTTAATTTAAAAATAGATATCGCCTTACGTAGGCAGTAAGCATTTATTAAGATTAAACAGATATATATATAAAAACAAATTGACTTAATGGTTTGGTTGTTGAACATTAATCCAACCACAAGTTTGACATTCGTATAGTTTCTTTGTACTTCCGCAGGGTATTAAAGGCACAAAACAGAATGTAAAGCATTCATTGCTCTTTATCAAATAAACATCGTTTGCTTGACAATTTGGACAGTGCCAAACAGAGTGACTTGACTTGCGTTTGAAACGATCAATACCAACTAATGAAAAGTAAATATCTTTTTCTTTTATTCTTGTATTGACTTACAAGTAAAACAAAAAAACATAGTGAAATAAATTTAAAAAAGAAAAAAAAAAAAAAGAGAGAAACAAATAAAACTGATATGCAAGCTAAAAATACGTCATGATTGTCGTGCCTGATTAAAGCTTGGCAAGCTACACTTGGAATAACGTTACACATTAGAGTGGAAATAAAATGACTTTTTTTCTTTTCTTTATGTAAAATGATTAGTATAAGGACAATGATAGGATGAAAGAAAAAAAGTATATGTTTAGTTAGTAGGGATACCAGCATATTCATCAAAGCCTAAAGCCAAGTTCAAGTTCTATTGTTCAAAAAAAAAAAAAAGAGTTGAGTATGGATAAGTTGAAATAGACATCATGTTACCTGAACAGCTTGAGTGGCAGCACCCTTTAATAAGTTATCCAAAGTAGTAGTAATGACAGCACGACGGCCTTCAGGATGGACATTAAATCCACCAATACGGACGCAGTGCTTACCAGCATTATCACGAACAAGAGGTTCACCTGATTCTAAGACTTGAACAAGTCGTTCACCTTGATAAAATTCCTTAAAGACAGACTTGATATCTTCACTCGACATGGACTTGGCCAAAGGAACATTCACAGTCAATGCAATACCCTGGAACCAAGAAGCAACATGAGGAATAAAGTTAACAGAGGTTCCAAGTTGGTATGAGACTTCACGTTCATGAATATGGTTTGTCAAAGAATAAGGAACAATATTGTCCTTCAAGAAAGCGGGATCGTTTTTAGGAGAAGGCTTAGTACCAGCACCAGAGTAGCCAGAGACACCGAAAACGGTAGGCGCAGATTGCTTATCTAAGAAAGGAACAAGGGGACGAAGAGACATTTGTGCACCCGTAGCATAACAACCAGGATTGGCTACACGGGTAGCACCCTTGAGATTGTCACGGTTGAATTCAGGAAGACCGTAAGTCCAGGTAGTATCGAAACGATAATCAGCACTCAAGTCAACCAACACCTTTTCTGAAGATTGACCAGACTTGACATCTTCATTCACTTGCTATACATTACATGTTTGAATTCGATATACACACCCTTGTCTTTGCTTACCTTCACAAATGGAGTACAAACGCCATTGGGCAAAGCTAAAACCCATGCATCCACTTCTTCTTGAGCTTTAAGATCTTGAGGCTTTAAGTTGACATAGGTTAAATTGGATTTGGTATAACCTTCAAGAGGCTTTCCTTCTAATTCGCGAGAACTGACATGAGTCAAGTTCAAGTTGGGGTGAGCATTGATCAAGTTGATCAATTCACGACCTGTGTAACCACGAGCACCAATCAAACCAACATTTTTGGGACCTGTAGCACTGGCGAAACCGCGACGAGACATGTAATGAAAGTTGTTGCGACGGTAGGTAGAGAAAGAGCGAGTGCCAGAAGGAACAGAAGCTTTCTTGCTGCTGATGTCATTGAGAGTTTGCTTGATCTTTTCAGTGTCATCAATACCATAGAAGAAAGTAGTAGATCCATCTTGAGCGTTCTTGAGAGAACCATCAGCACGTTCAAAGTACCAAGAGCGATCGAGACTACCTTCCTTGTTAGAAGCATCAACGCTCCAAGTCAAACTATCGTAGTCCTTACGGATAGAAGTCCACAGGTTTTCAGGAACGTCGTTCAAGACAGCAGTCTTGGTGGCCAAGAGCTTTTCGAGGACAGCAGGCTTAGAAGGATCTTGAGGGTCCTTGGTGACAATAGCCAAGATTTGTCCAGGTTCATCAGTGTAAATGCTGACATTCTTGTTTTGAAGAGAACGAAGGTAACTAGCAACGGAGTTCTTGCCGGATTGAATAGCGGAATCTTCAGCTTCCATAATACGACGAATCTTGTCAGTATCAACTTGTTCGAGTTGATCATACTTGAAGAGCTTGTGACCACGGCGGATTAAAGTTCCAGCACCAGAATCAGTGAACAATTCCTTGTGAAGATGGCCAGCAGAAATAATGGCAACGGATGAGGATCTTGGGAGACCATCCAAAAGTTCTTTACATTGCTTGATCTTGAGCTTAGTACCATATTTGACCCAAGATTCCTTGAGAAGATCTTCATATTCCTATAGATAAACTAAGTATATCCCTCTTCCTTTATCGACCTTACCTCATCCAAATTGATAGTTTGAATCTTCTTACCAGTAACACCATGGTAAAGACCATTCTTTTCATTCAAAAAGATAATCTTCAAGGGTTCCAAAACAGTAGCTAATTCAGCAGCAGCAACATCAGCATTGACATTCAAGATTTGACCCGTAGGAGTTTCAGCAAGCGAGGTCAAGATAGGAAGAGCACCAGCACGAATAGAGGATTCGATCACTTCCTTATTGACGCCAGTGATCTTACCAACATAGCCATATTTATCCTTATCAAGATAATCAGCAATAAAAACGCCTCCAGGAAGAGGTCTAGCTCTAGTACCGTGGCGCTCAAGAGCATCCACAAGCTTCAAATTCTCGGCCATAAACACTTTACGAGCAATTTCCAATGTTTGAGGATCAGTAATACGAATACCCTCTTCATATTGAGGCTCGATTTGTGCGTCTTCCAATAAACGGTTCAATTGAGGACCAGCGCCGTGAAGCACAATAGGGTAGAGACCAACTCTGTTCAAAAAGGTCAAGGCAGAAGCAAGTGTTTCAAGTTCATCTGTCAAGACAGCACCACCCACCTTGATGACAGCAAATTTTTGAGACTCGACAGACGAGAAATGGCGAAGATATTGTTCGACTTCTTTGCGAGAACCAATATTGTACAAGAGTTTGGTAATGGTTTCCTGTTACAAAAAAAAAAAAAAAAGTTTAATGCTTCTATTCTATTTGACACTGGCTTTAAAAAGAATAGATTATCTTATTCTTATCTGTTTTTTTAACTAACCTTTTCAGCAGAAGCATTTGTGTTGGTGTATTGACGTCTTTGCTTTAATTGTTGTTGTGTGGGAGCAAGAACAACAGGTCTACTGATAGCTGATCTCAAAGCAACACGGGAAACTGTTCCTGACAAGGCTGATTTTCGAGCAATGGAAAGCATTTTCTTTTTACAATAAACTTTCTAGACAAGAAAAAAAAAAGATAAAGAGTCTAGTTCGGGAATGTACACAAAGAAGTGGAAAAGAAGAGGAAAAGAAAACTCAATCTGGTCAAGTTAAATGCAAACAGATGAAATCAAACTCATCCGCCTGTCATAACACTGTGACTTGTCTATGTCGGACTTATGAAATACACACTGAATATGACTCACAATAGCTAACTCTTTTGACAACCTTGATGCCTTATGAAAGGAGAAAAAAATTTTTTTTTCTTATCGCCTCGTCAAGAGCATGTATTAACGTATTTGACACATCATTATGTAAACAGTTTAAATCTATGTGAATTTGCTTCTAATTGTATTTGAGAACTATTTGAGAATGTCAATTTTTACCTGGATCAGAAAGGATAATACCCCCTTTTTTAATGCATTGAATTATATTTTGTTTATTGCGATTGGTTTGTTAATCACTCATTGCTCTAAAGATAACCAAGCTGGCTGACAAAAAAAACACACTGTGAAATTTACAAAACCATCGAATTAAAGCTTGAGAGCAAACAAACAAAATAAGCAAGGAAAATTAATAGCTCGCACAATGCGTACTTGATGCTGATTCTCGTTGAGTCATGAATCGAATATAAGCCATCTTCTTCCACACCTTTTCTCAGCACGATTCAGGAATGACTACAAATAGGTGTTTGTCTCCAAACTAGATGAAGGTTAGACAACCTCTTTGTGTCTTTTTATTTATATATATTCTCTCTAGCAATAAAGCCATCCTATTTGAATGCTGTTGATTAGTTTCTTCTTTGCTTTGCACTTCACTTTATTTATGCATTTGAAAAAACAATCATTACATACATAAAGAAGTGTATAGAGTACTTTCTTTAATATGACAAAACAGCCCCGTTCAAGAAAAAAAACTATACAAAGGGGTTGTTTCTGAAGAGTATTCAAATTAACTTCTTCCGGGCCTATTGATATTATACTAGTTAGATGTGAATGTAAGCTCGGATCTGATCCTTTTGCCTAGAAAGGAGAGAGTAGGGATGATGGAGACTGTTCGCAGTCGTTGACATAGACAAAGGGCCAACGTGTCCCTTTCCAGATAACTAGGGATGATGATAACAATTGACTTTGTTATGCATGAAATAAAATGTTGGACTGCTTTCTTATGTAACATCAACTTGTACATGACTTTCCAATTGATTATATTCTCGCCTCAGGCACTAAGAGTCACATCAATAACTATATCATCTTTTGCTGACTTGATCAACGAAACAGTAGAAAATAACACACAAAGACTGCTTTGGTTAAACAGTGGAAAAGACTTGACCATATTGACATTTGATATGTTTTTTATATATTTTGTTTTGCAGAGTCAACCTGTCACAAATGTATTTTTATATGTTGTACTCAAAAAAATAAGCTTATATTTGGTAAAAAAACTTGATTGGTTGCCTATTCTCCTGATCAGGGCAAAATAATTAAGATACATGTAGAACATTTAATACAAAACACCTTTCAGTTTTTTCTTTTGCAATAAAAAACTGTTCGTAGATGAAGCAATATCAAGAACAAGTAGATATCATGTGGTTATTTACTGAATCTCAAGTCAGTTTCTTTAAGATTAATAAATGTGAGAGAAAAGGCTCATTAAAAGAGCCTAGTCTTGATAGACAGTGCTTTGAACACAAGCACCAAAACAGTGCCTAAAAGTCAACAGACCTCTTGACTTTGTGATACCTCGCTTTGATAAAAACAATAGTGTCATTCATTCGCAACCTTCAAAGAAAAAAAACTGCTGTCTTATTGGTACCAATGAAATTAAAATTTGGGTAACACACAAAGACCTTTTATGGTATTCAACAAACAAAAGAAAAAAACATCAGGCCATCGAATTGCTTTATGGTTCGATGAGTCTTCCCATTGTTTTGTAAAGCAAACAGACATTTTATCAGGCACCGTATGAATTTTGTGGTGTGATTTTTTTCAACTGTGTATGTATAAAAAGAATTAATGTTCTGATTGTTTCTATTTTATCATTATCATTAAACAATCACAATACAAATGACTGCTCTCTCTAGTTTCCTCAAAGCCTCCAAGAAGCCTGAAGTTTATCCCATTATTGGTATTCTAAGCATTGCTCTCTCTGGTGCTGCTTTCTTTGGTATCCATGCTATCAGAGCTCCTGATGTTGTCTGGAACCACCAAAAGAATCCTCATCCATGGCAAGAAATCAAAGATGGTGAACAAGTCAAGCTGATCACTTTAAATCAAAAATACAACAACCGTTGGGAACGCTCAAAGTGGTAAACTTCTCATGGCCATAATCTCGTATAAAAAACAACAATATTTCATATTCCAAACACCCACTTTACTTGTATAATTATAATCTATCTTATGTATTTTTACTAGAAATAAAGCAGTTTCTGCCTATTTTGTACCAATTTCTTTAATACTTGTGACACCTGAAATTCTAATTGTTTCCCGCAACTTATTTCTGCGGTCTGAAAGTAATTCATCAAGTTTATTATAGCATAACACAACAATGGAAAAAACTATATAAAGACACAAGTGTCTGCATTGGGATATTCTTGTAATGAAAACGGGGTCACAAACATTTTATCTCACCATACTTTTTTTTTCTTTCTTTCTTTTTCTCTTATATATACTTTGAGAACAAGCACCATGCTGCGCATTGCAGGGCTCTTTAACACAACAGTAAAGACTTTACCTTCTGTTCACCCAAGTAACTATTGCTTAAAACACGCACTTTTTTAATTATTATTATTTGCTGATAACAAACGACTAGTTCGCCATAAACACATTTTCATCAATACAAGCAGTTATTTATGGCGCGCTTTTAGTACAACAGCGAATGGAAATGATGAAAAAGTAATTCGCTCGAGAAGAGCATTATTTTATGGTACAGTATACTTATTCTCTTTATGATATATACTAAATCATGCATTCTTGAAAAAAAAAAAAGTTCCCGGGAGTGATGAGAGAAAAATTCATAAATCAATCAGTGTTGGAGCAGACTGTATTGTATATGACCTTGAGGATAGTGTAACAGCAAGCAAGAAGGGTACAGCAAGACATATGGTGATTGATGCTTTGGAAGTAAGTACAATGGCAATACAAACTTGAGCTTATATGCATCGTAGGCTTCAGAGCACGGTAAAGCTGAGAAGGCTGTCAGAATTAATGCTGTTGGCTCAGGCAAGTAACGTAATAAGGGAAAAACAAAGAATTACTCACACTCTTTATAGGACACGAGTTGGATGATCTTAATGTGATTGTAAGCACCATTTCAACAGAATGATGTCATTTAAAATTTTATACAGCTCCATTCAAACAGGCTGCAAGCAATTGTAATTCCCAAAGTACAGAGTGCAAAAGATATTCAATTTGTTAGTAGAATGATTGACTCTGTTGCTGTTGAAACACAGTAAGTAAGAGCAAAACAGAAATGACATGAACTTATGCGGATTAGACGAGAGCGTATTCGATTGATTGCATCTATTGAAAGCGCTCTTGGTTTGATGAACATTAAGGAAATTGTTACAGCTGATCCTCGCTTAGATGCTTTGATAGTAAATACACACAATAAGAAGAGAACTACATGGACTAATTACAAGCCTAGTTCGCTGCTGAGGATTATTGTGCTGATTTAGGACTTATTCGTACTAAAACAAGAGAAGAGATGTTGTTTGCTCGTCAATGGATTGTAAACGCTGCTGCTGCTTATGGATTGCAAGCTATTGATTTGGCAAGTAAATTAGACAAGTAAATGCTTACTAATACAAAAATCTAGGTTTGTGTGGACTATCAGGATCAAGGTATTCTTGCTGAAGAATGCAGAGAAGGCAGAGAATTTGGATTTGCAGGAAAGCAGGCAATTCACCCAGATCAAATCGAGACTATTCAGAGAATGTTCTTGCCTGATCCCTCAGGTAACACGTAATAACATAATGCTCGGTATTCACGATTCAATAGAACTTGACAGGGCAGTTCGTATTTTACAAGGACATGAAGCCAACACACAAAAAGGAATTGGTGCATTTAATCTAGATGGAAAAATGCAAGTAAACCATAAACGTATTTTTTCTAAAGTGTTTTATAGGATTGATATGCCTGTTGTTAAATGGGCAGAAAAAGTCATTGCTAGGGCCAATGCTGGTGGGATGCCAATACCTGAACACAATACAAGCACAAACACCTCCACACCTTCAACAAAAACTGAGAAAAAGAAATAAATCCCGACATATTTTCTCACGATGTGTACATATAAATTGTCTCTGTCTTTCTCTTTGTTTTTCTCACACTATGTTCACTCGACGTGTTCTTCAATACGCTGCTCGTCGTTCTATTTCTACTTCTCCTACTAAAGAAGCATTTCTTGAACATGTAGAAGGCGGTATTTCTGTTCTGAATTTAAATCGTCCATCATCCCGAAATGCATTGTCTGTGAATTTGGTTAATGAATTTAGAGAAGCCTTGACGAGTGTTCGATTTTCAAAGTAGGTGTCCTGTGATACAAAGTATAGGCTAAAATAACTGGATATAGTGAGTCTCGTGTATTGATTATCAAAAGTGCTGTTCCTGGCGCTTTTTGTTCTGGTGCAGATTTGAAGGTAAAGAATACTCTGAGTTTTCGGGATGCTGATTTAATTTTGTACTCAGGAACGCGCTACCATGACTCCTTTACAAGTGACTCAATTTTTATATAACTTGAGGCAGGCTTATAGAGAACTAGAGGTAAGCATATTGCACTATTCTACCTGTGTGTAACTTTTATAAAAAGACACTCCCAATTCCAACAATTGCAGCTATTGATGGTCCTGCTTTTGGTGGTGGATTAGAAATGACATTGTCTTGCGATCTCCGTATAGCAGGTAAGTAAATTATAGTAAATCAATTGTATATTCATGCTTAATAGGTCCTAATGCTAAGATGGGGTTGACCGAAACAAAGTTGGCCATCATTCCAGGGTAAGATATACCTGCAGAAAATAAGATGATTGACATGAATTTTATGGCTAGTGCAGGAGGAACTCAAAGACTGCCTCGACTTATTGGCATTCCTAAAGCCAAGGAATTGATCTTTACAGGTGAAATCATGGATGCTAACAAAGCAAAAGAATATGGCGTGGTCAATCATTCTGCAGAAGATAGCGCATTTGAAAAATCAATGGAGATTGCCAAATCTATTTTGCCTCAAGGCCCTATTGCTATTAAGATGGCCAAATTAGCTATTGATCGTGGTGCGCACTTGGACATGTAAGTATATATATAAAAAAAGGAAGAATCAATCACTAACAAATCAATAATAGGGATTCTGGATTAGAAGTAGAGCAGTCTTATTATGCTCAGGTGATCCCAACCGAAGACAGGTTAGAAGGTCTCAAAGCCTTCAAAGAAAAAAGAAACCCCGTATATAAGGGGCGTTAACGAATAGGGAAAATGTTGTTCCCGGAAAAAAGAAATATGCATATCATGTCCTATTTTAAAACAAGATATGGTTTTGCAATACTCATGAATTCAATACTTTATATGAATTAAAAAGTCAAAGCAAATAAAAGGCATTTAATATTATGCTGACGAAAGAATTGTTTATGCGCTTATTTGATATTGATTCTTAGACCCTATGATGACAAATTGGTTATTATTAAGTCCGCTTATTTAAGCATGACAAATACTAAGAGACAAAAAAAAAAAGGATCTATAAATGTTAACTGATCAAACATAAACATATAAAAGAAACAACATCCTTTTTTTTTGTCGTTATTCTTCATTTAACTCATTATGACTCAATTCATCTTTAATCCTATCAAGATCGGTAAACTTCAACTTAAACACCGTGTTGTGCTTGCTCCCTTGACTCGTTTTAGAGCTACTCTTGAAGCTGTTCCCACTGATCTTCAAGTCGAATATTACAAACAAAGAGCATCTGAGGGAGGTCTTTTGATCACAGAAGCTACGTTCATTACACGCCTTGCTGGTAGTTACAAGCATGCTCCTGGTATCTACACCAAAGAACAAATCGAAGGTTGGAGAAAGGTAACAAATGCTGTTCATAAAAAAAAGGGCTATATTTATTTGCAACTCTGGCATATCGGTCGTGCTGGTTCCAAGCATCTGAATCCTAATGGCGAGCAAATTGTATCTGCTTCTGATATTCCTATCTCAGGTCTGAATGAAGAAGGCAATGCCTATGAGGTCCCGCGTCCTCTTAGTGTTGAAGAGATCAAGTCTATTGTTCAAGATTATCGTCAAGCTGCTCTTAATGCCATGGAGGCTGGTTTTGATGGCGTTGAAGTTCATAGTGCTAATGGTTATCTTCTTGATCAGTTCATCAATTCAAACTCTAATAAGCGTACAGACGAGTATGGTGGTTCTGTTGGAAATAGAGCTCGATTCCCTCTTGAAGTTCTTGATGCTGTTGTTGACGCTGTCGGTGCTGAAAGAGCTGCTATCCGTTTCTCTCCTGGCAACGCCTACCAAGACATGTTTGATGAAGATCCTGTCACCACATGGGGCTATATCGCAAATCAAGTTCAAAAGAAACACCCCAATCTGTCTTATATGCACTTTATTGAAGCAAGATCTAAGGTTCACGGAACAAACATGGTCAATACAGTGGATAGTCTTCAGTCTTATCGTGATATTTGGAAAGGTCCTTTTATTTCTGCAAGTGGTTTTTCTACTGCCACAAGTCATGCTATTGAACTTGCTGAAAAGACGGGTAATTTGGTTGCATTTGGTCGTGCTTTTATCGCAAACCCTGATCTTCCAGAACGTCTTCGTCATGGATGGGAGCTAAACAAGTATAATAGGGCCACTTTCTATAGACACGATGCTATTGGATATACAGACTATCCTTTCTATCATGACATTAAATAAACTTCTTAGACGACATTTACACCAATTGATTAAAAAATCATACTTTCTTTTTTTAAACTAGTTATATATATATATTGGTTTAGAACTTGTTATGTGATTCTTTTTAAACCTAAGCAACTCATTTGCTGTCAATTGGATTTGTTTTTAGCATAAGCAATGCATCAATATGAGCCATTGCACCTATCAGCTATCTAGTGAGTCTTTTACATTGTATTTTTTTTTTTTTTTTTTTTTTTTTTTGTAAGGGAGACTTGCTCCAATTTTATTTAAAGTCCTTTAGACGTCAAAAGAGTGGAAGAAAAGACTGTGGTATTATAAGAACTAGACTAAGGAAAGGGAAATGAGCCTGTGGTAGAAGAAATTGAGAAAAGAATAAGAGTTTAGGAGAGCTTGATAGATACTTGAAATGGAGAGAACATCATGAGTAGTGAGAGAGGAACTGGAAAGGAAAGCGGAGGAGAGAATTTACGGTTCATAATCAAGACGGGATTGATCATGCAGCTTATTTGCTAAGCGGGAAACCGTCTTGGTTATAGTTTTGGAGAGGAATGGGTTTTCAGAAAAAACAGATTGCCAGTGAGCTTGCCAGAGGGCTAGAGCAGTGCATGCAAAGATTTGGAAGGTACTTAAGACTTGTCAAAACAGCTTCGAATCCAAAGGGTATCATTCATGAAAATATTAAACCTGACAACTCTTTGAGCTTCTTTTTGGCAACGCAAGACTAAAAATAGAGCTATTGACAAGCTAAAATACTCAAAATGAGCGAAAGACGCTCTAGTTTATGATCAACGTGTTTGTTTGCTAATTGTACTATAGAGATAATGCGATATGACCTAAAAACCTCACAAGCATTTTTGCGTATTTGCTTCATTTTTAACTATTAAATATGCTATGTTATCTACATCAATAGACTTATAAAGCAAAACACTACAACTTTTATCACTACTCAAAAGCTATAAAGCTGAGTTTTTAGGTTGTTCTAAGCAAAAGCTCGATTTGGATGCGGCGGAAGACAGAAGTGATTTGCTTTCACTTTTAATATCCGCTATTTGCCATCAAGTATGTCCTAGGTTCATTTACTCCACATTCACATTACAGATAGACCGTATCCTAGTTTCCTTGTGTCCTATATCACTCCAAATATTACATGATGTTCTAAAAAATCTCATAGATAGCAAGTTCTATAGGGTGTCTGGAACAAAAATGGTCAAAACACAGCTTAAATGCACCAACCTTAATGTGCCATTACTTGACAACCAGATTACCAAAACGGCTTCTTTTAATTTAAAACATGTTCTTTATATCCAAGGAGTCGAATGATACCATTGATTTGACTTCTAAATGAAATTCATTTTTTGACCCATGGGGGATCTACGGAGGTTCGTGAAGATGAAAAAAAAAGTTCGAGAATTTTTAGAATGACCAATGTAGACCTGATCCAACCGAAATGAGGTGGGTCCATGTCTAGGTACTTCTATCAAAAAGAAAGCGAGTCTAATAAGACGAAATCATTGAGTCAATTGAGCATCGCGTTTAAATTTGCTGAAAACGGCATAAAGACGCAGTTTTATGGCTTTGATGTAGTGACAAAAATTGTAGGTCGTTGCTTTATGAGTCTACTAGTCTAAATGAAGCATTAGATTTACTGGTAAAATGCTGAGGGACTAAGCAAAAAAGAAAATGAGGCTTTTTGCTTCTATCATATCATTTTCAGAGTACAATTAGCAAACAAACACATTTGTCAAAAACTGGAGTATTTGGCACTCATTTTAAGTATTTGAGTTCGTCAATAGCTCTATTTCTTGTTCTTTAGTGTTGAAAAGAAGCTCAAAGAGTTGCTAACTTGACAATTTTAATGAATAGTACTCTCAGGTTTTGGCCATTTTTTACAAATCGCTTTTTTTTCCATGTCAACTCCAAAAGTGCCATATATGATATTGAGCATTGTTTGTAGATATTCAGAGTGACTCTTGGGGGCATAAACCGGCTAAAAACTCGTTTTGGATGGTTCTGGAGTCCCTCACATTTGCTTGTTCTTTGATGAGTTTAATTTTATAAGTCAATTTCAATCACAAAGTCTCAGGGTCAAGAAGCACGCGAGACATATTATGCATTATTAAGGAGGCATTACCAGACCAATTATATCGAGAAATACAATGTATTTTGTTTTTGATTCGTCTAGTGAATGCCTTCGGTTTCGCTCTCGGCAAGAAGTTCCTCGTTTTGAATCGGCCACCTACCGCGCTTTACTACACTTTCGTCAAAAAAAGCTCTTCCTCAATCCCTTTGTTCTGTCACTCTTTTCTCCTGCTCCTCGTATTTCTTCCTTTTCTATTCTTCCTTCAATCTCTCACATTAGTCCCACTGATTTACAGACATTCATTTCAACCCTTACATACTCTCAATTCCCCATTACATCTTCCACTCATTCTTATCGTAAATTAGACCATAGCTCCTTCCCTCCTATACCGCCTGATCCCCGCCTATCGCCTAACTGGAAACGCTTTTGGTCTCTCAAGATCCCTCTCCCTGCTCGCAATGTCCTCTACAGGATGCTTCACAACAAAGTCAACAACCGTTTTCACCTACATCGTCTTATGCTCCATACAGTTCCTAATAACTTTTGTATCCACTGTCCTTCAAATCTCATTGCTTCCATTGATACCCTTGATCACTTTTATTTCCTCTGCCCTACCAAGTATGGTGTTTGGTCTCATGTCTTCTCCAAGTACATTAATTCCAACATCCGTGCACCTTCGGTCAATCTCCTACGTCAAGTCCTCCTCCTTCGGGTTGTTATCCCTCGTGTTTCTCTCCTCCATTTTCCTTCCTTAAGTACCTTCCAAATCTTTGCATGCACTGCTCTAGCCCTCTGGCAAGCTCACTGGCAATCTGTTTTTTCTGAAAACCCATTCCTCTCCAAAACTATAACCAAGACGGTTTCCCGCTTAGCAAATAAGCTGCATGATCAATCCCGTCTTGATTATGAACCGTAAATTCTCTCCTCCGCTTTCCTTTCCAGTTCCTCTCTCACTACTCATGATGTTCTCTCCATTTCAAGTATCTATCAAGCTCTCCTAAACTCTTATTCTTTTCTCAATTTCTTCTACCACAGGCTCATTTCCCTTTCCTTAGTCTAGTTCTTATAATACCACAGTCTTTTCTTCCACTCTTTTGACGTCTAAAGGACTTTAAATAAAATTGGAGCAAGTCTCCCTTACAAGAAAAATGTTTTGACAAGTCGCTTTTTTTTTGTCTAAATCAACTCAAAAGACACTGTGAATGTTTGTGAACATTGTTTGGAAAAACTATGCTATAAAAGTTATTCCTTGCTCCTTTTTCATTCTCTCTATTCATTAAATAAAGACAAAACATATACTAAAGTGCTGAAATAATGAATAATGAATCCATTAGGATAATTACATGCATGTCATTTTGTTATTCATTGTCTTTCATAGCTTAAACATCTTGGTAATCTTCATCTGCTAAAATCTCAATACGTCCATCTTCTTCGTCGTCATCACTTGAAACATCTCTGTGCTGTGTCTTTTGTTCTATCACATCTTCATCCTCTAAAAAGTCACTTAGATCTTGATGATCTTCTAATTTAAGTTGTTCCAGTGTAGTTGTAGGCACAGTGGTTGATGTTTGATAGTCTATGAAATCCCTATAAGAAGCTGCTTATGTTCATCATGACCTTACTTGAATACAAAGAAGACACTTTGGTCTCTCTTCTTTGCCTATAGTCTTCTAATTCAGCATTGAAATTAGCTTCATACAATTCGAGCCTCTTTTTTTGCTGAATATGATCGTATTCTTCATACTGTTGTCTAAGTGTATTTTCTTTCTCACGCAATGCTTGTCTTTTAAGAGCGATTTCGGCTTCAAGTTGTTGTTCTTGTTCTTGTTTCCACAATTCAAATTGTTGCATTTCATGTTCTATTGACATGGCATCTATCTTTTCTTCCAGTTGTGATAGTGTATGCATCAGAGTGACTACATACAGAAATTGAGCAACTAGCTTTCTTGCATCTGGTTGAATTACCTGCAGAACTCTGTAATGCATCCAAATGATGGTGCATCTCTTGAATATCGCTGGATACATGGCTTATCTGATCACAGGCATGATGATGTAATTCACTTATGCCTAATAACTGCCTTGATAAACGATCTGCTTTCTATTATGTATCAGTCGATATCCATACAAAAGTACATTACTTGAGCCTTTTTAAAGTTTTCTTGGTTAGTGTTGTGTATAGTGTCCCAGCCTTGTTGAATGTGATGGATTAATTGACCTGTTGCTTCAAGTTCCAAAAGAGAAGGTGTCTTTGGTTTCGGTGAAATGTGACCAGATACTGGATCACTTTGTACAAAGCAGTAAGCAACCTCATGTGTGTATGTATATACTTCTTACTTTGCATCTGGACGATTCAATAGGATTTGATTCAAGTTTTGAAATTCGTTTCGAATAGCTTCTAATCTGGATCAAGTCAGATACCATCGGTTATTCTATCCTACCTCTCTGTGCCTATTCTGTTCCATTCTGTATCATTTAGTCTAAACTAAATATCAGTTTATCGAACTCGAGTCAAGTTGTTTACCCAACAGATTCTGTTATGGAACGTATATTCAATGACGCATTAGGAAAAATATTCTTCAATTGTTGAAACATAAAGAGAAATTAAAAAAAAAAAACGCGTCAGATTTATTATTAACATGTCATGCTATGCAAAGAATATACACAATGGAGAGGGGGGGGTATTTGAACATATACATATAGAGTTAAAGTGTTAGCTACTCTTTGTTCTTGGTAGGAAAGCGAGGAGGAGAAAGACTTCGCATAAGGCGTATTTTGCGTGGTTTGTTATTTTTGATGACAATCACTTTCTTTTTAGCTGGATAGTCTTCAACATCTGATAAATCATGAGCAAGATAAATTTCAGCTAAGGGTTGTCTTTCTTCAATTTCATTGTTTTCATTAAGAGGATAAATACGTTTTGATGATAATTGACGAGCCATGTGCATAGGTGTGGGTTGATTTTCTTCGTCAGGTTGATTTGTTACTTGTTGTATGTTGCTAGGTACACAAGAAGGATCTTGGTTGTCATGGTAAATGCATGACAACCAATCATCTGTCGCATCATAGACATCATCTTCCATAGTATCTTCTTGCTGGTCAAAGATAGATTGGGTTGTCATCATACAATCAGATGCGTTTATGCTGTATAAATCAGACGAGAATAAATCATCGTTATCAGATTCATCATCATCATTGTCTTCAGCACAAGAAATAGGGCTTGATTGCTAATAAGGAGAACAATGAATATTATTTTCTTTGTGATTTTTTCTTACCTTTGTTTTATACATACTAATCTTTTCAGGGCCAATCATCATAGTAAGATTAGGATGACCTGAATTCAACTCTTCTTCATACATTTTACGCATCAATCTCTCTTGAAAAGAAGTAGTGCTTAATTCAAATCGTTGTGAAGGACGAATACGAGAAAGACCATTGGATTGAGAATTAATCGTCATCCTGGATAGAAACGAAGAAGGTGTATAAGGTATTTTATCTTCAGTGTGATTTGACATGATTCAAGAAGAAATAAGAAAGAAAAAAAAAGACCAAAAAAAAATATTCATGGGAAAGTCATGACATCAAATCGAATTCAAAGACCGCTTATGCCATTGTTTTTCTGTGCTGTGACAATGAAGAGAGAATTCTATTGCTGACACAAACAACTGAGAATTAAAATCCTGAATACAGTGAAGCAGATTTACTTCCTTACGTGAAAAGTGAATACCACCTAAATACGACCTAGCTTAATCACGAGAAATACCACTTCTTTATTTGACTAACAGAAAAGAAATATTTTATTTGGTTGCTGTAACACTTCTCGTCTTCATTCTGATGATACTCATGAGGTGTTTTCCTTTTACTAAGTCTTGTTGGTATGAAGAAAGGTGTTATTATAGGTCTTGGTGATCATGCTGGGCTATCGACAATTTTACAATGGGAAGTAGAGCAATGCGCTTAAGTTTATTAAGTGGAGATCACATGATATCACGAGTAGTGAGATAGAGGGAAAGAGGACAGTGCAAAATGCCCTTCTTAACGAAGGATTCAGACGTAGCTGAAGTATACAAGCAGCAACGTAGGAGTCTTTCAAGGAAACCACTGATTCTTGAGAGTAGAAGACCTCGGCTTCGTCCATAATGAAAATTAATTGGCTCATAGATCGCTACTATCTGCCTCAGACTACAAGAGTATCACAAATATTGAATGGGGGTTACCACTGGACTACTGCAAAGTTTTCTACACATTCACAATCATGTAATATGTAACTGCTTCAACTGTACATAGTAATATATCAATAATATATGTCACTTGCTATAGGATTTTGGATAAAACGATATTTGGCAGAAAGTTTTTAACCTTTTAGTCCTACAAAAAAAAACTATATAAATATCGTGTAGAAATGAATTGAAATTAAAAAAATAAATAAGGAATTATGGCAGAAACAAAGGTCCAAGCTCTTTGCTAATCTTACCATGTAAATAGTCTAAGCTGGTCAATTGGTTATGCAACGATAAATTTAGTATTTGATAATGCATTATTCCTTTCTTTGCCAATCACAGTACAACTACTCTTTAGGTTTTTATTCACAACTGAATACGAGACATATACTCAAAGGCTACTTGATAAGGGTCTTCAGCTTTATTCTGAAGATAGTATCAGTGATCTTTTAGGAAGGTGACATTTTTTTTGTTACGGACATTCAATTTGCTCAAAGTAGCAATAGTTACTGTGTTTCGTGTTGCTCTTATTTTTTATTTTCATCTGATGAATCCCTACCACACACAACCAGGACTGCCTCGTATGGCATCTCCTATGGGAGCGCCTTATTCTCCTCCTCAAACCAGCCATAAGAAATCAAAACGCCATTATCCCACTTTAGGACAAGAGACAGTGTCTGGAAACCAAGGATATCCTTCTCCAGTTCAACACACTCCGCCTCCCGTTTATAATCAAGTGCTGAATGGTATGTCTCAGATGAATGTAGGATCTGCTCAGCAACAAGATGTACCTTTGGTTGGTCAACCACCTCTTATTCAAGACCTTATTGAAAAGACACCATCACCTTCTATTCCCTCGAATGTAAGTGGTTTATTGTTTTGGACATGTCTTGATTCCCTTTATAGTTAACAGCTACTGGATCCACCATGGCACAAGTGGATCGTCGATTGAAACATGCTACCGTGCATGCTTTTCCTTCTTCGCATGCCTTGGCCAAGAAGTCCAAAATACCACTTGCTTTGATTTTGCAACCCTATCTAGAGGTAAGATTAAGCTTAAAAGAGTAATGTATTGAACCCATGCTAGTCTCAAGTCCCTGTTGTGCCTGATACAACAGTGTCCCGTTGTTCTCGTTGTAAGACCTACATCAATCCTTTTGTTCAATTCTCAGGAGGTGCATTACAATGGACATGTAATATGTGTGGCATGAATAACGATGGTAAGTAAAAGAACGATACTACCACTACTAAACCTGGTAAAAGTACCTCAATCGTTTGACTGGGATATCTTGACACAACAACAGACAGATCGATACAGTCGCCCTGAACTCAACTATGGCTGTGTGGATTTCATGGCATCAACAGACTATATTGTACGTCCTCCTCAACCACCTGTGTATGTGTTTGTGATTGATACTTCATTTCAAGCTGTTCAGTCAGGCATGATTCGTGTGGTAGCCGATGCGATTCTTGCTTCGCTCGACAAGATACCAAATGAAGATGGACGTACAAAAGTAGGGTTTATTACTGTGGATAATGCAGTTGGATTTCATAAACTGTCAGGGGATGAGCCCGAGATTCTGGTTGTAGGGGATTTGAATGATATCTATCTACCTCGGTCCTTATCTGATTTGATGGTCCATTTGGCAGAGAGTCGAAAAGTAGTTGAGGATTTGTTGGCTAAGATGAAGACCATGTATACACATACACATACTCCCTCCAATTGTTTAGGGTCTGCATTACAAGCAGCACGAAAACTATTGGTAAAGTGTTGATAGAATCGATCCAGATGGAACTCATAAGATATAGGCTCCTACAGGTGGTAAAATAGTGTGCTTTCAAGCAAGTGTGCCTACCGTTGGTGAAGGTATTATGCAGCCCAAACAAGGCATGATTTCTGTAGATGCACCCATCATGACTGCCTCGAGTTCATTCTACAAGACATTGGCAGCTGAATGTACTAAACTCCAGATCTGTGCAGACATGTTTGTGTTTGGCAACACGAATGCCAATGCGGATCTCACCACCCTGAATGTGATGCCTCGTTTTACAGGTGGTCAAACCCACTTTTATCCTGGATTTACTGCTGCCAATCAAACAGCCTGCTTAAGACTGAAGCAAGAGGTGATCCGTCTATTGGCTCAACAGATGGGATTGGAAGCTGTGATGCGTACCCGTTGTTCAGAAGGGATTGTGTGTCATGCCTTCTTTGGTAATTGCACAACGCGCGTGCCTGATATCATGGCATTACCCAATGTTCCATGTGATCAGTCCTATTGTGTTGAGCTCCTGATGGAACAGGACATCCCATCTAGCCATGTCTATTTCCAGACAGCCTTGTTGCACACCACCAGTACAGGTGAGCGTCGTATTCGTGTCATGAATCTATGTTTGCCTGTCACTCAGAGTGCATCTGAACTCTTTAGCTCTGTGGATCAAGTAGCTGTCGCACGTACGCTCTGTCATCAAGCGATCGATAAGGCGGCTCAAGGGAAATTAAAAGACGGCAGAGATTATCTCGCGAATCGCACCATCGAGGTCTGTCAAGCCTATCGTCAACAGGTGCTTGGGTCTACCACCACTACTCAGTTATCTATTTGTCGTTCTCTGAGCGTGTTTCCTCTGTTGATCCTTGGTATTCTCAAGACACCTGCATTTCATGATGCCCCAGTGCCTGCTGATCTACGTGCTCAATCAGCGATTTTGTTACGTACATTGCCGATGGATCCTTGGGAACGTCTTGTTCATCCCATGTTGCATTCCGTCCATCAAATGCCACCTATGGCAGGCACATTGGATGCCACAGGTCAATGTGTATATCCTCCTCGTCTTCATTTATCCAGCGAGAAACTAGAAGCACACGGCTGTTATTTGTTGCAAGATGGACAAGACGTGTATATCTGGGTGGGTAAACAAGCCATACCTCCCTTATGTAAAGATCTATTTGATGTACCCTCACTTGATCAAATTTTCTCTGGACAGGTAAGATATAGCATCTATAGGTCACTTTGACTGATGATGATTGTTGTTGTTAGATACCTTTACTGCCTCAAGTACGCTCTTCTATCTCTTCAAGACTCAATACACTCATTCAACATATCCAAACAGACCGTCAAGTCACTTATTATCCTACTATTTCGATTGTCAAAGAAGACGGCGATCCTATGCTTCGTAGTCGTTTCTTGTCTCATTTGATAGAAGATCGTCAGCCGACTGGACCTACAAATGCAGGTGCTCATCAAGACCAGGTGAATTCCGGTATGAGTTATTTCCAATGGCTAGGTTACATTAGAGCCAAGTGTTAATAAAATATACATATATATATATATGTGTGTATGTGTGTGTATGTATGTGTGTGTGTGTGTGTGTGTTTTTATTCAGTAGCCATCATCAATTTAATCTTGGCAATAGCAGCACCGGGTTGAAGACCCTTAGGACATGTCTTGGAACAGTTCATGATGGTATGACAACGATACAAAGACATCTTGTTTTGAAGCTTTTCGCGACGTTGAGGACCGAATTGATCACGGGAATCAATCATCCAACGATAAGCTTGCATCAAGACAGCAGGACCCAAGTATTCTTCTTGGTTCCACCAGTAAGAAGGACAGGAGGTGGAACAACAGGCACAGAGAATACATTCATAAAGACCATCCAACTTCTTTCTGTCTTCAACAGATTGCAAGTTTTCCTTACCGTCAGCAGGACCTGTTCTTTGCTTCAAGAAAGGTTCAATGGACTTGTACTGCTTGTAGAAATGAGTCAAGTCAGGAACCAAGTCCTTGACGATGTTCATGTGAGGCAAAGGATAGATCTTGACAGGCTTGCTTGTATCCTTGTTGATTTTGGAGATACAGGCTAATGTGTTGCCACCTTCAATATTCATGGCACACGAGCCACAGATACCTTCACGGCAGGAACGACGGAAAGTGAGTGTAGCGTCTTGTTCGTTCTTGATTTTGATCAAGGCATCCAAGATCATAGGACCACAGTTGTTCAAGTCCACCTTGTAGGTTTGAAGAACTGGTTTTTCAGCAGGTTTATCAGGGTTCTAATAAGATGAGTCAAAAGTGATTGTGAAGTGTCTTACTTTACCCAACGGTAGATTTCAAAGGTCTTGAAATTAGGTTCCTTGGTTTCAACAGATGCCATCATGGGGACACTGCTTGTGTTGAATGAACGAGCCAAAGGCTATCAACATATCAGTAAAGACGTGTTTTTTGCTTTTATGACTTACAACAACAGCAGCAGATACCCAACGCTTGTTGAGTGTCATTTTGACGCTTTGTAATGCAATAGACATGTTGAACTTATTACAAGAAAAAAAAAATAGAGTGGGGAGGTTATTTAAAGAGAAAGAAAGAGTGTCTCTTTTTTCTTTACCAAATGCGGGGAAAATACGCTTCCCATAATATCACTCACACACATACATATATACATGTGAATCAACCAACCAAAAACCAGGGGTGCCCAGGGCTTTTAATTTTTTTTTTTTTTTTTTTTTTTTGTCAAAAGGTTTATCCATATTTTTTTTTTATTGAGGTATAAAGACAGGTGCTTTAGGTCCCTCACAAACTACATGAAACTTTTCTCGAGTATCTGCTTTTCTATTGGCAAAGACGATACGCATCGTTTTAAACAGATAGATACGCTTTTTGTCTGTCCTGCAAAACTGTAAATGAATAGCATATCTCAATAATTGTTTGTTGCCTTCTGTCACATAAGATTTTTGACGTAAAAATGTCTTTGTATTCCTTGGCATGTCTGTAAAATCGTAAGGAATCAAGAATAATTTGACAGCCGTTTTGTTGGGGTTCTTGACAACCACTTGGATTTGTCCTTTGGGTGGAATACGGTAGCCTGGTTGATTGAATTGAGAAGCATACTCTTCTAGATCCACGATACCCACATAAGGTGTAGTGGTGGTAGTATCCTCATCATGGTCAGGCAAATGATAAAATGTGGCTGGAAACACAATCGACCAATGAGGAGGGCACTTGAGGGATGGTTTACAGTTCCCATAGCCCAAGACACCCATCTGACAATGGAATGTAATGGGTTTAGAAGGCATGGAAGACATACGACCTGATAAAAGGGATTCTTCAAAACTGCCGACTAAACTACCATGATGGTGCAGGATATCTGTGGTGAGTGAATGTCGGCGTTCATTTGCTTCATGGAAATGACGAGGTGTGGGTGAAGTAGAATAAGCAAGGGTGGTAGAACGATGATGATGGGTATATTGCATGCGAGGTGTAGGGATGGGTATAGCATAACCAGAAGTCAAATGATCATCTTCTTTTTCTTCTTCTTCTTCCAGGGCAGATAAAGATAGCCTTGATAACCGTCGAATGGCAATGACAGGCGTGTTAGATGCTAAAGGATCCAAGGATAAAGATTGCCAAGGTACCAATGATGGCTTATGTTGATCAAATATGACTTCAATACATACACCAGCCAGTTGAAATCGTTTTGCTTTTAACTGTGCATCTGATTGGAATTCAATTGTTGTCTGAATGGATTGAGCAGAATAGCATTGATAAGAGGGTGTATCATGATCGAATAAGATGGCATATACTTGGTCTTTTCTTAATGGATATTCACCTATAAAATCAGCAATCTCTTGTTCAAAAGAGAGTTGAGGACCATGCCAAACAGACAACATCCATCTTTCAAGTAAAATATCGGATTCCATCTGCAGAATATTGATGACTAAACCTGCTTCATTCAACACAGATTGATCAAAATAACAAGCGTGATGATGATGTTGTTGTTGTGTAGCAAGACAGTGTTGATGTCCAAGTCTTGAAGCAAGAATGGTTTGAACAAGTCTATGTGGATCCAACATAACAGGAATAGGCATTTTTCAATCATAAAAAAGAAAAAAAAGAAAGAAAAAAAAATTTTTTTTTTTTTACTATTATTATGCAAAAAAAAATAATTTTTTTTGATTGGTCTATAAAACTTGGTAATCAATCCTAAGTCCACTTCCCTTTAAAGCAAGTGAAGAGGGTTTGAATGCATTTGGCAAAGGCTTTTTATCAGGTGGCAAGAATACTTTAGCTGCTTTTTCTGAATAAAATAATCGCTGGGTATAATAATGCTTCCAACAATCTTGTTCTAATTGACATCGCTTTGAAAATGACTCGAAATCATTCTCTTCTCCCTCTAATAAAGGTGATTTTAACAGGGCAAAAGACACCATTTGAATCCAAAATAAGATTTGTGTTTCTGAGTACATAATCGATCGATTCTCTTGGTCAATATGAGTAATCACATGATGCAATTGTTGAAATAAAGACGACATTTTGTGTTCAGACAGTGTCAAGAAAATGATACGTACAAGACAGCCATGATCAAAAAACAAGAATGCTTTCTGACTACTAAAGAATCCCGATTTAAATTCTTGGTCTGATAGATGGTATGGATTCAAAAGGGATTCCCAAGGAGTGATTGTACTGGGCTGTTGAGATACTGAATTGGACATCAAACCATGTCTACTGTGATAAGCCAATGTTTGATGCATGTATTGAAAGATAGCATCTAGTCCATCCCCTGTTAAAGCATCACATCCAAATATCCTCCAATCATGTCCTTTCAATAATCCCATCAAGGGTTTGTCATGAGCCCACGCATTGCCAATCTCTTGTAGATGGTTGATATCAGGTTGTTTGTTGACAACAGTAATAATGATTGTATGTTCAAGTGCTTGTCCAAAGTTCTCTAGTAGCCAAATCATATTCTCCCGAGATTTAAAAGCAACAGCTTCTTTTTGATTCTCAATCGCATCTACCATGTACACAAGTACTCTTGTATGTTCATTCAAATGGTTTAGACACGAACTTATTTCTATAAACACATCAGTCTGTTGATTTGACACAAGACATGGGTTACCTGCAAAATCCCATAATTCAAATAGACGTGATTGATAAGGTATCATTTCAACATTGTGTGTGGGTGTGGGTATCACTGTAAAATGGGTATCGGGTTGACCTGTACCATACTTGAAATAGGACTTATAGAGAAATGTTGTCTTTCCTGATCCTCTTGCACCAAGAATACGAACTGGAATAACGTCTTGATAAAAGTAAGCCTTTGTTGTATCTATATGTCTATCTACCTTCTGGTTCCTTAGTCATCATCTCAAATTATAAGTGAAAGAAATAAAAAAAAAAAAAAAAAGGATGGATAAAGGATTAGCCTCCATTTTATTTAAATGCCTTTTGTTACTTGCATTAAAAATCGAATTCGCCCACAGATTTCACCTAGAACTGTATAAGTCTGTTGTTTGGATAATATCATTACTTACTTGCTTCTTTTGTGCTTTCTGCTTCAAGATCATAGGTCTTGAAATCACGCTCTTTAAGGATAATCACCTTAAAATTAGTAGGCACTTTTTTACTCTGTTTACATGATCTCACTGCACTTGCATGAAACGATGTCTAATGCATAGTCAATTAATACACACTTATATATATATAGGATGACATGTGTCTCACTTACTGTCTTGACTGAATCAAACATGCCCTTGTGTTCTGGTGGCATCAAATGAATATAATCACCATCAATAGCCATGATATAGACACGTTTAGAGACAAACATAGGCATCTTTCGACTGACTGTGTATTTCTTGTATTGAGACAACAAGGTATCATTGGCATTCGTAGTCGAGGGTCCTGCTGTAGGACTACTCTCTGTTGTTGAAAAGTACATGGGATGATTACCTTCTTCCTTTTTTCGCTTGATAGGGGATCGCCATGAATGAGATGTGGTAGGTATACTTAAGGTAGTTCCTTTCTTGGTCAAGGTCAGATCAGTAATACCCTTCATGCTCTCAACAGTAGTATCATTAGACACAATCACATTACTGTCTGCGATAGTCAACATGTATTCATTTGGATCCAATTTACGTTTTCGAGAGACAAGTTCAAGTACATCGCCAATAAACATTTCAGCATAGACAGGAATGGCTGTTGTAGCAGATACTTCTTCATTCGTCATCAGTTTGATACGGAAATACTTGAGTGGTGTCATAGGCATGGTGGCCTTGGTCAAGGTGGCTTTTGAAGAAGGTACCGGGACAGCCACAGTGGATGCATCAGGCTCAGGTTGTTGTTGAGTGGGTAAAAGATGCGTCAAGGTGGGTTCTGAGGATGGCTGAGAGGCTGGATCTTCTTCACCTGGCATATGCAATATCGGTGATCCTTCAACATAGGGGGGTATATGATCGTTCATGTTGGTATGCGTGGAGGATCCCAGATGCGTATGGTGTTGTGCTGGTAATGTTTGTTGTGCAGCCACCCTTTTTTTATGGAGTGTCTCTAGATCAGGTTTACTTCGACCCATTTTGGCTCGATCCAAATCATTCTGTTTCGCTTGAGAAGGTGTGGCTCGACACAAGGCAAACTGGTCAAACGAGACACGGCCAATATTGCGTGTTCGATCCACAGCAGGCAAATCGTCTTCAATCTCACCATCGTCTTCTGCAATCAACAAGACCCATTCCGCTAAATCATAAGCAGATTCATCTAATTCAGGCTCACGCTTTTGTTCCACATAATCATACAAGATATAACCAATCACATCATCTGTAATTGCATCAGGTCGTACTATCAAAGAAACAGGTGTATAGGGTTGATTGGAGTGAGGTAAATAGACGCATAAAGTGATCGATTTGGGCTCGCCTTTGCCCGAGACAAAGGCGTATTCGGCAAATGGGTTTTCTGCAGCCGTTGCCTTTTCTGCAATGAGGGCTGATAGTGCAGAACCGGCAGGGTGCTTTGTCGCATCGAGTTTTTTGAAAAGAGGTTCATCCAGAGTGGCAACAGAGGTAGGTATGGATGCTTCTATAGTATCAGTATCATGAGGTGTGACAGGAAATCCATTGAATGTAGGGTTGGTTGTCTCCTCAAATGAAGGTGAAGGATCAATAGCTGAATCTACTGAGGGATGTAGCGAAGTAAATGGGAAAGAACGATGGGATACCACTTGCATTTGTGGCTGTGCTGATATAGGTGAAGTCAGTGCTTCTTCAGGTTTTCTAAAGAAATACAACATCAGCTCTCATCAGATCGTTTTGAAGGATAACTTACCCAGAACCTGAAAATAACGCTTGTTTGTCTTCTATCTCAATATCGTCATCTTCACTATCTGTCTCTTGTGCTTTTGTGGTCGTGCTCATCATGGTGGGCGTCATAACTGGATTGGGTAATCGTTGTTGAGGAATCGTAGGTAATGGTTTATTTAACAAGGCAGGAGGCCTTGCTCGATAGGTGCGTTTGGTGGTACGTGGACTACTGGTCAAATTCACTGTGTTTTCATTCAACAGACTATCATAGACAGGTGAATAGCAGTATTGCATTTCAGGGTAGATGGGTGCTGCTAGACGAACATAGTCATCAGACATGACAGTCGGTGGGAAAGTAATAATACGTTCACCACGTTCGTCCATGCGTAAAAACTTGATGCGACTAATATGAATTAAATAAAGTGGGTCTGTGATGAGTGACATGAAGCATAGAAAAAAAAGAGGGTTTCATGCGTGTAAAGAAATTCATATTAAACCAATAAATGATGTTGTTCGGACCGAACAAAATATGACCTTAATGAAAAAGGTGTCTGCATTAGAACCACCATTGCCTGAATTTATTGAAGCCTCACAGCATATACAAGTGTATGGACTATGAATATGAGAAATATTGTAAATAACTCATCTTATTCTATAGACATACTTTTACGAAACTAGTCTTTGATGTCAATCTTAGTAATTACTGACGTTTGTCTAACTTCTCATATTTTTGCGGAAGTGAAAAATGTTTGAATCATAAATGTCTTCTTTGAGCCCGTCAGATCAATCCAAATCTTTAAGCTCAATTGAGTCTTATTATGTGTAATTCAAAACTTTCGGTATGTAATTCAGAAGGAAAAAATACCTCTCTGTACTCTATACTTTTCGGTTCAAGACTGAGAGGAAAGGCTGGTGTTTAAGAAAATTAAACTATGACTTTTTTGATATTGAGAAGGTTATTAAGGTGAAGACAAATGGCGACCATGCTGATCTTTAATTTAAATAGCAACTACTTCAACATAGAATCTGGTATCGTCTTTCAGGTATTTAGGATCACTTGCTAATTGATCATGGATCCATTGGATAGCATCCTTATAGTTTTGAATGTCTTGAGTATAAGGGTTGTTGAGACCAGATTCACCATTTCTGTGTCCACCAAACCATTTGTCAGCACCATAGAATGCCTGAGATTCTTGTCTGGCTTTAATGTCTTGAGCAAGCTTCTTGTTCAAGACAGCTCCCTTGTTATAGTCCTTGGTCTGATATTTCTTGAATTGAGAGGTAGAGGTGCGAAGCATAAACCAGTTTTGTTTAAAGATACCAAAATTAGCAGAATCAAAAGATTTGTTATCACCATAGGCATAATCAGCCTTCATATGGTCACTTTCTAACATGGCAATAGCGAGATCATAGATGCCACCACCATTTTTGAGAACCTGTTGCTTACGAGCTCCGAGACCAGGCACAGTATAACTGCCTCTTTTACCGTTCGTAGGAGCAGCAGAGACAACGAGAAGAAGGAAGGAAATGAAAAGCAAATAGAACCCTTTGGTTTGTATCATTGTGGTATTGATGATTTCGAAAACTAATGTTTTTTTTTCTTTTGCTTGTATTTATACAGTTTTGATTTGGGTTTTCGAGAATGGATGACAATTACAATTCAAGTCACAAAGACACATGAAAGGAAGGTGTTACCATGCTTATCATTCTAAAGATCAATGCATACTTCAATTGTATTGTATTTTTCAGCAATTAAGAGACAGTCTCAGAGAAAATAAGAGAAAATTATTGGATAAAATAAGAGAAAATTTTAGATCAATTAAGAGAAAACTGACCAATAAAATAAGAGAAAAACACAGGAAAAATTAAGAGAGAAAAAAAGGGGCAATTAGTAGAAAGCTTATTTATACTTTAATCTCATTATAAGTTTTTCTCCAGGGCTAAGCACTTTTCAAAAAATCCGAGGGAATGGTGGATCCAGCCTTGGCAGTCTTTCTTGGTTACCTTGGAGCAGGCATCCATGATTCTGGGTGTGAGTGTCTCACCAGTTTCGAAAGGTTTTCTTTTGACACCATACTTCACCTTCGACCAGAATAGCTCAATTGGGTTTAGGAATGGTGAGTATGGTGGAAGATATACACACCTATAGCCTCTGCTTTCTATCAAATTTCTTACTGTAGCTGGCTTATGTATGGGAGCATTGTCCATTACCAAGTAAAAACCCCTCATGTTGTTTCGGTCAAGAACATCCATCACATTACTCAAGTAATTTAGATAATGCTCGGCCCTTGTTCCAACTTTGGCTGTTGTTGTAACAACCTTACCATCTACTCTTCTCTTCTTAGCTCTCGAAACCATTATTGGCTTTCTCAAAGAAATGTCAATAACGCCGGCACTTGAGATGGCACCAAGGATGGTTATTGTAGTGCCTTTTGAAGCAGGGACAGTTGTCTTAGCAGGTGCTCCCTTCTTAGACCAGCCACGAGTGCGTGTCATGTGAAGATTGAATCCTGCTTCATCCAAAAATACGCAATTGTTCTCAAAGTCAATTTCTCTATCAGCTAGCCATTGAAGGATGGTCTCCTTTCTCTTCTTCAAAGTTTCTTCTGAATTTCTAGCAACTGAAATCTTCTCCAACTTCTTCATAGATAGTGCACAGCTGGTCCTAAGATGTCTGTATACTGCGGATGGGCTTGCAGAGAGACTTGGAAACTCTATGATCAATGACTCGTGTATTCCAGCTACAGTTGTAGTTGAACGCTCATCAACAAGGTCGATAATAAACTTCGAGTGCTTCTCAGTAAGCTCAGAGACAGTTCCCATTCTGCGTCCTCTTTTCTTCTGTTGAGGTACCTCCCCAGTTTTCTGCCACTGCGATTTGAAACGGTAGGCTGATTTTTCATTTATTCCTGTCTTTAAAGCTGCATCCTTTATAGGTACCTGTTCAACTAACAGAGCAATAAGCTTGTTGATATCCTGCTGAGTGTATATACGTCTAGCATTGCTAGCGTCGTCTTTTTTTTCAGTCAGGTCTCTGAGAGGCTTCTCTTCTTTCAAATCGCTCTCACTACTCTGCACATCAGCTTCATTTTCCTCCTCGTCCGAGCTATTACTGGGCTCATCACCCTCGTGCCCTTCCTTCAGTTCCATCGTCACATCTTCATCTAACTCCATGGCTGATGCAGTGATGTTATACTCCCACTTCTTTCTCATCATCGACATTACACTGACAATAATCTCGGGTACAGCTTCAATATCTTCGTCGCGTAGAGAGATCTCGTTCATATCATAGTCAATATCCATTTTTTGTTAATAATAGTGAGAAAAGTGCTTTCTACTAATTGCCCCTTTTTCTCTCTCTTAATTTTTCCTGTGTTTTTCTCTTATTTTATTGGTCAGTTTTCTCTTAATTGATCTAAAATTTTCTCTTATTTTATCCAATAATTTTCTCTTATTTTCTCTGAGACTGTCTCTTAATTGCTGAAAAATACAATACATCTGCATGGTACAAGGAACAGTCTTCAATGTTTAATACTTGTAGTACGATATAAATTACAATCAAGTGTATTTTCAAGGCCCAATGACATCATGTAAAAGTTGTGATCGTTATGTTTTCTTTCAAGACATAGAACAATGCTCGGTTGAAAAGCAGTTTTGTTTTTAATAGAAAAAAATCATGAGCTATCTTCAAATAGTGTGTATGGTTTGAAGCCCAAGCATAGAAACAAGATCTGGGCCTCGAATCATTTCAAAAACAAAAACTCGGGGATGACAAGCCTTTAGGAGTGAAACATATTTATTTGGAATACATCTTTTCGATCCGTTTTAATCAAATTAATTAATATCAAAATCTGTGACCAGACTAAATGTTGCTCAAGACATTGAAGCACAAGTTTAACGTTTTTGAAAACAGTCTCCCTTTTTAAAATTAACATTGCAAAGAGACATCAAGGTTGGATGAAAGCATAACATATTGGGAGTCATTGACTTTATAAAAATGCTATTGTGTTAGCAACAAAGTAAAAAGCAATGCATTTATAATATATACCAAAAAAAATAAAATGGAGCTTGTGAAAGGTCTCTAGTGCATATAAAGTAATCAATCAACAGTGTTCCCTTCCTTTTCTCGGAAACTTCCTTGCAATACACTATTTTCTTTTTTTCTTTTTAAATTATTTTATTTGCCACACGTATTTTGTAGCGCGGTAGGGCTACAAAAAAGGGGTGCTCGACAATGAGTTACAAGATTAAAAGAGATAAAATGAAATTAAAAATGAGACAAGGACTATATAAAAGTTAAAGTTAAGCGAAACAGTGATGAAAAGAAGAAGGAGAGATGAAGGAATCAGTCTAGACAGTTCGTCTCTTCAGCAGCGCGGCGGCCAACTGCCCGGAGGGTTTGACTGAATGCTATGCTTGCTAGGAAGGGCTCTCTTCGATGGATATGAGCCCAATGGGCTTTCCATAATACTAATTATTGGGACAGAAAAAAAATCAAAATTGAAGCACAGATCGAAAAAGATTTGAAGCAAGAAATAAATACAGATTGATACAAAATATTAGGCATACTTTCTTCGAATATATAAGCTACTTGCCTTATTGGAAATGGACTCTACTATTCACAAAGACGGGAAAGGCAACATGCTTAATGATGAAGGCGAAGAAATTGTTGAGATGAAGATGGAGGTTAACAAAATCAATTATCCCCTGAATAATGTTACAAACTTCGATCAGTATACAGATTTGAAACCTCCCGAAAAGATGCAGTAGGAACCTAAAGAAAACCTTGAGAAGCAGCCTAGTTCTTCATCTGAAACACTCAAAAGTAAAAAAAACATATTGCAAATACAAGGAAGAGGACATAGAGTACTTTTTCTTTTTGGTCAACGAGAAGCAAATGTTTGTTCGTGGTACTGCTGCTAAAATAAACATGCCTCATAGTACTGCATACAATTGGCACACAAAAGGCCTAAAAAGCCTTGAGATGGATGAGTTTCTCGAAGAGGAGAAGTCTGGAAGTGGTAGACTAGTGGAAGATTAGTAGTTTTGAATGATGTCCATAAGGATCACATCATCAACCTTGATGATGAAAAGCCGAGCATTGTTTTGGATGAAATGATGGAAAGCCTGACCAGCAATTTTGCTGACTTAGAGACTTCAAAGTCTGGGCTATACAAGTTTGTAACAAAGAAATGTATAATCAGTCTTAAAAGAGCACGTTTCCATTCCATCGAGCGTAACAGCCTTCAAAAAAAAAAAAATTGAGGATATCAGTGGGTCAAGCGATAGGAAGCAACTGATCAACTATGAAAGTAACTGCGTGTTCATAGAAGAAGAAGCAGCCTTTCACATCAACATGAAGCGCTCAATGGCCTGGTCAAAGAAAGGAGAGCAAACAGTTGTTGTCACGCCAAAAACAACAGTAAAGACAATTACTTTGTTGGTGCCATTTCTCCGTATGATATGGTTAATGTTAAGGTCAAGTCGGCTAAGGTAACTGCACCTTCAAAAAAGAGAAAGGCGGCCTCAGTTAGCTCAACTGTTGTTGAAAAAGGCAAAGGTGTTACAGTGACAGGCCATTACTTTAATTTCATTGCAACAATCTTGGATGTTATGGATAAGAACGGCGAATTCAAGGGCCATTATCTCATAATGGATAATGCGCCTATTCATAGGCATGTAGACATAAGAAACTACATTGAGGCTCGTGGCTATGTTTGCATTTATTTACTTCCATAATCTCCTGAATTAAATACAATTGAGCAGTTTTGGTCTGTTTGTAAGAGCAAACTTAAGAGAGAAGCACTTTTAGAAGAAGAGAACTTAACTACCAGAATTCGAGACGCCTGTAACAGTATCCTTGTCAGCAATTTGCAAGGTTTTTGTAGATATTCTGTAGCTAAGTTTAATGATTGCTTGCAGAGAAAGCCCATTTAATAGATATAATAATTTGGTGCATTTGGGATATCATTGTACCAATCTGTATTTTCTAATTTTTTTTCTGTTCCCAACAATTAGTGAAACTAGTGTAAGTCATTCAATTTGTACTTCCTCTTTAAAGCTAAAAAGTAAAAACATTCTTTGATACATTATGCTAGACATAATTGATGAAAAGAGATGATAAAGTAATAAAAACGCTCTTTAGACCAACGGTTTGTCATTTGAAAGTAGAATAAAAAGAGCCTTTTTGACCTTTTGCAAATGATTTTATGAACACTTTCTTGCTCGATTCTAACACTACTTCATTTAGTTAATCTTCTTTAACTTGAAGCAATGTCATTTTCAGTAAGAAAAAAATAAAGAAAAAACATTTGCTTATAATAAAGACAAGCTTATAACTGATAGCATTCATTTATGAAGTGGAGTAGTCTTCTTTTTTCCTTTTTTCTTTCTTTCTCTTTCTCTATAGTGTTGCTTTGCTTCTTATAACAAATAAGTGCAAGAAGCAGCTACTAATGCTTTTGGTAAGAGAAAACAAGGTACAAGTTAGTCCCTTTAATTACCCAATGAAACTTGAAGTTGAATTCTTTTTTATTTCTCATGCTCAACATATTCATCTTTTGTTGATTATATTTACATTTCCGGTTATCTCCAATTGATAAAATGGAATTGTATTAAAATTGGCGCTTGCTTCCAAAGACCATTAGTATTCCGAATTGGGTCGTCTTTGGTATCATGATAAAAAACATATCAATACTTTGGATTGAAAGAATCAATATATTTGTAAAATTTAGGTGTTATTAAACAAAATCAAAGCCGTGTATGTTCTTTTTTCAGATTTACGAAATTTAAGTTGTAATTGTTCAAATCAATTGCATGTTATATGGAAGAGGAACGTTGTTATACAATGTCTTTGATCATCAAAGTATGCTATAGCATTGAGTTGTATCGCACAAGCTAACGCTCGAGAAAATGGTATAAATTACGGCTGTCTTTGCCTTCTTCTCTGTATTCTCAATCATGCGTCTTCTTTCTCAAGTCTTGATATTGACTGCCTGTCAAACACTCTTTGCTACTGCTCAACCCATTGAAAAGCGAGCAACCAAATTTACCTCGGTTTTTGCCTTTGGTGACTCTTACACGGACAATAGATCACTGAATGACTTTTATCAATCAGGATCAACGCATGTTAGCAAAGAAAGGTGTGTGTATACCGTTGTAGCTGTATCTAACAACTATCTGTAGCGCTCAATTGGCTGGAGCTAGTTATGTAAGTTTCTTGATGTCATTTATATTCTTAATGTTTTTTTTTATTTAGTTGGGTCGTGCTGCAGATCGTGCTCTTTGGGTAGAAAATCTGGTGCTTGACAAATACACTGGTGCGGACCTTTATGATTTTGCCCGTGCAGGTGCAACAGCCAACAATGTAAGCTAGATAGTATGCCAAACAATAGCACAATATAACACATTCAACAGAAATTGATTTACAGAAACATCCCAGACATGGACACTCAAGTCAATACGTTTAAGAAATCGGATGTTGCAAGCAAGAGCAAGTCCAATGCTATTCATTTCTTGTGGATTGGTGTTAATGATATTAATCTTCTTTGGGGAAAATATCAAGATGATACCAGTGAAAGAAGACAAACACTCGATGGTATTGTCAACACGATCAAAAATGATTTGGTATGTTTATTGTCTATAGATCAAACATAGTCTCATTTTTTAATTAATAGGACATCGTTAAGAATGCTGGTGCTAAAAATATTGTTCTAATGGGCCTAATTCCCTTGCAAGAGGTCCCCATGTATTACAAGAGTTATTGCAATGATAGCTCTAGAGAAAAATTAAAGCAATTAATCTTGAGCTATAACAGCAAACTTAAGACACTCACTGAAGAGTTTGCTTCCAAGAACAAGGGCACAAAGATTTTGTTCTTTGACTCGTATGTACAATTCTACAAAATGTTTGACTCAAGTACAATTGTAAACAACCGATTCGTTAACTGCAACAAAGCAAAGAACTGCGACAAGTAAATATAGATTTCAATATTAGATTTTAATCCATCTTACATAGCTATATTTGGTGGGATGAGCTTCATCCAAGTGGGGCCACTCACAAAAAGATCTCTGAAACTGTTCACAACAAAATTACTGAAGCAGGCTGGTAATCTTTTGATTATGTATTTGAACTTTTGAGATGAAATAAAAGTCTCTTGTTTGCCGTTATAGATCTATCTTTTTTTTTTTTTAGCTTACTCTGAGTCCTCATGAATTTATGATTTATTAGAAACGACTACAAGATGTTGGTTTTTGTATTTTTAAGGCAAATTAAACCTGAAATGTATCTATTCCAAGGCAATGACTAGGAAACACTCTGTTCATCGCAAAAATTGACCATTTTGCGCATATAGAATGCTTCCGAGAAAGCTGTAGTTGAAAGTGGTTGATAAGGAGAAAGTTTATTTGCCCAAAGTATTTTATAAGTTCACTGCGTTTTATTATACATAGAGTTCCTCGTAAGGTATGCATATAAAGAATAGATCTCTCCAGAACACAATATCATTGATCTAATCATTGATAAGATTGAACCCATCAAAAGAAAGACAATTACGCAAGATTATATAACCACAGAAGCAATAGGGATTGTATCAGGAACGACATACAGCCTCCAAAATTGAACTATCAACTTAACTATAAAAGGCATGAGGAAATAAACAATTCATTATTATATAAAGGAAAGGCGTAGATCAACAAAAAAGAAACCATCATAAAAGACTGAAAACACAATTTTCTAGTGTCTCCTTTAACAAAGCATAGATGCATTGGATGAACTTGAGTCCGAGCACAAGAAAATATTAAGGTTACAACGGTTTGGATCTTTTCCTCTTGAAAATTTGTCTTCAAAAATTTGCCCAAGTATTCTGAAGTTAACGAAAACAGAGAACAAAACTAGAATGAGCGATGTTGGTCCTTTCTATATCTGAAGAACTTCTTTTTCTTTAATATATCCTATCGTTACTCGAAACAAAAAAGGCATTTTTTCATGATAAGGGCTGTATCCATATTGTTTATCGTTAAATATTATAGTGTTTTTTGCTCTTCTAGAGAAGTAGGATCAACTACCCACCGACTACTAAATATATACTAAAAAGGGCCTCCTTTGTATTGGTCACAGTGATACAACAAACTATAAACGCAGATTTAAAGACAATACTCAAGTTAACTCAACCTCTTTGTCTGAAGTACCCTGGGATGACCTTGTCTAATTTCAATTGGATCAGACCTACATCGGGTCAATCTGACATTCCATAAGCTTTTTTTTTTCATCTCCAAGAGCTCTCGTGATCCTCCATGGGTCAAAAATATAAATTTCACAAAAGTGCCAAACTAATGGTACCATTCGATTTCTGGGTTCAAAAGAACATGTTTTAAATAAAAAGAAATCATTTTAGTGGTTTGTTTGTCGAGCAATGGCCCATCAAAGATTGGTGCATTTAAGCAGTGATTTGAGCATTTTTGTCCTAGATACCATATAAAAAGTAATAGCAATCGATATTTATAAAGCATATCATATCACTTCAAGTGTCAGAGAACATAGGAGAATAGAAAGATAGACATTTTCCAATGTAAATGCGGGAGTAAGTGTACGCAAGATATACAGAATGTCTGTGTGCATCGGAAATCGAGCCTTTGCTGAGAATAGCTTGAAGATGCAGTTATTTAACTTTGTAGTTGTGACAAAAGTTACAGGTATATGCTTTCTGAGCTTATTGATACAAGAAACACAGCAAATTTACTACTAAAATATTGAGCCAATAGACAAAAATATTTATGAAGTTTCTCACACATATCTTATTATTTTCATGATACATTTACCAGGCAAACACATTCACCAAAAACTAGAGCTTTTGGCACCCATTTTGAGTATTTAAGCTCGTCAATAGCTCTATTTTTCATCCTGTAGCATCAAAGAGAAGATTCGAAATTTGCGAACGAGCCATTTTCATGAATTGCACCCTTTCGATTCGAGGCTGTTTTGACTATTTTTTTAAAGATCGGTTTTTTTTTGTCTAAATCCACTTCAAAAGCACCATATATGATAGTAAACATTGTTTGTAGTTATTTAAAGCATTTATATATGTCCAAAAAAGGTTTATGGTACCTTTATATGCCTAAGAAAAAAAAAGAAGATTTGTCGTTTTTTTTTTATGATACATGATATATAAAAGGTAGCCTTTAGTACATACATCAAATACAGTACAGACTGCTTTATATTTGCAAATTCCAATTTAATTGCTCGGGTTTCTCCTGTGAAAGATACATACAGCTTAAAAGATACAATGTCATTTGTATGATTGACTGACATTGCTTGTTTATCTTTAGTTATCGACACAAACAATCTTAAATAAAAAGATTTAGTACATCATTCAAATGTACAACAGCTTTATCTACTCAAGGTTGTTGCTTTATTCACTCTCAGTATGATTTAATCAGAGTACAATTCATTGTGGTTTGTAAGTCTCTTTAGCTTGAGTGGCATCATGCCAAACTTTACTGTTTGTTTAAAGCATCGAAATTAAAGTCTAAATCATCTACATTTGCTTCTTGGAATGCTGCTATCATGGGTGTCACTATAAGTATCGATGAGCCATAGACGATCGACTCAAGCTACCACTTACCTGAGACAAATTGATTCATTAAAGCAAATTGGTCTGTTCCAGGCACACCTTGATCCTGATGCACTTGAGCAAAATCAGGCTTAAATCGAAACTTATTCTTGTTTCTCTCAAACAGAGATCCATAACGCGTATTGTAAAACCTGGTCAACTGAACAGGTCGTCTTGTGTCTGTCATGGGAATATTGATGTTGAAAGAACCGAGTGATGGCCATGGAGTATCCAGCTTGACAAGATGCTCTATGATGTCGCTGGCTGTTTCACAACAGTTTTGAATACATTCAGGGCGCTTATTACAGAAACAAAAAGACACAGATACTGCTTTTTGATGATTGAGGACGGCTTCTGTAGCAGCACCTACTGTGCCTGAAGCTAACGTAAATAGGCTAGTAGGCATTGAATTACTGTTGTGCTTGTTTGGAGACTGCTTACTTTGAAAAGTTTCTACCGAAATTAGGCCCACTGATAACAAGATCAAACGCTTGGTCTCGGAATAGATGATTCAGAGCAATATTGACACACGTAGCAGGTGTCCCACTTAACAAGAAAAAGTCATTCTCGTTTTCTTTCTCGACAGTTATTTGTTGTGTGATTCTGTTGAAGTATCGAAGGTAGATCTCGTCCTTGATCAGAAAGGACTTGGCGATCCAGGACTTTTGACTGTCTGGTAAGCATACTCTAGAAAGAGTTTAGTTTAAGGTATTTTTTAGCGTTTCTTACTTGACTTCCCAACCGAGACTCTCCAAGTGTTGGACAAAAGGTAAAATAAAAGGAGATTCTTCCCAACTAGGTGGGCCTATTCATTTCTAGATTAGTAAATAAGCTTTTGTTTGTTTGTCTGTATACCATCGTCATTACAAATCAATACTTTCATTTGGAAAAAGTGAAGGAAAGAAGAACAAGTATCATCTATACATCTTTATCGATCGTCCATCTCCTTTTTTTTTCTTGCGGGATTTTATTTTGATTTGATGATAATAATGAATACTTAGAAAGGCAGGGTTACTTTAAGTCTAGTACTTGCAACAATCATGAATTATCATTTGGACAGACATAGTGAGTAAAAGAGACAGACAGAAGATGAACCCACCCAGAGAAATGTAGCTGTTCAATGGATTTCTTTCGATATGAAAAGATAAACAAGTGATCAATTCGTTTTAAAGAAATGCCTTGTTTCTATGTCGCTTTAAAATGAATACACTCATAAAAAAAGAAAGACGCAAAAAGAAGTTGGTCCATGGCGTCTGTTTACATACGATTTGGATTTACCTGAATCGCATAAATAAGTAACGTGACTATTCTTCCTCTACTTTTCTTTATCATGTCTCTCTCTAAAGAACTTGACAACTTGTTATATTGGTCTCAAAAGGCTTCTTCTGTTCAGTTTCATAAACAAAAAAATAAGGCAGTTGAACATGATCTCGAACACGTAAAGAAAAGAAAACTATTACGCGATGCAAAACCTACAGAATATAACTTGAAAGGGCTTTGTGAAAGTGATAAGTCTATTGCACGCAAGTAGGTACAAAAACAAAAGACATCGCCATGTATTGATGACCTCAGATTTGAGGAAGAGATAGCTAGTCTAGAAACAATAACAATAGACAAAAAAGATATTGAACATCGTCTGCAATTACTATTAGACATGAGTGACATGAGGCAAGTCTTGGACAAAAAAAAAAAAGAGAGAAAAATTAAACTCATTATTCATGATAGTGGTAATCCAGACATTCGCAACATGACTCAACATCAACTACACCAATACCAAATGATGGAGGCACGTCTAGAAGAACTACGAACTATACATGAACAAGTGAGTCTTTTATTCAATTCAATGACACACTCATCAGTTAGAATGATCGGGATATTGAAACCCTCAAGAATTCACCTGATCATCTAGACATTACCGATCAAGATATGGGAACCCATTCCCAAGAACTTCAGCAACAAACAGAAAAAAGCAAACAGCTCGAAGCACAATTAACAGAAAAGCGTGCTAAACTGGCTGAATTACGTAAAAGTAAAGCAGAACATCAGCAAATCAATCATAAACTCAGAACGATCCAATTTGACCATTACAAGCATACAGAAAAAGATCAGCATTTAGCTACACTTAAAAGAGATATCAAAGAAAAGAAACAGGCATTAGAAGAATTGTCATCAAAGCAAAAGCACAAGACATACATTGAGACGCTCATAGATCAATTGAATGTGTGTTTACACGATACAAAAGATGCAGTGGATGCAAGTCACTTGTTACAGGCATTTACTACAGTCAAGCAACAATTAGAACAACCACACACTTCCTTCAAGTCATGGTTAGTAGATACGTATTGTGAATTATACTGATGTTGACTCTAGTGATGCCTATCGTCCATTCTTGAATTATGTGGTTGATCGCACTACTGCTCATCCTTTAGATAAACAGCATTTTGCTCGACTGTTTCCTTATTATATGGATCAGGCTATTCATGTACCTGAAGAGCGTCAAGTCAAGGCACGCATTCTATTGAAGCTCATGGATGATGGTGATATGCCATTGACTGATTTAACTGATTTTATAGAGTCTTTTGCTCAAGAAAAAGAACTTGACACAAAAGAGGCTTCTCAGTGTATTCATAAGCTAGTGGGTCAACAACTCATAAGAATAGATCATACTGAGACAGATAGTATTGTAACATTGTTATTATAGACTAAAATAAATGTGATGTACAGTGGTAGATATTGTCGGCTACAAAAAAAAAGTAACTGTAGGTCATTGCTATCACAATTTATGTTTAGATAGAATTGGATGCTATTGTCAGATAGGATTTTATTCATAATGCTCTAAAGCTTGAAGTAGCTAGAGTGTCTACTAAAGATATCCTGAGTTTGAATTGGTATTCGCATGTCAAAAACTAAAATAAAAAAAAATGGACTTTAGAAATTCAAGGGAAATGATGGACTAAAAGTGTCTAAAAACGAAGAGCTATAAAAAAAAAGGGTATTAAAAAAATTGATGGGTATAAATGAGGCGCATCTAATTATGTAAAGAACGCAGCATATCTCATGAAGATAATGGGCTGTCTTTCAAAAACGTATTTTTTGTTTTTGAACTGTAGCGTGCATTCTTAAGGTATTTCTACAAATATAACACTTGGAGTGTGTTTCATAGACCTAAAGAAGCAACTAGTACTAAGACATGTTAAATCAAAAATGTCTCTATCGATCACTAATCGGAAAATAGTGAAGATTTCTTTAGGGGATCATAAGGGCAAAATGACTTTTTCAAAACTTGCTCTATTTCTGCATCAATATGTTCTTTTATGTATGCTCAAACGTAGGAAACTTAAAAAACGGGGAATCGGAAGGTGGAAATGATGGTTTAGTTTGAATAAACAATTGCGAACTGCCAACCTGCAATTGGTACTGTTATTTTTTGTCGGATAAATTCAAAGAAAGATAGTTTATGTTGAAGGTTTATTAGGATTATATAATAAGTTTGATACTCGAAGTGTGCCAAATGGAATCAAAAGTTATTTAGTAGTCACAAAGTATACATGATTTAATATATAGATGCTTAAGCAGTTGGTGTTTAAGTTTATTGTCATTGAAATGTTATTGTACAAGTCTTTTTATTCACCTTCCTCGATTGGGCTCTTGTCCTTTCTATAACCGACAATATCCACCACTCGCACTGTGAAACAACCATATCAGAAAATATCGCCAAGTCTTTTTTTCTAGTCAGACATTATTGGTCCATTTTTAGAACGAAAAAAATAAATAAAGGGTTATGATTAGTAACTTGAAAGCTTATTTAACGAAAGTCGCTTTTTACATACAGATGCGTTAGAGCTATGACAGTGAAGACATTACTACAAAAATCATGCAGTCGTCTTGATAGCTAAGAGTAATTGCCAATGGTACTTCATTGGTTTTATGATATCCCCTCCCCCCTTTCCTGTATCAGAAGCATCTTTCTTCTTTGGAGGAAATTTCATTGATCTTAAAATTGCTGGTTTTAAAAACGATCTGTGTAGAATACTTTGGAATCGTTATTGTTCAGATAAAAAAAAAATGAGCCATTGATATATATATATATATATATGATGAGCCCAGAGCTTTTGTAATACAATGAGCGTAACAAAGAAAAAAATAAGAAAAAAAAAAGAGGTAGGAAACAAAGTAAACCATGCCTATTTGACTGGTATCAGGGTATTCTAGTTGATTATGTAAGACAAAGCAAGGCCATATCGATCTACTGTCATGCGAATCCGCCTTACACTTTTTCGGTAAAGTAAGCTAAACTTCAGTCACAAAAGAATAAACGTCATCTCCATGTGGGTGCCAATCAACATTCACCAATCAAATCTAAACTTGTTTGTTGTACACATAAAGAAATGAATATTTAAAGTCGTATTTTTTTTTCTTTCCTTCTTTTCCTTCTTTATACTTTTTTTCTTTTGTGAATACGTGTGTGCGTTTTTGTGTAAATAGAATTGATATGGATCTTCATAAATCGTTTTCAGCAATGTCAATAAAAGAAGACCAAGACAAAATAGCACCTCCAAGAGTTATGCCACCACGTATTCCAGGTCGTTCAGTGCTTCCACCCATGAGTCGAGCTCCAGGAAGTGCTCCTCCTCGTTTTCCACCACCTACAGGAGGAGGAGGCATGCGAGGAAGAGCACCACCTGGTCGTTTAGGCAACAAGCCTGGTCTAAACTTGTCTCAGTTGGGTCTTTCTCCTAAACCTGAACAAACACCTTTTGCCAACTTTTCAAAATACGTGTATGTTCTCTTTCGTTTTCCTTTATTCATTATTGATATCCCTTTTTCTCTCTCTCTCTCTCTCTTTCTTTTTTTTTTATTCTTTAGTGACCCTTCTGGTAAACTGAATTTTGCTGGCAAGGCTATTATCCATGCAGATGGTGTTGATTTCAGTAACGGAAATAGTTTTACTATCAAGATGGACGACTTGGATTTACAAGAAGAATTGGGCAAGGGACAGTATGGTACTGTACAAAAAGTCAAGCATCGTGTGACAAATGTTACGATGGCTATGAAGGTATGACACATACTATTATTTTGTTCTTCTTGACTCACTTATGATTCTTATAGGAAATTCGCTTAGAATTAGATGAAACAAAACTTCATCAAATCTTGATGGAACTTGATATTTTGCACAAAAGTTCTGGTGAATACATTGTCGAATTTTATGGTGCTTTCTTTATTGAATCATGTGTGTATTATTGTATGGAATATATGGACGCTGGTTCACTTGATAAATTGTACGGAAAAGGTGTGCCAGAAGATGTCTTGGCTAAAATTGCTACTTCTATGGTTAAAGGCCTTAAATTCCTTAAAGACGAACTATCTATCATTCACAGAGGTATATATAGTCATACTCGGTCCCTTTATATCTCACTCATCTTTTTGTTAGATGTTAAACCTACCAATGTATTGGCAAATATAGAAGGTCAAGTTAAATTATGTGATTTTGGTGTATCAGGACAATTAGAGAAATCCTTAGCAAAAACAAATATTGGTTGTCAAAGCTATATGGCTGTAAGTGGCATTACTCTGATGATCTTACCTAACTTTGTTGCATAGCCTGAACGTATTAGAGCTGCTAATACTTATTCAGTTTCTTCAGATGTATGGTCATTAGGTATCTCACTTGTTGAAATAGCAATTGGTTGTTACCCTTACAAATATGACAATATGTTTGCTCAACTAAAAGCCATTATTGATGATGAACCACCCGCTTTACCTGCTGATTCATTCTCAGAAGAAGCGAGGGACTTTGTCGCTTCTTGTCTTCAAAAAGATCCACTCAAGAGACCTGCTTATGCTGATTTGTTGGAACATCCTTTTATCAAGAAATATGAAGATGTTGAAGTTGATATGGCCAAATGGGCTCGTGAAGCATTTGAAGCAAGAACAGCCTAAGATTATATTTATATTCCCTTATGAAATGCTCTTTAGCATAAATAAAGATTCTTTCTACGTTGATTACATAATGATTTACACATCGTGTGTGTGTGTGTGTGTATATATGTGTAACTTGGTTGAGTCATAGGGCTTATTCTTATTTGAGCGGATTCTCTCTTATTATTATTTTTTTTTTTTCCTCATCTCGAAATATACGTTATGACAAGTACAGAGTTTAGTAGTCCTTTAAGAAAGTACAAGTTAGTCTTTCTCGGTGAACAAAGTGGTATGTTGAATAAACAAATAAAAACAACAAATTCTAAAATGGTATTAGTTGGTAAAACGTCACTTATTACTCGTTTTATGTATGATACGTTTGATAATACTTACCAAGTAAGTCTTGCATGAAAATAAACACACTGTACAAAACTTAGTTAGGCTACTATTGGTATTGATTTCTTGTCAAAAACCATGTATTTAGAAGACAAGACAGTTCGTTTGCAATTATGGGATACAGCTGGACAAGTAAGTCAACCCCTATGTGTATGTGTATTCATATGGTTTATTAGGAACGTTTCCGTAGTTTGATTCCTAGTTATATTCGCGATTCATCTGTTGCTGTGATTGTATATGATATTTCAAGTAAAGAGTATAGAATACGATGGTATTGTTATTAATATAGGATAGATCGTCAATCTTTTATGAATACTTCGAAATGGATTGATGATGTTCGAGCTGAAAGAGGTGATGATGTGATTATTGTCCTTGTAGGCAACAAGTCTGATTTAAGTGACAAAAGGTAAGAAGAAAAAAAGAAGAAAATAGGATGCTTATGTTTGTACAGAGAAGTCACTGTGGAAGATGCAGAAAAGAGATCCAAGGAATTAAATGTGATGTTTATAGAGACAAGTGCAAAGGCAGGACATAATGTCAAGGCTTTGTTTAGAAAGATTGCTCAATCTTTACCTGGTATGGAGGGTGGTCAACAACCAGAACAAAGAGATGCCAGTAAGTTGACTTGTTTGAAATCACCCATCATAACTCCTTATTAGTGCAAAAAATCAACTTGAATACAACTGAAACAGAATCCAGTGGATGTGCTTGTTAATATTCCCCCCCTTCTCTCTCTCCCTTCTTAGAAAAATAAATATAAATATATAGGTTTATTACAGGTAAAAGTTTTTAACATCATTTGCACCAAAGGGTTCACTACAGGTAGGGCATCTTCTCTGTCTTGTCTCTAGTCTTGCATCAATACAATGTTTACAGAATGTATGCATGCATCGTGTTAGAATATGTGTTCTGAACCTTTGACGACAAGTACTGCATTTTAATAATGCCTACATGATGTCCTATAAGTCAATGTAGCATAGCTGTCTTACTTACTCTTAATTCTTCACATTCGTCAATCAATTGTTGTTCTGCTGGATTGTCGCCTTGTGCAATCTTGTCCCATTTCTTCTTTAGTTTTTCATAGGTTTCTTCTGCCTGTGTCTGAAGTTGCTTTTCATCTTCAAATGCTTTTGTCTTTTCTTTTAGCATTTTTTGTAATTCATTCAACATGAGTTCATTATGTTCAATAGAAATACGGTAATCTTCACATAAATGATTAATGTCTTCTAAGTCTGTCTTGTCTTCTTCTATGGTTCGTTTTAATTTACAAATCTTTTCTTCTTTTTCGCTCTAAATAAACAAATATTATGAACAAGCCAATCAATAGACAACTTTTACCACTTGACGTTCAAGTGTCTTTTCTTTCTCTTCTAGTTGTTTAATCACTTCTTGACGAGCATCTTTTGTTGATCTTAGTTTAGTGACTGTCATGATGAGCTTTTCTTTATCATTCATCAATTGGTGGAATGTTTGAGCATATTTTAGTTTCTATGGATACGTTAATTTTTGAATGGCCAATGCACCCCCCACTTACCTCTGCTTGTAGTTTAGAAGCTTGTTCTCGTTTATGTGCAATATCATATAGTTTCTTTTGTTGTTGTTCTTCTAATTTGTTGTAAATACTGGCTACTCGGTCAATTTCTTCTAGTAAATGACTCTCGTTCTTTTCAAGGAATTCAATCATCAATGAAGACTGCTGTGATTCCATCCATAGTGCATCAAATGTCTCGATCAAAGGATGCGTCTTCCAACGCATAAAACCCTCTCGATTGGTAGATACATCACCACACGATTCTTTCTTTTCAATCATCTCTAGACTAGACAATAAGACACGCATATGACTATCAAATCAACAAAGAAGCGTTAAACCATAGCTGTTACTTGTTGACATTACCTCAAGTTTTCTTTTAGTTGATTAAATGTGTTGGCTTCTTTGGCAAATGGTCCAGCCACTTCTTGCTCTGCCTTCAATTTCTCAATGCGAGACAAAAGAGCGGCTACACGCATTTTACCTTGATTCGCAAACGACACGATCTTGTCTTGCATTTCTTTCTCTCTTGTCTCTTTTGATTTCTGTTCATCCACCAACAATTGAAAATGATCACGTTGGCCTCGGATACGAGTCAAATCATTCTCTAATCGGCGCATCTCTGCTTCCATGGCTATGCCTTGAGCCACTTTCTCAGACTTGACTTGTTCCACTAATTGTTGACGTGCAGACGTGATCTTGTCTGTCTCTCGTTCCATCTCCACACGACGCTGATCCAGATGAAAACAGCGATCTCGGTAATGTTCAATATTGAGTTTGAGTGTCTTGACATACTCTGTTTCAGCAAGACGATCTTCTCCCATCGTAAACAAATTCAACAGACGCTCTTCTTCTCGCAACAAAATCTGTCGTTCTCGTTTCAGTGTGTCGAATTCTTTTTCTCTGAGTGACAAGATCAGTTTTTGTTCTTCCAATGGATGTTCTGGGGGTTGATCTTGAACTGCTTGTGTCTCTTCTTCTTTTGGTGCGACTTGGTTGGCTTCTGTTAACGTGGGTTCGTGCGCCATGTCCCCTAACCCACCAAACCGTAAAGCAGCCACCACTTTACTCTTGGCCCTGTCGTGTCGTTTCCATACGGCATGGAGTTCATGAAGACCGTGTTCCAATCGTTCAACAGATGCATCTAATTCGGTTTTGACCATCTGTACATTGCCTTTGACGACATCTGTTTGATCAAGTAGGCTGTTCAAGTGTTTCTGAAGATCCATCATGACATGTTGACCTCGTTTATAAGCAACACCCAACTCTTTGATTTCATCTTTCAGCCAGTCCGATACAATCACTTGTTGAAGCATCGTGTCGTCTTGTGCACGGAAATTGTGTTCCATCAGCTCGAGTTGTTGAGTCCATGTCTGAAGACGAGTCCATACTTTTGTGCAGAGTTGTTTTATGGCCATTTGGTTGGTGTCGTTCCATTCTTTTTGTTGATCCAGTGTCATTTTACGAACAGGAATGGCTATCACTAGATCAATAACAGGGGTGTCATGCCCTATCAACTTACCTGGTGGTGGTGGTGTATCAACAGCCACCAAGAGTTTGGCCATAAAAGTAATTTCGGATTGAATCTAAAAAAAAGGGAGATCAGTCCATTGCTTCGAGTCCTAAAGCTTACCAAACTCCAGTCGATACGTAGCAAACTTTGCTGTATTTCTCGATCAATGTATCTCTCATGTGTTTTTTCTAATTGTTTCTCATCATGATGTAGTTTATCCTAAGAAGTATAAATAAAAAGTAGTAGTAGTTGGTATCATGCACTTGCCTTTTCTGTACGCATATGTTGTAACAATTCAGTTTTTGTATAATCCACATTGTCCTATAATCATAAATATCCAATGTAGAGTGGGGATAAAAGTGTCTACTTACAGAGATAATAGAAGGTACTGGTACTGGTGGTGATGGTGTTGCTGGAATGGGTTCCACATTAGGTTCAGTAGGCGTCACAGGTTGGATATGATAAGATCCTGTAAATCGTTTCTTTAAAGGAGGTCTAGAGACAGGTGGTGTAGTTACAGAAGAACTATCGCCTGATTCTTCTTTTAAATGTCTCTTTTCAGGTTGCATGGGCATAGTATATATATATATATATATCTTTAAAACGAGAGAGAGAAAAAAAGCGGAAAAAAAAATAATGGACAGTTATATATATATAAAAAAAAAAAAAAAAAACTCTTTTCAACTAGTTCATGATGAGTGATAATTACAATTATGGTAGTTCTCGAAAACGTTATGAATGGAAAGATGAATACACATCACAAGGATTTGCTCCTAGAGATAAAGCATTAGAAAAAGAATTGTTTGGTGTTGATACACACGTTCATAGTGGTCTTCATTTTGATAAATATGAACACATTCCAGTTCGTGTCAAAGGTCAAAATCCACCCCCTAGCTTTGAGTGCGTAAGTAGACGAGGTAGAGACAAGACACTGATACTGATACGGTTTAGTTTGATGATGCCAATCTGCATCCTTGTATGAAGGAAAACATCGCACTTGCTCGTTATGCGAAGCCTACACCTGTTCAAAAGTACTCGATTTCTATTGTTACTGCGGGTCGAGACTTGATGGCTAGTGCTCAAACAGGCTCTGGTAAGACAGCTGCTTTCTTGATCCCTACATGTTCGAGTTTGTTTAGTCAAGCACCTCAGTTGATCACGCGTGCTGCTCCTCATGACAAGCGATTCAAAGTGAAGCCTCTTGTGTTGATCATTGCTCCTACCAGAGAATTATGTACACAAATCTTTGATGAAGCCAGACGCTTTTGTTATCGAAGTATGCTTAGACCTTGGTAAGTTCATGGTCTGTATGGCAATCATATGTTGATCCATTTGTTTAGTTGTGTGTATGGTGGTGCTGGTCCAGTAGGTCAATTGAGAGAATTAGAAAAGGGCTGTGATGTCTTGGTGGCTGTGCCTGGTCGATTAATGGATTTCATTGATCGTGGCAAGATTGATTTATCCAACGTACGTTATTTAGTCTTGGATGAAGCAGATCGTATGTTGGATATGGGTTTTGAAGGATCCATTCGTGAAATTGTAGAAAGAAAAGGTAAGGCAGACTCGAATGAACTCCCCAAGATTGATGGCAAGTTAGGCATGAATAAGAACAGAACGACCTTGATGTACTCTGCTACTTTCCCCAAAGAAATTCGTGCTTTGGCAAGAGATTTCCTTAAGCCTGATTACTTGTTCCTAAAGGTGGGACGTGTAGGTGGTACTACCACAGACATTACTCAGCGCGTGATGTGGGTAGAAGAATCCGAAAAACGCACCAAGCTTAAAGAAGTCTTATTGTCTCAACCTCCTTGTCGTACCTTGATCTTTGTGGACACCAAAAGACAAGCAGACACGATTGACCAATTCTTGTACAATGCTAATTTGCCCAGTACTTCTATCCATGGTGACCGAAGTCAACGTGAACGTGAAGATGCCTTGCTTGCGTTTAAGCGAGGCAATTGTCCTATCTTAGTGGCTACTGCTGTTGCTTCCCGTGGTCTTGATGTTCGTAATGTGATGCATGTCATTAACTATGACATGACCAATTCGATTGATGAGTATATTCATCGTATTGGTCGTACTGCTCGTGTAGGTAATTCTGGTTTGGCTACAAGTTTCTTTAATGACAATAACCACCCTGTGGCTACTGACTTGACCAAGATCTTGATTGAATGTGAACAACAAGTACCTAGTTTCTTGGAGAAATATCGTACCAAAAATATGCGTTTTAAGGATGATGAAGATGATGATTATTAAAGTTTATTTTTCAGCATCATAAGTAAACTTTCTAGAGTCCAATTCTAATGTAACAGGGCCTATTGGATAATAAGAATACACATACACACACACACACACATGCTGTTTGTATTACCATCATTAGCAATATCCACAAGCATCATGGCACCAAATACACCATCTGTTTTTGATTAGTGCTTATGTCATAAGAGAATGAGCTTGCCTTGGATCTTGGATGGTTCATATGCTTTTCCTAGTTTTGTCAGGAATTGTTGATACATGGCTTTGGCAGGTTCTGCCTTCATGGCCCTATGAAAATCAGGCTTGTTGCCCTTGACAGCAGTACCCTGAAGTGTGAATTGGGACACTAAGATTCATGAGTCTTGCATCTGATGCTCATACATTACCACACAAGAGTTCTAGACCAGCATCTTTTACTCCCTTTTTCCACATGACACCATTGTCATCAAACACTCGTACATTAAGGATCTTATTGACCATATAATCCACATCTTTGTCTGTATCATCAGTGGCAATACCCAACAAGACACAAAGACCCTGTTGAATAGAGCCTACGACTTGGTTATCGACTAATCTTGTGTCAATAACTACATGTTGATCAGGAACCAGCGTTACCTGTGACACTGGCTTTCGTCACTCGTTGAATTACTGCTCTCATTGTCAATAAAAAAAAAAGGGGAGGAGGAATCCCAGTCATAAAGAGAAATACTATTTTATTTAAAAAATAAAAAAAAAAATAAAAAAAAAATAAAAAAAAAATAAAAAAAAAAAAAAAAATAGAAAAAATAAAAAAAATATAACTGTACTTACCCTTATATTCTATAAACAAACAGATAAACAAACAGACTCATGTTATTCTCAATATCAAATATACACACACACTCTTATAAGTAATCCACATCAATTGAAATCTCTGCTAAATCCACTCGGTTTTAAATAGTTCAAAGCATTTATATTTCGACGCGTGTTTAATTAATAAAAACATAGAGGAGCTTTATCGACGGTATGGTTCAGGTGAGTCGCGTCTGTATCCACGGCTGTCCATAGGGGGTGGAGGAGGGGGTGCGGCATCTACAAAATGATCAGTATGTTATCCAAACACGTATACCCAAACTTACAAGGATCATTCATAGAACGATCATCCAAGGGAGGAGGTGGAGGGCCACCAGGACCACGTCTAGATGCAGGACGATGTTGATCTTTTTTAGAAAGACCAATATCCCAATCAAGTCTTAAACGACGTCCTTCAACACTGAATCCATCAAACTTTTCATAAGCATCTTCAGCATCACGACGTTCTTCAAATTCGACAAAAGCAAAGCCCTTGTTTTTATTTGTCATGTTGTCCATAGGTACCGTAATTGACTTTAAGCGACCATAACGCTCAAACATGGAAGCAACCTAAACATATTAGTTTGACTTGATGCTCCTATGCCTACTTACATCACGTTCAATAAAGTCGTAAGGCAGGTTGCCGGCATAAATGGTCGTGGTTGTCTTTCTTTCTTGTTCAGTACCTCTGTCCACAGGTCTTCGCTGTCTTGATTTAGGTGGGTAACGGCTTCTTCTGTCATCATAACGATCATAGCGGTCTCTATGGTCATATCCACGGTGATGATGATGGTGGTGATGATGGTCATATCGATCATGGTAATAACGGTCATTATAACGATCTCTGCTACTGCCTTCATAATAATCATCACGGCGTGAATAAGGATCATATCGACTTCTAGAGCTATAACGATCATCATCACGGTAAGAAGAAGAACGTCTATTGTCATCATAATATCTGCTTCTGCTTGAAGAGCGGTGAGGAGATAAAGAACGATCGCGTCCACCATGAGGAGATCTGCCTGGAGAAGAAGGTATACCTGAAGATGCAGGTGGAGGGGGTGGAGGAGGATAGTCATCCTGTGTTTGTTGTGATTGATGTAAAGGTGAAGCTTGATCTGCCATGGTAAGGATGAAAAGGAAGAAGAAGAAAAAAAAATAACAAAAAAATGACCCCGACACAATCCATCCAGTGAACGCACACAAGCCACTCAACGCGTCATTCCCTATTTTGCCTAATAGGGATAAATTGCCCGATAAATCTTATTCAGGTACTGAAAAGATTGATGTCAACTTGGTATCATCTAAATGGAGTAATTGAATTAGTTTAAAAGCAACATGAAACTAAAATTATCCGGGTAGGGAATTTGTATAAACATATATATATATATAAACAAGGCGTTTCTCTTTTTTCTTTTTATTTATTCCCCCTATTAACTAACAATGCCTGAATTTCCCAATAACAATACTTCATTTGTACTTCAAAAAGTGAATGAAATCACATTTGTAAGTCCAGGATTATGTTTAGAAAGTGCATACTTAATAAGTCCAATAGGAAGATAGACCTATTCCTAAACCTGGTCATGGAGGTAAGCAATAACAACTGTGATGGCTCTAAATATTGGCTAGAGGTCATTGTGAACATTAAGGCTACTGGTATTTGTGGTTCCGATGTGCATTATTGGAAACACGGTCGTATTGGACACTTTGTCTGCCATGGTCCTATGGTCCTTGGCCATGAATCAGCAGGCATTGTTGCTTCTGTAGGAGAAGGCGTCACGCATCTCCAAGTAGGTGATCCAGTGGCCCTTGAACCCGGTGTCCCTTGTCGTAACTGTGAGATGTGCAAACATGGTAAATACAACTTGTGTCCAGACATGGTCTTTGCTGCCACACCTCCTTATGATGGCACACTCTGTCAATTCTATCGACACGCCGCTGATTTCTGTTACAAGCTACCTGATCATGTCTCGTTTGAAGAAGGTGCGTTAATTGAACCTTTATCGGTCGGTATTCATGCCACGCGACGTGGTGAAGTCAAATTGGGGATCGTGTGTTTGTGTTTGGTGCTGGTCCGGTGGGTCTCTTGACAGCTGCTGCTGCTAAAGCCGCGGGTGCCTCTCATGTGACCATAGCCGATATTTCTGAAACTCGCTTGACATTTGCTCAATCGTACGTGGCTGATGCTGTGATTCATATGACAGCCAAACCTCCTCAAGGCGATACCAATGCATTTGCACAACAAGAAGCAACCAGATTGTTAGAAAAGACTTTACCTTGTGATGTCGTGTTTGACTGTACGGGTGTTGAAGTGTGTGTTCAAATGTCTGTCTTTGTAAGTGATATGCTACCTATTCACTCTATTGATGCATCTATCTAGCTTGTGAAAAACAGTGGTCGTATTGTACTTGTAGGCATGGGTGCCTCTGTTCAATCGATTTCTGTTGCTGATGTATCTGCTAGAGAAGTCGATGTGAAGGGTGTGATGCGATATTGCAATGTAAGTAAGCATGATACACTTATAGGAATCTGAACTCCAATTAGACATATCCTACTGCCATTGAAATGTTGGCGAGTGGTAAAATTGATCTCACCTCATTAGTGACACACCGTTATTCATTCAAGGAATCTTTGGAGGCTTTCAAGCACGTAAGCGAAGGCCGTGCAGGCACAGTCAAGGTGGTTATCTTGAATGAATAAATATTTTTTGTGTGTAACAGGCATGATTCAAGCAAAATCGCTTTTTATTACACAAAAAGACACGCCATTATTATGTCATCATAAATGTTGACTATTTAATAATAAAAAAAGACTTTTCTTTTATTCTTTTCTCTTTACAAGGATGACTGATTACGATCAAAGAAAATACGATATTGGTAAATAAAATGTATATAGAATCAAAACTTATTCTGTCTTAAAAAAAAAAGTGGTGTTTGGTGCTACTGGATTTACAGGTGCATTAACTTGTGAATATTTAGCAGAAATTAAAGACAAAGTAAGTCAATTCGTGTTGAAGGCACAAACTTAAGCTGAGCAGGATCTTTCATGGGCTCTTGCAGGTCGCACTTTAAGTAAACTCGAAAAAACTCGCGACCGTCTTGTTGAACTCGACCCTTCATTGAAGGTAAAATAACTATATATATATATATAAAAAAAGGATTATTCATCCTTTACAATAAGTCTTTGAATCTTCTGATTGCAGACACAAATCAACCAGAGACATTAGACGAAGCTTTATCTCAAACACGCGTTGTCATTAGTACTGTAGGACCTTATACAAAGTATGGTACACCACTTGTCGAAGCCTGTCTTCGTCAAAAGACACATTATGTGGATTTGACAGGTGAATATGGATGGACTAAATACATTATTGAACAACACGACAAGGAAGCAAAAGAAAAGCATGTCATGATTGTACCTTCTTGTGGATTTGATTCTGTACCAAGTGATATGGGTGTCTATATGCTTTCAGAACATATGAAAAACAAGCATCATCTGGACCTTGCCTCGGTCAAGATGTCCCTTATAAAAGCAGTAGGTGGCTATTCAGGTGGCACCGTTCAATCCCTGATGGAAGCTGCTACTGACAGGTCCTTGACCTATCAAGATCATGTTGACCCTTATTTCTTGGCCACACGTCGAGGTGTCGATAAGTTCCAATTACCTCCTTTTAAGCGGGATCATGATTTTGGTAACCGATGGCAAGGATTCTTCGTGATGTCTGTGGTCAATGAAAGAGTAGTCAGACGCAGTTGGTCTATCTGGGCTGACCGTGGCAAGAGTTATGGCAATTTGTTTAGTTACAGAGAATACATGTCATTCCCTTTTGTGCCTGGATTGGTGTTCACAGCACTTTTGTATGCTGTTGTACCCTTGTTTAGTTTGATGTTTAGAGTCTTTCCTTCTTCGGTGGATAAGGTCAAGTCTCTTTTGCCTGGATCAGGTGCCGGTCCTGATGCAGAACAAAGAGCCAAAGGTGAATTTACCATTGAATTTGTGGCTACAGCTGAAAATGAGCCTTATGATGAACCTGTTCGTGCGAGAGGCACTGTCAAGGGTAAGTCATTGATTATGGTAGATGTAGGCTAATATGATACCTATAGGCTTCAGAGATCCTGGTTATGGTGATACCTGTCGTATGATTGCTGAATCTGCTTTGTGTATTGTCAAGAGCTTAAGAGAACTTCCTGGAAAAGAAGGTGGTATCTTGACACCTTCCACTGCCTTTGGTCAAGTCTTGATTGACCGTTTAACTCAACATGGAGGCATGGTTTTTGATGTCAAAGATATATAATAATAATAATAAATTTTATTGTTTCAAGTTGATATCTTTTGCAATCAATTGTGCTGCAATAGGATGGTAAAAGTTCTTGTGTTTTAAGAAGGTTTCTTGAGCTAAAGTAGCACCGTTCTTGGCATTGTAGAGATAACGGTAAAGAGGACGCACAAATTTCATACGACCTTGTTGGGTGATAAATTCAACCACACTAGGGTAAATCTTTTCGTAACTGGACATGACACAGAGTTGCTCCCAACGGAAACGAACATCAGCATTACGAATAGGACTCATGTCATACAATTCGTCCATCTTACTGAGTACATGGTGAGGTAAGGGTTCACAATCCGTCAATCGTTCTAAAAAGACAATCTTTTGAGTGGATGTAAAGTGCTTGATGTCCTCAGGCGAGAACTGAGAAAGATCCGTGGCATGGCGAGCTTGGTCCCAACGGGTAGCGAGATTATAACAAGCATCAGCAAGGCTGGTATCAAAGTTGGGATCAACAGGAGGCATGCCTGTGCTGTTAATCCAGAGATCGAAATCAATCGTCTTCAATTTATCAAGGACTTCTTTACCGTGATTGGACTCCATGTATTCGTGAAGATGAGATAACCATTCTTCAGTCGTGATGGACTTGGAGGCAAAACGTTCTACATGGGCCTTCATGTAAGGCTCAAATACAGCAGGGCCACCCACTGTCTTTTCAATATGATAAAGCAAATTGAAGCCTTTTTCTATTGAACCAACGGTTAAACATATTCAAGTGATGTGTTGCCTACCATAAGGAATCGAACTAAAGTAATCATCAGGATCAATACCACTGCTTAAATCAGGCTTCAAGACAGTAGCAGGAGAATCAGAACCAAAGAGTTCAACGCTTTCCTTCAAAGCCTTCCAACCAATAATGGAACTGAATTGTCTTTCAGGTTCACCATGAAGACGAGCTTATATTGCGTCAGTCACTGCCTCTTTCAATGAAGGAAAACACTTACCAGCAATTTTACGTTCAATAAAGACAGTCCAGCCTTCATTCAACCAAAAGTGTTCCCAATTAGCTGTAGTCACCAGATTACCCATCCAACTATGAGCAATTTCATGAGCAATGACATCGACAGCACTCTTGTCACCTAAATATGACATCTTTTAGTTATTTTGTCTAAATACGGTTATTTTTTTCTCTTTTTTACCTGCCAAGAGAGTAGGTGTGACGAAGGTCAAACAGGGATTCTATTCCATAGTTTTAAAAAAAAATTTTTTTTTCTCAACCCTACTTACTTCCATACCACCATAAGGGAAAGAAGGAGGCAAGACCAAAAGATCATAGCGACCCCATTCATAAGGTGTTAAAAGACTTTCACCAGTAGCAATGAATTTTTCAGTATCCTAATATGGTGTTGGTACCCTCCTTTTTTTTAAGCACGTTACTTACATCAAATTCCCAAGCAGCTTGTTCAATCACTTCAGGTTCACACCACACAGTAGAGCGAGGACCAATCTCACGACCGACTAAGTTACCTGCACCAATGGCAATCAAATAAGAAGGAATGGTTGTATTTTGCTTGAAATGATAGGTCTTGGTGCCATTGCCATTGTCATCCACAGACTTCAAAAGGGCAGACATGACTACTGGCAAAGGTGAAGTAACACTAGCAGAATAAGTCAATTTGATACTGGGGGAATCTTGGATAGGAGACATAGCACGGCAATGGATCTATCGCTTGATTTAAGTTGAATGTCATACACAATGCTTACTTACAGCTTGACATTGAGAGAACAAGTAAGGATGCTTTTTACCAACAGTTTGTCTATAGCCTCATGAATAACACAACCTCATTCATTATTTGACTTACTCAGGTTCCAAGTATTGAATAGCAGTACATTTGTCTGTGGTAGAGTAATCTACCTTGAGTTGGAACTTGGTACCAGCCTTTTCGATGGTTTCGGCAAGTGTGACAGTCAAGGCAGAACCAAGGCTCAAATGGCGATCAGCCACAGTATACTACTATAGTTTAATATAGTATTCATCACTTTTTTTTTTTTTACCTCAAGATCCTTTCCATTCAAGGAAACACCTTGTAAATCAAGATAACTTGTATCCAAGACAACCTTGTTCACATTGGGGGCCAAAGTCACTAAATCCAGAATAACATGACCATTGATTTTCTTTTCAGTAAAAGAAATAGTCCAGTTAAAATGGACATGTTCAGTAAAGATTTCAGAAAGATTGGAAAGACTGCTAGGGTCAATAACTTGAACCATAATATAGATAGAGCAGAAAAAAAAAAGAATTTTTCTAAAGGGAAAAAAATTTAAGTAGCCCTTTTTTTTTTTTTTTTTTTTTTATTTTTCTATCTCACGTTCAAAGATGTCGGCCAATAAAAGCGCGTTTCTGTTATCTTTTGTACTTGTCCGTGAGAATAATCTTTTGAGTCTCCTTTCTAATTTTTCCAAAGTTATACACGCATCAAGAGACAGAGAAATGACGCGTATTTGATCGAAAACAGTGACGTCCTTATGCAACTGAATTTTTCTCATTTTCTCTTCCTTTTCTTCTTCTCATAAACATGTCAAAGGTAAGAATACACGAAAGGCTACAGTAGATTGATATAGACCAATAGTCTGTTTCTCAAGACAAGTTGGATATCTCAGAAGTTTCTTTTGGTGCTGGTGCTATCTCGGGCAATTATGATACTTTTAGTCAAACAGACGTTGTAGAAGCTTGTAAAGAAGCTCTTTCTTCAGGTACGTTGCTTTAACTCCTTTCCTCCTCCTCTATACATGACTAACTTCTACATTCAGGCATTAACTTGTTTGACACTTCTCCTTATTATGGCAAAAGTGAATTTATTTTGGGTGATGCTTTACACGAAATCAAGGATGAATTCCCCCGTGAACATTACTATATTTCTACCAAGGTGGGTCGCTATGGTTACACGACTAAAGAGTGTGATTACAGTGCCAAAAGAACGTATGAAAGTGTTGCTGAAAGTATGCGACGTCTTCATACAGACTATCTCGATATCGTCTACTGTCATGATGTTGAATTTGTTCCCTTTGAACACGTCATTGGTCCCAACTATGCTTTGGAAGCTTTGTTTGATTTAAAAGCACAAGGAAAGATCAAGTACGTGGGTTGTTCAGGTAAAAGAAATGAATTCGTCCTGTAATCTTATCTGATCTATTTGACCATAGCTTATCCCCTCGATATCTTACTCAAGGTAGCAGAACATCAACATGCCAAGGGACAACCCTTGGATATTGTTCTCTCTTATTCTCATTATACACTTCAAAACACTTCATTTGCTGACTATGCTCCTAAATTCAGAGCTGCTGGTGTTCGTTACCTTATCAATGCTTCTCCTCTCTGTATGGCTCTTTTACGTGATGATAAGACACCTGATTGGCATCCTGCTCACAGTGGTATTCGTGAAGCTGCTGATAAAGCCGCTGCTATTGCTCGACAGAATGGTCTATCGATCTCTGATTTGGCTTCTCGTTTCTCATTCCAAGGCAGAGACCAATTCCAATTGGACTCTACCTTGATTGGTCTTGCAAGAAAGTCCGAAGTTCAAGATGCAGTGCGTGTCTGGAAAGATTCAAAGCGTGACAACACACCTGTTGAAGACAAAGTGCTTGAACAAATTCATGCTTTATTCAAACCACACAAGAACTACTCATGGCAAAGTCCTAGTAATAAAGAATTAGGTTTGGCATAAACTATTTTTTTTATTGTCATTAAAACTAAGCACCATAACCACGAATGTTTTCTGCAAAAGCCCATTCAGTATCCAATGAATAAGGCTCAGTGATTTCTAAACCATGTTCAGTAATCTTTGCTCTTTGAAACTAATCATATGAATCAGTATGGCTCTTTTTATTGTTAATAGTAGTAGCTTACCTTATTCATGGATCTAGCATCTCTATAGAACAAGACACGTAAACATTCATTCATTATCTCAATAGCTTCTTCCTCTGTCAATTCATCCTCTCTTCCTTCAACCTTCTTTCTCAAAATAGGTTGTGCTAAATGTGAGCCAAATCCTGTAGCAATTGTTGTTGATTGATAAGTTGTGCCTCTTAAATCAACATAACCCAGGAACTTTTCGCCCTTGTGCACTCCACCAACAACCAAAGCATTCCAAAGAGGATTGAATTTAGATCTTCTGTTGTACATAACTCTCCACAAATACTCGTAGATGTGTGGAGTACCTAAAACATGTCCATCATCAGCGCAATGTTCTTTCACCCTATGTCACATGATGAGTATGATGGATAAACATGTAATCGATTGTTTACATGACAGAGTCCAAAAGGTGTTGAATGTATTGATAGTCTGAAATATCTCCAGAGGCACCAACTACAGTATGTTCACCAGCAGGGTACAATCGTTTGATATCACGGAAACGAGCCAAGGAACCATATGAACCTATAGACACACATGAACATATGTACGAATCAACTCATTATCTATTACCGAGCATGTCTGCAGCCATCATGATGCCGTCTCTATATTTAAAAGCAAGCACTGAAGTACCTGTAACAATAGGTGCTCTATATACATATAGAAAAAAAAAAGAAAGTGAGTTTGAGTAAGTCTATTACTGACATGAATAACATACTGAGTGTGAGTGGTAGGTCCATGAGCAGATTGACTTAAGTGGTCAGGAACAGATTGATACAAAGGCACCGTGTTATAGGCATCAACGTTTTCAGAGCGAGGCTTGCCCCAGTGAGAAGGAAAATGGTCCATGATGAATAAAATAGAAAGAGAATAAAAAAGAGTAATCTACACAACGTAATTCGTATAGACGCGTCGTCGTCGTCACCTAAATTCATGCTGCAGGATGACGCAGCGTGTTCCCATCCAATCAAATGAGCGATATGAATGCATTTTGATTGGTTAAGGAAAAGGCAAAGATCAAGAAAATCAGGCTAGATATAGAGTGAACAACTTCCACCTCATTGGATCTATTGAATGTGTTAATGCCAAGCCTAATTGATTTATACATGCCAATCCTTTATTATCTTTTTCAAAGTATAAATTATGATTCGAGCTATGCTTTCTATAGCAAATTACCTCTATAAGCTTCACAACAAAGAAATAGAGTGATTGCGCAGCTCTACTATTTCTGTTGTGCATAAGGATTAGCTTTTGCTTAAAAAAAAAAGAAAAAAGAAGGTATTTAATCTTTTTTTTTTCCTTTTTCCTTTTGCTCTTTTCTTTTTACTCCTTTATTTTTCTTCGATTATGCTTCATCCTGCTATATTATTTGGAGGGTTCTTTATGATTGCAGCAGGTGTTACTGGCTATACAATATTTCAAGTATTACAAGAGCAAGAATTTTGCCAAGAAGACTACCCAGACATGTTTCGCTATAGTCATGATTTTGATTTTCATGATATGAATGAGAAGCAAGAAGTATTTACTAGTGATCGATATGATCTAGTTCAAGAAAACACAACACTACGCAACAGAAAATTACCTCAAGAAACACAAGAGGTAATGCATATATACTAAAAACCATGATTGTTGACATGTAATGATAGACTGCGGAACAAGAATTAAAGCAGCTGGAAGAAAGTCTAACTGAAAGAAAACGAAGACTATTGGCTGAACAAGCTTTCTTGGACAGAGAAGAAGAACAACTTCGTCAAAGACAAAATGAATTGATGCAAAATGAACAACAGTTGAATCATGTGACTGATTCGCAAGCCAATACACCCTCTGTTGCTGCTATTGAAAATCCCTTCTTTGATAATCATGATACTTCGAGTAGCGAAGATGATGATGATGATGATGATGATGTGAATGATAGCCATAATACTATCTTGGTTCATGAAACAACAGTAGATACGCCAAACCATGATGAGGTGGCATCAACCTACTCTACAAGTATCTTGGATTTAAGCAACCATTCCTTGTCAGATAGTATCCAATCACCTCGCCTTATTGCTTCTTCTGACTCTGAAGAAAGTTGGGATGCTATGAGTGCTGGTGAGCTGAATGAATTAAACAGCCGCCGTGAATCCACTCATTGGGATGAATAATAAAAATGTGCTATTGTGGCTTGCTTATCTTACGCAATAGTGCTCGTTACACGATGCTTATGTGCTATACATAAACACTTATGAATACAAATAAAACGACTCCGTAATTTTCTTTTATTCATCTCAATGTTTCAAAGTGATAGTCTGTAGCATAAATAAAGCCAAACAACAGAGTGTGGGATTGTAATTTGATATATTTGGAACATCTTTATGCTGTGTAACTAATCAGATGTCGTACACGAATTACATCAGGCGAGGGAATACATAATTTTATAATGCGCGCGTAATTCAATCGACTATTACGACAGCAAGCAGGGTCTTATAAATCAAGATTTGAATTTCGGTCAATCGAGATTAAGATAAATAGGCAAGCCATTTTGAAGCATTTTGCCCAACAATCTCTCTCTCTCTCTCTCTCTCTCTCTCTCTCTCTCTCTCTCTCTCTCTCTCTCTCTCTCTCTCTCTCTCTCTTTATCATGTCTGTTACAAAAATTACTCAATTCCCTTCTACTGGTGAAGCTGGTAAATTCAAGTCAAACACAATCGATGTTCCCAAGTTGGGCAGTCATGACGCTCTTATCAAGTTAGTCGCCTGTGGTGTTTGCCATACTGACTGTCTCTATATGGGTCAAGATGGTATTGTCTTAGGTCATGAACCTATTGGTAAAGTCATTGAAGTGGGTGATCTAGTCAAGAACATCAAAAAGGGTGATCTTGTTGGTACTTCTTATTTGAGACAAGCTTGTCTTGAATGTCGCCCATGCATGTCTGGTGAAGATGCTATGTGTGAAACCGTAAGATGTTTCCTGAAGGTAACATGAATGGTTTCGCAAACTATCAAGTGTGTGATTCTCGGTAAGCAAGGCAATAACAATAACAACAAAAACTGGCTTTTAACTTTTATCTAGTTTCGCTTATAAACTTCCTGAAAACATGGAACCCAAATGTAAGTCTTTTTTTTTATCTCTATGTATACTGATAGTCTATAGATGCTGCTTCTTTGATGTGTGCTGGTGTCACTGTCTTTAATGCAATCTATTCTTCCAATATTCTTCCTACAGGTCGTGTCGCAGTCATTGGTATCGGTGGTTTGGGTCACTTGGCTATTCAATTCGCAAAAGCCTGGGGCTGCCACGTTACTGCTATTTCTCACTCTGCTGATAAGAAAGACGAAGCCTTAAAGTTCGGTGCTCATGATTTCTTGAATTCCAAGGAATTCTCCAAGGAATTCGTTGAAAACGTCAAGGACAAGTATGATTTGATTTTGGACACTGTCTCTATCAGTCTTGATTGGGATATCTATCTTGGTCTTTTGAAAAAGAATGGTGCTTTCTATTTGATGAGTGTCATTGATAATCCCATTACGATCAAGGAAGTTAATGGTTTCCTTGTGAACCAAAAGACTTTTAAGGGTTCTATTGTCGGCGGTCGTTATGTTATCAGTTTAATGTTGGAATTTGCTGCTCGCCACCAAATCAAACCTCAAATTCAAGAATACCCCTTCGATTTGGATGGTTTGCAAGAAGCTATCAAGGCTTGTCATGAAGGAAAGGCTCGTTACAGAGGCATTTTGATTGCTAAGGATTAACTGTTGTAGTTGATAATAAAAATGTAGATATCAATTTAAAACGCTTATCATATGCGACTGTGCACAACATATACTGAATAATTCATACTTGTTGCATGAAAGATATACACGCGATTTATTTACCGTCTCTCTTTACGTTTCCAGTAAACTAAGCCACTAAAGAAAACAACATTAAATGCGAAGAAGGCAATGATAATGCCTAGATTTCGGTATCGATGCGAACTATCCCATTCAAAATTGGTGGTATAATATTCAGTCCCACTTTTGTAACTACAATAGCCACATAGTTCTGGTTGAACTGCATCTGGATTATCCATGTAACCTGTTGCACCAAACGAGAAGAAATCCTTTGTGTATTCGGCGCATGTTTGACCAGGTGGAGGCATGAACTTGAGCAAATCTTGATCCGTACAGCGAACATTCACATGCGATAATTCATTGGTGGCCAGTCCCTCTACAAAGTAATGCATCGGATTGACCCAATACATCCAACTACTCCAGAAAAGCGGCATAACACTCACGGGTTGCATAAATCCAGCAAACAAGACAAGCATTGATATCACAATAGGGTTAATGATAGCAGCCATGGTAGGATTTTCAGCAATAGAAGCAATCACAAATCCCAGTGTAACAGCCCAAGAGATAAAGAAGATATTGAGTATATAGAAATAGCCCACTGTTTCGGAAAGATTGACAAGACCTGTTGTCCAGTAGAAACATACCATGAAACAAGCACCCAAGAACAATATGTAGGGAATTTCAACCAGAATAATTGATAGACCAAATGGAACCCATCCATAGTAGCGACACGCATGTTCACGTCTAAAATAAATTCTTTCTGTCATAAACTTGGGTTGAGAGCATATAATAAGAATGTAGGATGACATGAAAGCAAGGAAAAGAGCAAAAAGTCGGCTCTGCATATCAGACACACTATTTCCCAATTTCCAATAGGTAAAACCAGACAATAAGGAAGTGGAAATAAGGATAATAAAACGACCAATGTTGTAATCAGGAGATCTCCAGTAGGCTATCATCATACGTTTAAAGACCAAATAAAACTGTCTACGGAAAGGTGTAGCATAAGTCAAGGCAGGACGCGTAGGAGATTTATCTGCATGTTTATGAATCTCTTCTAGTTCTTGTTCAAGTGCTTTTGCTTCCGGTGAATTTCCCCAGATCTGTGCCCAGTCTTGCTTGTTGTCTGAGGCTGCAGTACCAGCACCGACGACTTGGAGAATATACTCGGCTGGGTTAGCAGAGGATGTACAAATAGGCCCTCCAGCTGCCTCAAAATAATCAATCATTGTGCGTGCATCAGGACCAATTTCACCATAATAAGCTGTACGACCACCTCTTACTATCATTCAGAACTTAGTAGTCAAATACATGGATATCAATATACTTACCCAAAAGTAAAAGATGATCGAAATGATCAAATAGAATAGCAGAAGGTTGATGAATAGTACAAAGTACAGGCCATCCAGCATCAGCCAATTTGCGAATAAATCGAATGATATTAAATGAGCTCTGAGCATCTAAACCAGAGGTGGGTTCATCCAAAAACAGTAATTGAGGTTTGCCAACAAGTTCCATACCAATTGTTAGACGCTTGCGTTCTTCAACAGAAATACCAAATCCAGATTCAACCTCACCTACTTGAGCATCTGCAATATCTTCCATTTCAAGTAAATGAATGATTTGTTCAACATAGGCGTCTTTCTCAGCTTGTGGGGTCTTGTAAGGCTGTCTTAGATTAGCAGAAAATCGAAGCGCTTCACGCACAGTAACTGCAGGTTGATGTATATCCATTTGTTCACAATAGCCCGTGATACGTTCGAAATCATTCATGAGTACTTCACCATTGAGATAGAGACGGCCCTCGACTTTGCCAATGGTCTTTCTTCGAGCCAAGACATCCAGCAATGTGGTTTTACCTGCGCCTGAGGATCCCATTAAAGCAGTCAGATGACCAGGCTTGACGATACCGTTGATGTTTGTAAGCAATTGAATGTTGCCGCCTTTGATAGGCACGGAATAATTCACGTTTCGCCAAGAGAAAGTAGTGCCCGAAGAAACAGCTTCCATGTCATCCAATTGAGCAGCTTGCTTGCGACGAGTGACAGGATTGTTTTCCTTGGGAGCTTTACCAGGAAGATAAAGCTTGGTAAGAGAACCTACTTTGTTCAAACCACTAAACTCCATAGCCATTGCAGTCATGAAAGTAAAGAGCAAAAAAAATCCAACCACAGCAACAAAATCAGGAGCCCAGAGATGATTGGAGTCCCACCAGAGTTGGGTTATCAAGTAATTGTCGCCTAGCACATAGTCTTCACCTGGATTACCACCAGTCATCGTGCACACTTTATAGCTCCAATCAGTGTAACCAGGACCATAAGGGACAGAATTTCCAGCACCGTCACAAGAATAGGCTTGACCCTTCATTTCATTGATCAATAAGGTTTTGTAGCCATAAGCAATAGGACTAATCCAATAAACCCAGTAAAGCCAAGGGTGCATTTCAGGATAAGGAATGACATAACCACAATACATTACAATGGCTGTCATAATAACACCCGAAGTTTGCGTTGCGAAAAAGAAACTGGATGTCACGGCACCAAAGAGTCGAAAAAAACCATTCATACACATATTGGTCATAAATAAAGCAATAAAGAAAGTGAAAAAGCTTCCTGCATCTAATTTGAAGCCCATCATAAAGTAAGCACAGATTTCGAATAGCAACACTTCGAATGGAATGAGTATCAATGTATATCCTTTTTTTTTACCTTGTACTAAAGCATAAGGAATATCCATGATTACTTGAGCCACATAAAAAGCAGACGGTCTATATAAAGCAAATTGCTTATGCTTTTCCAACACTGGGCGACCCATTAGAAAGCTAACTAATTCAGATTGAGAGATAAAAGCATTAAACAAGAGACAAAAGAAGATGGCACCTCCACGAGAAAAGGCGCCAGAGCTATCATTGGAAATATTGTAAAAACAAGAAGCACTAATTAATGCTTGAATCAGGATGGTACCATATCTTGAAATCAAAGCTTGTCTATCCTTAATCAAAAGATGGTATTGACGAATCGTCAAGGCAATCACTTGCTGATAAAAGGAGGCAACATAAGGTGATTTTTTGGACGCTCGTTTTTGGTGCTCTTCGTCCATGGCTGTTTTGAATGCTTCTTTGTGATGTTCGAATTGTATCGCTCGCTCGTATGCTTCTAGTTCATTCATCATGGACTTATAAGTAGGAGATTCATAAAAACGTTCTTGAAATTGGCTTGCGAAAACAGGAACACTGTCTTCATAACCAGGTTTTATTTCGCGTTCAATTGGGTTACAAACACCCGTCAAGAAGTCAGGTGTAGACTTTCTAGGAGGGCAATAGAAACCAAGCTCTTCAAAGTAGGCTTTAGCCTGGGCAACAGGACCGAAATAAATGCAGTAACCATCATCAAGCAAAATCACTTTATCAAACAAACCAAAGATGTTATTGGAGGCTTGATATAGGGTAGCTAATGTTGTCTTTTGAAAGACGTCTGTCATGATACGAAGCGACCTCACATAGTCTAAAGCAGAAGCAGCATCTAACCCTCGCGTGGAACAATCCCAGCAATTGATTGTACTTTGCGTTGTCATTTGCTCAGCAATCGATAATCGCTTACGTTCACCGCCCGATAGACCACGAATAGAATGATTTCCTACCATGGTGTTCATTTGTTTTGAAAGACCAAGCATGTTGCCCAAAAGGTGAATGATTTTCTCGACAAACTCCTTTTTTGTCTCGTTAGGTAAACGAGTACCTGGTGTTTTGGTTCTAAGAGCAAATTGAAGCGTTTGTTTGGTAGTCAAAGTTGGATAATGTAAATCTTCTTCAGGATTGTAACATGTTTGGCCACGGAAGTGTTTAGCAAATGTTTTATGATTATAACCACCGTAGTTGACATCTCCCTTGACACTTGTAAAAGAGTCACGCATGTTGGCAATGATTTTGAGTAAGGTTGTACATCCAGCACCAGGTCTGCCTAAAAGCAAAAGCATTTCGCCTTCTTTACAGAAACCAGAGATATTTCTAAGAATGACCTTAGTACTGTTTTTTGATTGAAAACCAAGTAGTTTCCAGAACTGAAGGTATTTGATTAATCCACTAATAGCAGTTGGAATTGTATGCGCTTCAGCACCAAGACCCTATTTTTCATATTGAATAAAAGGTAGTGTCGATCTGATTTACCTCAACAGTAAGATGCTTCCAAACCACACCGAGATGTTTAAGATGAAACCCAGCTTGCTTTTGATCATTTGACATTCCATGTAAAAAATTACTCAGGCTGAATTCTTCAGTCTTGACCTCTGCTTTTTCCAATTCATCCACAGAGACAGCAGAAATCCAACTTTTTCGAGACAATTCACTTTCAAGTGCATGGTATTCAGCAACAGCAGCTAACAAGAAAAAATTAATACAGGTCTTGATTTATTTTCATGTACCTGAAATATCAACATTATCTACATTTTGCTCACCGAATTCATTGTCTCTCATATAAGTTTGCTTGGAATCAACGTGGTTTAATTTACCGCTTGCTTGCGATATTGATCCTTGCTTATCTGAATGTTTTGTTGGTTGATTTGGCATACAATCAGGTTCTAATGTACTCTTTTCTTTTAGTGATGATATCTTTATATAAACTATGATAACAATGGATAGTGAGAGAAAAAGAAAGAGATAGAAAGCGTCCTTTTCCTTTTATATAGAGGCGTTTGATTTGATTTGCTGCGGTTGATTTGAAACAAAAAAAAGCGGAATTCATGCTGCTTGATCTGCATACTGTAATTACACTAGCAGTTTTTGAAATGATCCGCAACAATAGATCAACGCATTCAATTCACAATGCTATATACTACGCATCAAATTCATTCAATTATGTGGATCCAAGAAGTTTGAAATAGAGCATACAAAAGCCAGTCTTTGCGTCAAGTTTTTTCTTCGAGAAAAATGTTGTATTTTTTTTTGGCTACCGGACACCGGGTACAATTGAGGAGCCCGGTAACGATATTATGTGACACATAATAGTATAAAGTCTTTTGTTAAGAAATTTATTGTTTTTTATAACAAAGAATTAGATTGCTTTCCTTCTTCAAAAGATATTCTTTAAAATCTTCTCGCTCGATAATGGTCTGTTGTCCGCATTCTGTGCTTTGTAATCCTTTCCACGCTGTAGACAGCATCAAGACATGCTATATAGTACACATGACCCACAACAATTCTTTTTTTTTTAAAGGGCTTTGAATTGATGATATTAAGTTGCCAACCAACACCCATATTAACATCAAGATATTTGCCTGTCTCGTCTGACTTGTAGGCATTAGACGCTTCTCTAACAACGCCATTAGGAAATTTGTTTTGGAAGTGGGTTCTTAGTATGTCATCAGCTGCTGTGTTACTAGTTTTGGAAATAGATTCTAAGTATGTCATCAGCCATTGTATCGTTAATTTCTACAGGTATTGATATGATATGAAAATGAAACAAAATTGTATTGATTTGACACATGTAAATAAGTGTTAAATAATAATGTAGCTGGACTCCTCAGTCATATTCCAGTGTCGGGTACCTAAAAAAAAAGTACAATATTTTTATTATGGCACTTTTATCCGACCTTGTGTTGGTACCAATGGCCAATGTTCAAGAAAAAACAAAAAAAAAATATAAGTGAAATTTACAAAATAGATTAGAAACGAAATCTCAAACAAAACGTTCTCTCATAGATTTCAAAATTGTGGAGTGGACCGAAAAATCAAGTAAAATAATTAGGATAGTAGAGAAGTGGACGGTGTGTTCCCCTTTTCTTTTATACATTTTCTCTGTATTACAAACAATGGTATCGTACTTGATTGCCCTCAAAATATAGTATGACTCAAAGTATATATATTTTACTCGTGAAAGAAAGGATCAACAACCATTCTTACGCATATGTATTGTCACTTACAAAGCAAGTAATCATAGGCATTTTGTGAAGAAAAAAGAAACAGGAAAAAAAGTTTATTAAAGTTTTTTTATGAGTCGACCGCATTCCATTGATATTCATAACGTTTCTCGTAAGGTATGCATATGAATTATAGGTTTTTTAAAGCAAAATGCCATTGATCTAACCAATGATAAGATTGAATTCATCGAAAGACAGACAAATACACAGGATTACATAGCCATAAGAAGGTGCATAAAGCCTGTTTATATGTGCATAAATGCTCTAAATACCTACAAACAGTATTTGTTGATATTCAGATCACGTTTGAAGTTGATTAGGACAAAAAAAAAGCGACTTGTGAAAAATGGACAAAACAGCCTCGAATCGAAATGGTACTATTCATGAAGATGGCTCATTCGCAAACTTCGAATCTTCTTTTTTCATTAAAGAGGATCAATGCCATTCAATCATGTAACTTTTTTTTCTTTCTATATATTTTATTTTATTTTAGTTTATTTTGTTTAGTATATTTCGTTTTGTTTTATTAAATTTCATTTTAATTGCACCCGCCTCTTCATTTTAACCATTACTCTTAGTGTACGCGGCTTAATCAATAAACACATTAAAAAAATCTTTTTTTTGACGCTATACAGCGAGAAATAAAGCTATTGGCAAGCTTAAATACTCAAAGCGTGCTCCAAAAGGTTTAGTTTTTGATGAATGTGTTTGCTGGCCAATTGTACTATGAAGTTGATGAGATCTGAGTGAAAAACCGCTAGATATTTCTGCCTATTCACTCAATATTTTAGCAGCAAAGTCTGTGTGTTCTTTATATCAATAAACTAAAAAAGTAAATATCTATAACTTCTGTCACTACACTAAAGCTAGAAAGCCGCGTCTTTATGTAGTTTTCAGCAAAACCTCGATTTTTTTTTAAATGATTTTATTTGCCGCACATATTTTACCTCGATTTTTCGTGCGGCTGGAGAATTGAAATTGCTCTATTTCGATCTCCGTACCAGCCATCCTGTATGCCCTATGTCCATTTACTCCCACATTGGTTTATGGGCGCAGGATATGCCGTCATTGGTATTCCTTCTGGTCCCTCAGAATCAACAGACAACCTCAAGTATCAGCCTTTGGAGCATAACATTCGTTGGTGCGAAAGCGAAAGCCAAATATTCCACGCAACCTGGAACAACATGCCCACTTGGTGCAGGTATTGCCACCAAACTGGACACACAAAATTTGAATGTGAGAAGTCGAAAGCTAGAATTATACGTTATGCGTGCCATCAATTAGGACACCGCTCGTTTGAATGTCCTAGGAAACAGTCTATGACACCCAGCAAGCGTTCAAAGAGAGAAAGATCAGTTCTTGGAAAGGCCACCCAACCAAGAAAAGAAGCATCCAAGCCTGAAGGGCAAAGCAGTATTGAAGTCAAAAGTAGCAACTTTGGCCAGACAGAGATCAATGTCGACAAAGATAATGATAACGATACTAGCGATAGTGATTACGACCCTTTAGATAAAGAGAGCATGGAAGAAGATGAATCTGAAATAGAAAGTGGAGACGAGGATATTGACAGGATGGAGATTGAAGACCTCTATAAGGATACCAAGATGTACAGCGTCAGCCAACAATTAAAAGATCACCTCGTTATGAAGAAAGGAGAAAGACGTAATGGATCAAATTTGAACCAACAATTGGACACGAAGAAATCTACGACACCCTCTTCTGCCTCTGATAATCAGAGGGTAGAGAGTCACCCTTTATAGATCCGCATCAATGAATAAGAAAAATATCCTATGCCACTATGCCTCACTAAACGCCAATAGTTTAGTGAAAACAAACTCCAAAAAAATACAAAAAGAATATATACGATACCTTCGAATGCAGAATTTCTCTATATTATGCTTTCAAGAAACTCATGCTTCCACTCCTTCAACTATAGATAACCTCAACGTCCTCTTTCAACCTACACAGTCCCATTGGACCAGTCATGTGGGCATACTCTCCTTCTCTACCGATTACAACATCTCTGTCATCGACACTTCCTCATCCTTTACTTCCGATCGATTTCAACTATGCATGGTTGAACATCCACATCATTTCTATGAACCTTTCTTTGTTCTGAACGTCTATGCACCGGCAGGCCTTGCTGAAAAACGTCGAACATTCTTTAGCAATCTAACCCAAATGCTCCATGATTTTCGATCAGTTATCTCTTTTGACAGACTGATTGTTTCAGGAGATTTTAATTACTCAGTCCTCAGCCGCCACTATAATTTGTCTTCAACATCAACGCAATGGTTAGCCCTCTTGCAAGCAAATTTTCAAAATGCTTTGGCCATCAATGGCCTTCACGAAGTTCCCACCTTTCAACACACCGTCTCAAGTGAATTAGTGATGACTGTCATAGACTATATATACTTGGGTAAAATTTTGTACCAATGCGCATCAGAATCATCTATTACCAGATTAGGAGCGAAATGGTCAGAACACTCCATATTACATACGTCCTTACTCTTGGGCCAATCCCAGTTTGGTCATGGACTATGGTGCGCCAACCCAGTGTATGCTTCCCACCCTAAGCTACAAAATACATTAGAGAGGAATATACAACATTTGGTTCAAGGATTTGATGAGAATATATCGCCCCAAGAAAAATGGGATGAAGTAAAACACAAAGCCAAGTCAATCATTAGAGGATATTCAGTGGATTACATTGATTGGCGTACTAAGAGAATTCGTGCTTTAGAGAAGAAACGCAATCGTTTACTACGCACAAAGCCTCCTCCAGACGTTCAGCGCTTGGTAATTCCACCTATTGACAATGAGCTACAGATACTACAACAAGAGCTGGCTGAAATAGCTATTCTAAAGGCTGGTCTTCGCTGGCAAGAGAATGGTGAGTGCAATGCTGGGTACTTGAAAAAAATACATCAGAGTCGAACAGTCCAACAATATATGTCTGGCTTCAAAGATAGCAATTCTGAAACACCAACAATTGTACATACCACCAAATCGACAATGCAGAATATTGTACAACGGTTTTATAAATACCTATATGCGATTGATGCAGTACCTATGAATCAAATACAAGAGTATTTAGGTAATATTCACTTTCCAAGTAAAGTTAATCAGGATGAAGCAAATCTGCTCCAAATGGAATTTGATTGGGAGGATATTGTCAGAATGACAAAGCGTAGCCCAAAACAAAGTAGCCCAGGTAGTGATGGACTAGGGTATATATACCTTCAACTCTTGTTTGGTTTTCCTTGTTTGAAGCCCCTGATACTCCAGGTATACAATGATGCCATGACAAAAGGAATTTTCCCTCAGTCATGGAAGGAAATCAGAGTGCGCTTGCTACCCAAGAAAGGTGATTTGTCAGAATTAAAAAATTGGAGACCAATTTCATTGATCAACTGTGATGGTAAAATTTCCACAAGGCTCATTACCCAACGTCTAGCTCCTATAATGAATCGAATTATCAACCCGCTTCAAAAGGGCTTCATCCAAGGACGTTTTATTGGCGAAAATGGGATGTACGTCCACTTGGTTCTACAACAAGCAAGATATGAACATAATCAAGGTGTAGATTTGCTTCTCGACCAGGAGAAAGCCTATGATCGAGTATTACCAACATATCTTCAACAAGCTCTTGTGTCCCTAGGCTTCCCTACCTTATTTATACAGAGTATTTATAATTTGTTCTTTGATAACTCAATAGCAATCAATGTCAACGGATCCTTTACGGGTCCAGTACATCAGCAACGTGGGTTAAGGCAGGGCGATCCTTTGTCCCCTTTATTGTTCAACATCGCTTTGGAACCGCTGATCTTTCAATCCAGCAAGACCCTACATATCAAGGTTATGTCCCGACAATGAGCACTACGTCTCAACAGATCAAGTGCATCGCATATGCTGATGATATCTGTGTGTTTGTCAAGGATGCCACTGATTTTATGCGTCTCCAACATCACTTGACTAAGTATAGTGCTGTATCAAATGCAAGATTTAACAAGCACAAGACGGAAGCTTTCTCACTGAGTGGAGTCAAGTCAGAATCTTGGGAATCTTTGCTCTTGAGTCACGATATCGAAACATACTACCACCATCATTCCCCTTCTGCTTTTCGATACCTTGGCTTTTATATGCCATACACAAATTCTCAACGGAATCGTGTCCAGCATATGTTATTGGAATAAGTGCGTACACGGGTTTATGGATACTCTCAGCGTTACCTCTCGCTTCAAGGAAGAGCTACCGTTGCCAACACTTTGATCTTATCCAAAATTTGGTACTGTTTGCGGTTGTTTGCGCCTACTAAGCGATTTCTGAATAAACTTCGTTCGATTATCTATGCTTACGTGTGGCAAAAGAAGTTTTCTTATGTTTATTTTGACCAGTTATGTCTCTTTAAGGATCAAGATAGTGTAGGAGCTCTCAAATCTATCACACAATACTTGGTGCTGCAGATGAAATGGGTCTTTATTCTGTTTAGCTCGTCTAATCTACCTACTCAGCTCCGAGTGCTTATGACAGAACACTTTGGCATCATGTCTCCGGATGCTGACAATACATTGCTACCCTTTTTCTCTAGAGCTCTTCGCCGTCATGACCTTTGTCATCCCACTTCAGTTGTCAATGGTATTTATGCTGCCTTTGATCACTTTGGTATCAACTTCAAATTTGATAATGTGCCTCTAGCCAACTTGCTTTACTTTCCGCTGATTAACATGTTTCAAGAGGTAGCTCAGAACCACTGGCTTCATCGACATTCAGAAGTACCAGCATCTCTCTTCTTCCTCTTTGACGAACAGAGTAACCGGTTACGCCTGAAGGTTCGCCATGAATATGGGACATTACCAAGATTGTGCCATCAGCTCTTTATAGACGTTCTTCGTAGACGAACAGTAAAACTTCAATCTTTCCTGTGGCAATATATTACACAAGATGTGACACCATCTACTGTCTCTGTCTATGATGCTTTGACCAAGCAATTAACTGACACAAGATTGTGGCGCTCTTTCACTTCTAGGGATTTCTGCCTGCATCCTTATGAAGACAAAGCTAAATCCCGAATAAAGACTTCTCGTACTTCGCTCTCTCTGTTTTGGAGGACTCCAATGCTCCCTCAGGCTAGAACACTGTGGTATCGTGTGCTTCACAAGAAACTGCCCACTGCGTCCGAACTTTTCAAGATTGGTACTGTCTCTACTCCTGTCTGTCGGCTGTGCAAATCACAACCGGAATCGTATGATCATTTCATAGCCCACTGCTCTACCAAGTGGAGTGTTTGGTTGGAAATACTGAACTGCTACTACCCTCTGGTATACTTTACTCCTCCCTCCCTCCACAAGGTCCTCACTCTTCAAGTCTTTCCTCCTGCCATTACGAACCGCTCCAAGCTTGTATCCATCGTTGCGATATCTCAATGGAATATCTGGAAATCCTATTGGAACCTGATTCTTAACCAGGTTGCTTTTGAACATTCTTGTATCATTTCAGATACAATTTACCAGGTAGCCTTAGCTACTAAAAATCATTACTTGCTAAAATAGCCCTGATCATTGTATGATCTTTACTTCGTCTCTCTTTACTCCTGTTTTTCGACGTCCCACCTCTCTGCGATGTGTGACTAATCAATAATATTGTAAATAAAATCCAACTACAAAAAAAACTTGCTCCCTCATTCATATTATAAAGTACCTATATTCTTACTTTTATATGCTTTGATAGCACTCAGATAGCTCAAGATGTCTTTTGAAAGTCCATCTCCAACACATTCTATATGATATTTAGAGCAAAAACGCTCAAAACACAGCTTAACCATGCCAATCTTTGATGCCTCATTGCTCGACAACCAGACTACTAAAGCGGCCCGTTTTTCGTTTTGTTTTGTTTAGAGCATGTTTGTTTGAGTTCAGAAATCAAATGGTACCATTGCTTTGGTTGTTGGGTAAAATTCATGTTTTGACCGATGGGGGATTCACGGTGGTCCGTGAAAATAAAATAAAATAAAATAAAATAAAATAAAATAAAATAAAATAAAATAAAATAAAATAAAATAAAATAAAATAAAATAAAATAAAATAAAATAAAATAAAACAAAAAAAAAAAAACTCGATCAAGAATCTTTGGAGTGACCCAATGTAAGTCTGATCTAACCGGAATCAGGTAAGACCATTTTTATGTACTTCCAATGAAAAGAAAACGAGTTCATTAAGATAAAAAAAAAGAAAGGCGACTTGATTTGAGCATTGTCCTCAAATATGCATTCAAAGTTCATTATACACTGTAATCAATACAAAAGAGACCCTTTTCAGCAGATAGTACTGATTAATCTGGTACTTATTTTAGCACCAGTTGATGTGAAGAGTATTTTTGAGTAGAACTTACTATAATACATAATATTCTTGAGGCTAAAGAGAGTAGCTTTGAGCACAACTAGCAATGGATGCCTTGTAGGAGGATGCTGCTATATTTAAAACTCCAATTTTTATTTTCTTGCTCTTTGCTTTGACGACCATTCTTTTTCTCTTACCAACACTTGCAAGTCTAGACATCAGGTACGCATAAACAGAGAGTAGTGTCGCAGAGTGCTTGATACAACATAATTGTAGCTCAACAAGTGAAATTCACTCTGATCAACTCATACTGAAAATAAGAGACAGCAGTAAAGCAGTAAACTTGCGTGGATAAAACCGTTATACAAGTGGATCACAAACATAGCTTTTGTCTAAGAATGCTTGTGGCAATTACTGAACACGAATAAGTAATTCATGAGCACAAGATTTAGGCAGAGATGACTTGATTGTGAGGTAAAAAGAACCAGAGATCAAAAGGAAAGAAATACATTTGTAAAATATACAAAAGAGCTTGACATACACAACATAAAGATACATTGAATTCGATTAAGATGATCAAATTTTTTCTGAGTCCTCTTTTTCTCTGAATAAGAGTTGATCAGATTCTCAATCATAAATAAGAAAATTTAAAAAAAGCAAACATACATTACGAAAACATGTTGAGGCCTTAGTTGAATATCTTCGTCACGCCTGAGAGAAATGGAGCAGGAAGAAAATGTCTTGATACACCAGTAAAATTTGTTCGAGCGCTTCACAGACAGATGCCTAAGAAATTAACTTGAGTAGATCGAGCCTTGTGGTCGTGAGGCCTATCAGTAAAAGAGCTGCTTTTTACAGCCTTAAAAGAAAATGATGAGGGCGCTATTGAATGAAGCACAATTCAAGTGGGCTAAGCAAGTGATTGAAACGGACATGAGTTCTCTTAAAAACTGTGTATTTATTGATGAGTCTGGCTTCCATATTAACATGAATCGTAGTGGTGCGTGGGCACCAAAGGGTGAGGCACTTATTGTGAAGGTTGAAAATACTAGGGCTGTCTCTCATACAATTTTGGGTGCCGTTTCAGCATATGCAGTCGCGAATGTCAGCATTCGAATTCCCAATTTAGCCACCAAGAAGCTTTTTCCTGTAGAGGTTGACAAAAAGAGAAAACTTGACCAAGAAAAAGCTCAAAAGCCGAGGCCAAAGGGGATCACTATAGACCATTATCTGTGCTTTTTAAGCGATACCTTTGATATTTTAGATGCATATGAATATACCCAGGGCTCCTATATCATCATGGATAATGTTGCAATTCACAAACGAACTGATATTCAAGAGATGATCGCAAATCGAGGATACAAATGTGTTTATTTGCCACCTTACTCCTCATCCCCCGAATTAAATCCTATAGAGCAATTCTGGTCGGTTGTTAAGAGCAAACTCAAAAGATATCAAATTCTCGAAGAGGAAACCATGCAAGACCGTATCACTGAAGCCTGTAGCCAAATCCCTCAAAGCCATCTTTATGGTTTTGCTAAGCGCTTGGGAGATTGTTTGAATAAAAAAGCCATTTAATACCTTTCTATTACTCATAAACTCTTTATGACTCTCGTACAACTTAATTAGTTTACATCAGACTTATGCATGAGAAAGCTTTGATGACTTGCACCAAAGCGACAAGTCAGAAAAAATGCGACAAGTTGTTATGGAAAGACTGTCTCTGCTTTGGCAATCAGTTTAGTCTTTATTTCGCTGTCAATTCAACTGACCCTCAGATAGAAAAAGAATACTAAGCCGAATGATTTATTTGCACATCACCCAGCCTGTTCAAGCACTTATTGAACAGAATGAAGTCAGCAATGAAACTGTAATATATTGTTTATATTGGACTTTAATTCTCTTCTTTTATATGGCTGCAGGTTTCTCGCATATACTAAATTACTTACCGCCTTCTTCTGTTGTCTCTCCTTCTCCTTTTTTCACTGACGATGTCAGTTATACTTCTCCTTCCAGTTCCTTTTCTGTGTACATTGGATATATTTATTTTCTGTTGCTCTCTTTTGTGATCGCCTTTCAAGAATGCTTCTAATGATGAGTATAGTAGTGTATGATTGGATTCATGCCACCGACCATAGAAGTGTACACAATATACTATGTAATGCATGCATATATGTAACAAAAGAGACGTTTATATAATCCAATAATATATAATGATGCTACTAATAATGTCCAATGAGAAGCCAAAAAGAATAAATTCTAAACTTTTGCGGAATTGATCTTTACTGCCAAGATTAGCAGTTTTTATCGAAGTTGCGTATATAGGAACGACCAATTGCTCTAGCCTTTAAATTGGTCGTTTTGCTTCTAATATTGTCCCTTTTACTGCCAAGATTCTCGTCGACGTGCAATGATATTATTTGTATTAAAAGACGTCATCAAACAAGAATCACAAAGAAAAAAAACATATCAAGAGCAATATGTAGATAGAAGCAACGCATAGTTTTCATTGACAGATACATATACTTTTAACATTATAGCTGCATCATGAAATACAGGCAGTATAAATAAAGTCTTCCTTCAACTCATTGTTCATGCAATGTTGTATATAGTTTTATTACCAGGCTTCATGATCCTGTTCATCATCAAACCATTCAGCTTCATGAAGTCGCGTTGCATATCTTTTGTCTTTTCCTTCTTCTGAATCTTCTTGTGCTTCTCGTTGCTCTTGTTCACCATCTAAAAACCCCTGAATATCAGGCGGTATTTCTTGCATCTGAATGCTCGGTGCATGATCTAGATACCTAAGTTGCTCAAGCACACGCTCCCGAACGCGCATCAGATAAGCTCGGTCATTTTGATTCTCCACACGGCCCTTAAGATCAGGATGCAGTTTATAATCTGGTTTAAAGAAATCAATGTATTCATTCGGGGGCAAGTTTTCATCCAACGTAGTGTCCACTAAAACCGATGTCTCGTATGTCCAGCATCGTGCGACATTCCGAACAGTGTAACCACCACCACCTACCACAAGCAATGGAATATTGTAATTCTTGACAATCTTGACACACCTGCCATGCGCATTGATACTCAGGTTAAAGCAACCGAGTCGATCACACCCTAAAGAATCAGCACCGCATTGAAGTACAATGGCAGAGGGTCGAAATGCTTCAATGACCGAATCAATCACTTCTTTAAATAGCCAGACATAGGCTTCATCGTCAATACCATCTCTAAGGGGCACATTGACTGAATAGTACTTGCCTAAAGAAGTCCCTATCTCATCAATATGACCTGTTCCCGGAAAGAAGTCACCGTTGTATTTATGAAAACTGACAGTCATGACACGATCTGTTGAATAAAATGCTTCTTGAACACCATCACCATGATGAATATCGATATCAATATACAACACTCGGGGAAAATACCGTAATAATTCCAATGTGCCCAACACAATATCGTTCACATAACAGAATCCACTGGCTTCACTCTTTTTCGCATGGTGAAGACCACCGGACCAATTGATACAGATGTCTGCACCATTCGCAATCAGTTTACGAGAAGCTTCGATGGTTGCTCCTGCATAACGTTGACAAAAATCATAGATACCGTCAAAAATAGGACAATCGTCGCCTACATTGAATCTTTGAAACAAGTCTTCATATTGGTCTGCATTGTCTGGTGTTACTCTAGCAACAGATTTAATAGACTGTGTCTGTTGTGTTCGAAGCGTACCTCTTTAAGAAATCAACATAGTCTGAGGAATGAAAGTTGAGAATTTCGTCGTCTGTGGCTCTTCTAGGTTGAAATATTTCCATTTTATCGTGAAGACCATAGTTGAGTACAAGATTATTGGTGAGTGTCAGTCGATGAGGTTTCATAGGATGTCTTTCCTATACCGTGTTAATAACCCTATTGAATGTAATACTGGATGCCTTACTCCATAATGATAATTACCAACACCTTCATCGTGGAAATAAGCTACTCTTGTTTTGTTGTGTGAAGCTAATCGTACACTGTTGTTTGTTGTATAGTATTTTGCTTTTTGTTGTGAACGATAATCATGGCTAAACGTATTTTCTTCATCGTCATTACTTGTTCTTGCCATTATATAGAAAATAAAGAAAAAGAAAAAGAGAATTTTTAAACAGGACCGTTTTTTATTACATGAGACGACAATCTGAATCTTTGGGTTTCCCATTTTTATCGCGTGTAGGTCTTCTTTTAATAGGATTTGACTGGTCCAAGACTTGAAGGCGTTGTTTTGCTTTGATATCGCCTTGTTGAGCTGCTTTCATGTACCATTGTTTGGCTTCTTCCAAGTTTTGTGGGACACCAACACCTGTTTCTACATAATACCCCACTGCATATCTTGCTTTAGCCAATCCTCGATCAGCTGCTTTCCTTGCCCATAAATACGCTTCTTGATCATCTTGAACCAAAATATTCTCTGCGCCTGTGAGATACCATCCTGATAAAGCCAATTCTGCACTTGCATCCTGTTGCTCAGCTGCTCTTGAATACCATGCAATGGATCGACGTGGATCTACAGGACAGTTTAGATAGCCATGTTCATACGCCAACCCTAGTTTATATTGTGAAGGAGCATAGCCCAGTTGTGCTGCCTGACTAAACAGTTCTCGGGCGTAGTCCAGATCAGGCAAGATAGACGGCAATGGATCTTGTTGTCGTTCATAAGCGAGGCCTAATTCATGCAGTGGTTGAGGATGGTCTTCATCAGCTACTTGAGAAGCACGCAAGAACCAAGAGACAGCTTCTTTTGGGTTCTTGGATTGTCCCAACAGACCATTCAACAAGATCAACCCAAGCTTATACATACTCGAAGGATCACTGGCATTGGCTGCTTTACGATAGAATTGCATCGCGTATCGATGGTCTTTCTTGGTCCCTAGTCCTAATTCATAACAAACAGCGACACGGTAAATGGATTCAGGATGGTTTTGTTTCGATCCTTGAAGGTAGAGACTGAACGCTTTATCGAGATCCGGTTTAAGACCATAAAGACCACCGCCATACCCATTGGCCAGAAAGAACTGAGCGTCTGGATAACCTAATTTATACGATGCGAGTTTCTTAAGCATATGAATCGCTTCTGATGTCAAGTGATCTCTTAGTTGGCGGGCGCGTTCTGGATCTTGCGCATTCGGTCTCAAGTGGTCGACGGCATATAACAAATAACGAGCAAAAAAGAACTGAAGACGAGCATCGCCTTGTTTGGATTCTAAGCGTAACTTGTTGATGTTGTCGACTGTAATGGGAGGAAAGTCGGGATCAGGAGGTGCGTTTAGTCGTTCATGACGTCTTTTTCCTGCCAACATGGCCATTTGAAGTGAACTGTCTAGTAAATAGTCGCCATCATGAGGTATAACAGGTTCATGGACTACTTGTTGCTGTTGTTGTTGTTGTTGTTGTTGTTGTTGTTGTTGTTGTTGTTGTTGTTGAAAGTAAGGTATGTCTTCAGGTGTATTGTTAGCAGCATAAAAGCTCCCATTGCTTTGTTGTGTTGGTTGTAGATACATGGTACCATGAGGTGGTAAAGGTGGTGGTCCCACATTGTTGTTCATGATGAAGAAAGAAAAAATAAAAAAAGGAAGTTTGTTTTTATTGTTCTAGAACCAACGTGTTCAATCCAAATACCCGGTCAGATTCCAATGTCATACACAACAAATCAATTGTTGTCAATCTTCTTTCTTGGTACGACATAGAAAAGAAACGCGTCTATGAGGAAAGACACACATTGTTATCGCGTGTCGTACAAATGGAAGAGCGCGTCTGTTCGCGTTTTACTGAGTTTAAATAAAAAAAGAGTCCTTAGATCAAAACACACTTGACTGATTCAATTGTAAGCATCTCCTATAATGTATCTGCTGAAGAAAGATAAATGCAAGGAGCAAGTTGCTTGTGTATAGAATCTCTCAGGAGAAGTTGGTATGGTAGTTGTATTCTAAGGGTATATTCCAATTAAGTTGGGATAACAATGCCAACATTCATGTTCTGGACAGAGAGGCTTATTTGTAAGGTATACATGCTGAGGATATGTAGAAAGAAGAAATCAGAGTGAGAATAACTATACTATGTCTTTATATACTATAATAAAAAAGAAGAAGAAGAAAGAAATTATAATACATATTTATTGTTTGTAATAAATAGGTTCAAAAGAAGACACCGTGGGACGAACATAAGGCTTATATCGGTTCCAAATGCTCTCACAATCATAGTCTTCCACTCTTAGAAGTGAATTCAACATTTGTTCCTATGTGTCTGTGAGTAACATGTAACAATCTTGCTTTGATTATATATTTACCTTGAACTTAGTGATGACTTCCAAGGCGATTTCCATATGAGCATAGGTGTCATTCGTAGTGGGCAAGATAAATGGCTGCTGTTCATAATACATGTAAAGACCTTTGTCAATATCAAGCTTCATTTTCAAAAGTATGATTTTTGTGCCTTTGTAAATAAACATGATAAGCAGGACATAAAATACTGCTACTTCTTCATGATCTTACCTTGTATAAGCACACCAAAGCTTACTGCTTCATATTCTTTCCTTGCACGGCACAGGCGAAGATGCAGCTGACGCTTCATCACTTCAAGCACGCGCATTTTGTCTTCATCAAGTAAGGCTTGGGAAACACCGGGCTTCTTTACTTCTCCACAACCTATCTCCACAACTTCTTTTAATTGCTGGTAATTGAAGATGATATCAGGACGCAAGCTCACATTTTCAACGCCATCTTGTTTGAAGATCCAGGAAGTGGTATCAAACTCAAGTTGGATTTGGTCATGGGCAGAAAACAGCGGACTCAAGAAGGTAGAAACAGAAGAAGCAACGAGGTTCAATTCTGATCCTTTGCTTTTGATTCTCGGTCTGCCGTGCAACAAGTAAGTGGAGGTGATGATGTTGTTGAGAGCTATTTGTTCCAAGGTTGCGGATGTATTTGGTTGAATATAAAGTATGCGTTTTTGCATTGCTCTTTTAAATGCACGGATATTGTTGTAGACGTTCTCTGGCAAGACATCAGTATCATTATCATCATCATCGCTTAAAGAGAAAGGGCCATCAGCTTTAAAAATGGCAGACGCATGTAGACGGGAAAGGCAGTCTGTAGGAAAAAGCTTATCTTCATCACACTTTTTCTTTGCGCTAGCTATTAACGCAGCAAAGTTTGGATTGCGGATAGGAAGAGGAGTGGAGGGAACATCTTCAAGCTCGTGCATATCGATTCTGCAGTTATAGCCAACAGGTGTATTCATAAGATCAGATGGATAGAATGACGATTGCGAAGTAGTGATATCACTATTGGAATCCTGTATGCCATGATGAGAAATTAGTAGAGAAGCTTTAATATACGATAGCGCTATACTTACATCATCAGTAACTAATTCAGAACTTATAAAATCCTCGGCTATAATACGTCTGCAATCTCTTTTTCCTTGCGTTGAGGTAAAGGGTTGTTCAGGCTTTGATGTCGAGGGCTTTTCTCTAGAACGCTTCTATATATCAACGTAAATATGTCATACAAGCAACGCAAAGATATATGTAACTATTGATATTACTTACCTGGCCACATGAAACTTTGTCCTGTGTTATTCTATTCTGTTTATTATGACATACAAAATCAGCTATTCATCGCAATACCAGTGGTTGTGCTAGTATTTAGCTTACCTGTTCAACTTTCAATTGCTCAATGGTATTATTTGAGATGTAATTATTGTAGACTGTTGAATGATCATTGTCGTTGCTACGTTTAGAATTCTCTTGAATCAATCTCTTTAGATCTTCATCCTATTCAACACAATCATTAGTAGCTTTTGTGGCAACCCGGGAAAATATAATAAACTTACGTTATATGATGTCTTTAAACGTGCAGTCGCATGGTTTTGTTGCCGTTGCTGATATTTAACATCTTTGATATAGTCGTGCAAAATGGAGCGTGCTGAAGCTAATGAATCTTTGGGAAAGTTTTCATGCGTCGTTCTGAAATAGTTTTCAAAGCTTAGATCGTTTTGCGTTTCAAAGAACTTTGAAGTGTCCATAATAGATATGAAAAGGAAGAAAGAGCCTTTTTTTTCAAACAAAATTACTTGTTTTTAACCTGATATTCGAACACTGTCACATTTAGGCTGAAACATTGTATCGTACCGTAGGAAAAAATGATTTCTAACAGATCATTTTATCACAATAGACATGTTTATTTTGTCACACCAAAAAACCAGTAATTTATCAAATAAATGATTCATTTATATGAGAAAAAAATGCATAATAAAATGGAAAGAATAGATATTGTCAAGATGCTTTTTTTTCTTGGAGTGACCAGAGTATTCGCCATTAATACATTTATGCACTTTGTATTTTTCAGGGCCGCCCCTTTTATATGAACTATCCCCCCTATCCAGCGCTCTGCGAATTTCAGCTTGAACATATCCAATAGGAAGTGATGCATAAGAAACCTGTATTAAATCTTTTTCCAAAAGCCAAAATAGCTTCCTTCAAATCCTCTTTTAATCTGAACTTCTTGCCAGCTACAAAAAAAATCAAATTCGGTATATATCTTGTTACCAGTTTTTTTTTTTTTTTTTTTTTTTTTTTTTTTTTTTTTGGCTTGAGAGAACACTTACTGTAAAGTCATCATGTAATGACAAAAATGAAAAAGAAAGGGAGATAATTTCTTTAGCTTTTATCGTTGTAAAATATCTTATAAATACTCCTCGATTTTCTTTGAGTAAACGACAAAGTCTTTGCTTATAACTTTACCTTACTTTTACTTTTGAGTATCATTCCCGAAACATATTTGTTACTATCTTATTTCCTTAAAGGGCTCTTGAATCATGATACCTTTGTTGTTGAATATTGAACATGATCCTTTTGAGTCGAACTGAAGCATTATCAGTATGTAATCTGCCTTTCTTATACTTTACTTCTATGTTATATATCCTTATTCAAAAGTTGGACAACTATAAATCAAGCACTGACGTTGCATTTTGACAGTTCTACAACTATTTCTATTCCGTACACTAAATATTCACCTTTTCTCTGTAACAGAAACATAGAATGGATGCTTAAGATGCTATCAATGTGTAAGTTATATTTCGTTAATATCGTCTAGAAGCGTTAGTTTCAAGCTAGAACTCTCAAGTATAGGGAGCAGAAAACACAAAAGAAACAAAAGACTGGTACATGATGTGTAGATTTAAAAGGACTAATTCATTTTGTAGTAGAAACATGTCGAGAAGACATAAAAAAAAATATTTATTCATGCTGACGCGTTTTATTTAGAGAGCTTATCATATTCAAGATTGGCTGTTTTTTGAGCTTGTCTAAACTGTTGCTGAACAAACGATATAGTATGTATTAAACCAAGGCAGTCTGTGTCTGAGCTTCCGACAAGTTCGATTAAACAGGTGATCAGATGTCATCGTGTTGAAGCTTATTGAAATTGTCAATCATTCTTCAGAGCCATGAATCATTTTGAAATTATGCTTTACCCAAAACGACAAGATGAAGCAGAAACAGTTCCATTCGCAGCAGTCCAAAGGCAGCACCGTAGTATAGTACGGCACCACACAATCAACGGCAAGGGGTGTCGCAGCAAGGATAGCTGCCTAGCTCCTGGAACTGTTACGGACAACCAGGTCCATAGCCTTCTCTAAGTCCTTCAGCTATGAACGTGGAGGGGTGTCGCGTTGCAGCTAAGAAAAAAAGCCACGTCGCCAAGTCCGTTCTCCATCTGGCATCTCACAATCCCATTCGCAGCAGTCCAAAGGCAGCACCGTAGTATAGTACGGCACCACACAATCAACGGCAGGGGTGTCGCAGCAAGGATAGCTGCCTAGCTCCTGGAACTGTTACGGACAACCAGGTCCATAGCCTTCTCTAAGTCCTTCAGCTATGAACGTGGAGGGGTGTCGCGTTGCAGCTAAGAAAAATAGCCACGTCGCCAAGTCCGCTTTTTGCGATGCCAAAACCTTAGCTAGTTTCTGTTTGCAACACACTTTTGACGGGAGTGTTCGTCGTAAAAAAAAAAAAATATGTTGTTAGTCAATGGCTTTTTTTTTCTTTTGAGTACTGCCTTACGTATAATTTGCTTGATCCTGCTGATGTACAGTTGTCAGAAAGATAAGAAAAAAAAATGAAAAATGGAAGAAAGGGAATAGGAATGAAAAAAAAGTGACGTCAGCATCTGATTCTCGGAGTATCGTAGTAAACCTTGATTTGTGGACTGTTGTTTTAACTAAAAGAATAATACCAACTTTATTTGTTTGTTAATAAGTTGTAACTAATGATTGCAAATTATAATTAAAACTAACCAAGCGATGCTGGTAATAAAAGTGATAATTATAAAAGTAGTCTTGAGATAGTATGTGTGTTTTTTTAGAAGTTTAAGAGAGAAATGGGGAGAAATGAAAGTGAATGAAAGAGTTGTAATTAAGAATTACACTCTTGGTTACACGTAAATTTATATAATGACAAAATAATGAATATTCAAGTCGTCACAAATCAGTAGAAATAATAAAATTCTTTAAGCCTTTCCCTTTATTATTATTATTTTTCTACTATTGTTTTCATTTCATTACTTTAACTTTATTATTCACAATGTATACTGGAGCAAAAGGTGAGTAAAGACAGTTGTGATATAGTTTGAAACCTAATTTTATCAAAAAAAAAAAAAAAAAAAAAATAGAACTACGATTGTATGTGAAGTCTGCCGATAACCCTACACTTAACGAGTTTATTGAGAAACACTTTGATATAATTGAAAGCGAAGACTGTACACTAAGACAGCTGATGGTAAAATGGCGAGATCGTTTTACCTCTATGTTAAAGAGACATCGACCAAATATTAACGTGGGAACTCATATTGTTTGTGATATCAACATTTGGAAAAGACTCAAGGTAAGCCATGCATTTCACCAATCCTTAATTTCTTTCTTACTAAGCTTGTCTATAGACATATAGCACTAACGACTTGAGATCTGTTCTCTTTCAATGGATGTATATCTTGGAAGAAAAGAAGAGTGAAGATCTGCCCGCCTTCCTTGAGGAAAAGAAAGAAACAATCGAAGCTCTTGAGTCCTATGATGGTGATGAAGTCCCCACATTGCTTGACAAGTTGAGTCTTAGCCTTCTTAAGAAGTACAATGACTTGAGTTGTATTGAACAGAATATCTTGAAGCTTTCTCTTTCAAGAATCATAGATTTAGTTGATGAAGATTTTGCTGAATATTTCAAGCAGCATATTCCTGTACATCATTTTGGCATGTGGTCAAACCTGAAAAAAGAAAACGAGCTTACTGAAGAAGAACAAGCCAAGCTCAAAGAAATTGCTCAAGATTTTGCTCAACGTGCTCAAAGTGACTTGAAAGCAGCAAGAAAGTATATACTTTTGAAAAGAGTTGATTATGAAGAAGAACAAGAATGCTCCTTGGAGGCAATGGCCTATAAAATTATCGATAATATTAACACTTTGATGAAAGACAACAACAACAATCATGTCCAAAAAGCCGATCATGTTGCTTTTGTAAAACAATTGTTTCAAATCGTATTTCGTGGCACAAACCTGAAGATAGCAATTGGAGAAACTGTAGCAGCAGCAACAAAACCATCCATAACATACAATGAGAGCAGCTTCTCAAATTCCAAGGACAGTGTTTTTATCTCTAAATCGACTTCATCCCTTCTTGCTCATACTTCTTCTTCTTCTTCAAGAAGAAAAGACTACACTGGACGAAAAATTGATCTCAAGATTATTGGTGACGATGACCAGGAGCTCTCTTTCTGGGAGTTTAAGACAAGAAACGCAAGCCAGAAGTCTCTGCAACATCAAGAATCAAAGACGTTGAGATTAACGCAATGTCTTCAAAAATCAGTGAAGTCTGCCTTCGATTTGAAAAAAGACATTATGTCTATTACTTGGTCTGGTAATACATGATGAAGACTGTACTTTGTTGTTGTTACTAACATATTTGCATTATAGGCTGGTCGGGCACAGTTTGCCAATTGTATGAAAAAGAAGGCTTTTATGTGGCAAAAAAGGTAGCTACTTTGGTCATACCATATGATCAAAGACTAATTCAAACAAAATTGGAGAGATTTCTTCTCTCCATCTTCGAAATCAAAGTGAGTCTGCTTAAATATATTGTCGCATTTGAAATGTAAACTAAGCAATCACTATAGGCGTCCTTGCGTTCCTTAAATAATGCAATTTTTTTGGAATCTAGTGAGAAAACAACCAAGAGAAAGACATATGATGACATGCCTCACACTATGCTTTCACCAAAGCGTGTCTAATAAAAAATTTGTATATTTATCTTATTTGCTTTATTCCTAAAGAAAAAATAATCACTCATTTTGTAACGGACTTCTAATCAACACCATACAAAGCAAAGGAACAGCGCACCATTTGTTTTACTGAATATCTCTGTGTTTCAAAAATAGCAATAGTACAAACGCATAAAAAGTTCTTCGTTTCCAATACAATACAACACAATGCAGGTATTGATTTAAAGACAGCGATAGGCGCTGGAAGCCTCTCTACGAGTGCTTGGTTTATATTTCATTTATTTTCTTTTTCGCATGTCACATTCTTTCCTTGTAGTTCCTACACTTGTTTATTGGCCAATGTAAATTGAGATACTTATAGATCTTTCTTTCTCGGATATTGCCATTTGATCACGAAATAAGTAACTTGCTAAGCTAGTTTTTCAAGTTGAAATAATTTGTTGTCCGAGCAGAACAAGAAAACCATAAACTTCACATACCCTCTTTCTTTTGTTAGTGTTAGATGCGTTTGCTAGAGTAACTTTTAGATGATTTCTAGAAAGGACGGCTTCTACAGAAGAAAACTGATTTAAGTAATTGATTGTAAGAACTTCTCCAACCAAACGGCTGAAACTTGGGGGATACAGACAAGTTGCTGCCTTTTTTCGACAAGAAAAAAGGCACACTATGGTTTTAGAATGAATATCAAAAATGTAACACTTGGCTACACATCCTGGTCCAATCCTCCAACCAAAAGGCTGAAGCTTGGGGATACAGACAAGTTGCTACACTTTGACAAAGAAAAAAGACACACTATGGTTTTAGAATGAATATCAAAAATGTAACACTTGGCTACACATCCTGGTCCAATCCTCCAACCAAAAGGCTGAAGCTTGGGGGATACAGACAAGTTGCTACACTTTGACAAAGAAAAAAGACACACTATGGTTTTAGAATGAATATCAAAAATGTAACACTTGGCTACACATCCTGGTCCAATCCTCCAACCAAAAGGCTGAAGCTTGGGGGATACAGACAAGTTGCTACACTTTGACAAAGAAAAAAGACACGCTATGGTTTTAGAATGAATATCAAAAATGTAAAACTTGGCTACACATCCTGATGAAAAAAAAAAAGGCGTTTGAATACGGTCACACTTAAGTCAAACGTCTGTGGCTTATCGAAGCCTACATTAAACTCAGCTGTGATTCAGAGAATAAGAATGAGATCCTTTATTTATATAATAATCATAATATACTATTTACCTGTGATGCAGAGAATAAAAATGAGATGAAAGCCTTTAAAAAAATGAGATGAAATTCATTCGTATTCTCTGCCTCACAGTATTTATACTATTTTATACTCAAGACCAGTCTTCAGTTACACCAAACGGAAAAATTATTCGCGCATTTCTGAAAAAAAGATGTGCGTACTTTTAAATCGCACAGAAAAAATTAGCATGCTTGTGTATCCGCAAAATGCGTGAGTTTATTAAATAGGTCTGCGTTGAAGGCAGTCTTCAAATTTGGCAGCAGAGTATCTACAGAAGCCTTTAAGATCACTGTACAAAATTCTATTGCAAGCATCTGCAATTCTCGAAGTCAATGTCTCCTTTTCTAAAAGCTGTTCCCTCTTGAGTTTGCTTTTGCAAACCGACCAGAATTGCTCAATGGGTTAAGCTCAGGCGAGTAAGGGGGGGGGAGGTACATGCACTTATAGCCTCGGCCCTCAATGAGATTCTGAATATCTTGATGCTTATGAATAGGAGCATTGTCCATGATCAAATAATGGCCACGGAATTCCTCATGACGATCCATAACATCCAAAACACTACTGATGAAATTGAAGTAATGTCCACTGTTACTGGCCACTTTTGCATTCGAACCTCCTGCTGCTTTTCTTTTCTTTGATGAGGGTAATGTTCTTGGCCTTCTTGCACTAATGTTAACAACACCAAAAGGCGAGATGGCACCCAAAATGGTAGTAGTTTTTGCTCTTGTTTTGGGCACTTTCACGATCTCACGCTCGCCTTCTTTGGACCAAGAGAAATTTCTCTTAAGGTTGATATGGAAAGCAGCTTCGTCAATGAACACACAGTTGCTAGTGAAGTCCATATCTGTTTTCATCCATCTCTTCACCCACTGATAGCGCTCTTCGATTTTTTCAGGGCTGTTTCTCTCGAAAGCTTGGAAACGAGCCTGCTTGAAGGTAATCTTACACTTATCCTTGACAAACTTGTTGAAACCGCTTTTACTGATATCGAGTTTGCCAAATTTTTCTGTCAATACGTCAAGCATGTCGTCCAATGTAACGGAATTTGTGTTCTCGTCTGCCCATTCGATCATGAAATCTCTGTGCTCATCAGTTAAAATGGGCGGTCTGCCTACAGGTCTTCCATTGCCTGTAGCCCTTTGGATATACTCCTGAGGATCTTTGTTGTTCTTGGCTACCCAGCCTTTTTCCTTCGACAAGAAAAAAAAACTTTTCTTTTTCAGCATCCTTGTAGTGCTTATATGCTTTTGTTCTCGCAGGTGTTTGCTTCAGCTCTGCAGGTAACTCAGCTTTCTTTTTGATCCCTTTCTCGGGAGGCTTTAAATCTGTGTATCTATCGTAGTCTGTTACACTTTCGACTGGATACATCTCGCCGTCAATTTCCATTTCAAACTCTACAACTTCGTTTCCTTCAATGTCATGTTGGTTTCCTAACCCGTCTTCAAAAATAATGTTATTCATTTTCGTATGCTATTTTTTTTTTCTGTGCGATTTAAAAGTACGCACATCTTTTTTTCAGAAATGCGCGAATAATTTTTCCGTTTGGTGTATATCATAATCAACTTACATCAGAAATAGACATAAAAGAAATAGACATAAAAGAACCTCTTGTACTGAATAAGACAATGTATCTTTTAATAGATCAAGACGTATAACCGAAATCCATAATTTACATTATTTAATTAATTTAAAGTAGTCTATGATAATAGAGACTCAGTCATTTGCATGAACTCTACTACTACTTACTCCGACATCTCTTCATGTATAAATATGCTAGAATAATTTATAGTCAAAAAGGATAACAATAAAATGGTATAAAACAGTCTCAAAGTATCTAACTTTGTCTCTACATTATCTTATCATATAACTCTCTATTATCAAAACATCACAAGTCCAAAGTACAACAGATTAACCAGAAATACATCGATCTGTCCAGAACTATTACTTACATCACTAAACCATATTTCACACTTTAGCACCGTAAACGTATCATTCTATTGATTCTTTGTTATATGATTTCATCAATTTTATCTCGAATCATATTACCAGCATAGTAGGCTTACAGAAAATAGCTATCAACAGAATGTTCCTTCAAATAAAATGCTCAAATTGGGATCAATTAAACAAACGTATGCTTTATGTATCATAGTGCACTTAATTATCCTAACTAGAGTTTATTTGTTTACATAAACAGCTATTACTGAGCAAGCCTTATTCAGTGTCGATGACCTCTGTTATAAAACTATATAAGATCACCCTTTCTAACTAAAGAATTCAAGAAACACGCTTGTTGCCCTTTTTGTTTTTTTCCAAGCTCTTTTTTTGGCATGATAAAATAACGTACACGATTAGATATTCTTTAGTGAAAACAATGGTTAAAATATTTTCTCAATACACGTTGTTAAAATAGAAAGTATAGTCTGTTTCAGTCCACTGGTATTTTATGCCTTCAACCCAACATTTGGATACATTTATAATGTAATAGAACTGATGTGCTTTCTTGACAAAAATCTGTTCTACGCTCTCTCTGTTCGTTCAACTAAACCTCAATAAACACGAGCACTAAGGTCTTCACTCATTCCAAATAGGATATTAGCTTTTGAGTTTTTGTCCACTTTTTAATTAAATAGATAAAATATAAAATAATGTATTCAAGAAAAAAAAATGAGAGTCTGTATACATTATGATTAAGAGTATGTAAAAGAAGGATAAAGTACAAGATTAAAAAAAAATATTGCATGTATATATATATAAATGTATGCGATCTCTAAGGAAAATAATAAAAGGACAGTAATAAAAGGATTACATCTCGTTTGGCTTATTACCAAAGTCCTTTACATTGGGCTTATCTACTGAATGAGAAGCATACCCAGCATTTTCAGACATGTTGGGATCACCCATGTTGTAGTGCTGTTGATAGGCAGGGTCATAGCCATACATATTACCATCAGGAATTTCATGGCGGTTACTGTCATAACCAGTATTGGCGTAATTGTTACCAGCATCATAGTATCCATATTCAGGTTGTACGTAGTTGTTGTAACCATCCTGACTAAAGCCCTCTTGACTGTATCCTCCTTGACTATAACCTGCTTGACTGTATGCTTCATGGTAATCACCATAAGGTTCATTTCCATAATTGGCTTGAGGATAACGACGGTTATTATCAAAGGGAGAAAGAGGTTCCGTAGATGCAATTGTAGTGCCTAGTGTACCTGTAGTGGCAGCAGCAGCAGCACCAACACCAGCGTTAGCGCTTGTATGATTAAAGTCGTTTTGATGCATATCTATCGTATAATCATCTTGATCAAATTCATCTTTGCGTTTGTTGGATCGACTAGTACATCCACCACGACGATTAATCCAAGCAATCAAACCACCAATTAAAGCAATACCTACAATACCACCTACGACAGAGCCAGCAATAACTCCTGTTTTATTCGTTGTACTGCCGCTATCATTATTGACTGGAGAAGAAGAGGGGTTAGCAGTACTGGAGGAAGAAGAGGTCGAAGCAGTGGAAGATCCTTGTGTACTTGAACTGGTTGTAGTTGGTAGGGATGAAGATGCACTGGAATTTATGATTGAAGTAGTGGAAGGAGCATTGCTTGAAATAGAAGTTTGTTGAGCAGCAGAACTAGTGGTAGTTGTCGTAGAAACAATCACAGGATCAGTCGTTGTAGAAGTCATTGGATCAGTGGTAGGGTTGACAGTCGTCGTTGTCAAAGGTGCTTCAGTAGTTGTGGTCATGACTGGTTGTTCAGTGGTGGCAGGAACTTGAGTAGTTGTGGTTGTGACAGGTACTTCAGTAGTTGTAGTTGTGATAGGTACTTCAGTAGTTGTGGGAGCTTGTGTAGTTTTTGGTTCGGCTGTAGTAGTAGTGATAAGAGTAGTAGTAGTAATTTGTTGTTTACTAGCTTCTTGTGAAGTAGCCTATTATGTCAAATTATTTAGTATCTTTTTTTTTTTTTAATTGTTTGAATTATCAGTATTTACATCAGCAGAATTGCCCTCAGATACTTGTTGGGCAGAGACAGAATTATTGTTCTTGCCCCCTTGGCTTCCTGTTGTGCTGGTAACTTGTTCTCCAATTCCGCTTAATATGTCAGATTGTGCATGTACAACATGAACACATAGTTGCACTACAAGTAATACATAAATTGAAAGTTTACCAACAGTTGAAAACTTCATTTTATATATTCAAAAGAAACAAAAAGAGAGAGAGAGAAAAGAAAAAAAAATATAATAAAGTATGAAGCTATTTTTATTTACCTGAAACAAATTCTTTATTTATCCAGACTTATTAAATGGCGAGTCTGAGTTTAAGTCAGTCGTTTATTCAAATTTGACTTGTACCTGTTCACCTGTCAATTAGCTTTTTTCGGTGGAAAGAACTAATTTAAGTTGAAAAGCGTATTTACCCGTTACTTATTAATGTTGCAAGAACGAGATAATGAAAATCTTGTTGTTTCTTTGCTTCAATAATAGAATCATGAAAAGCTAAAAGCAGTAAAAAAATGATTGTTCACCTGAGAATCAAAAAAAAAAAAAAGTTACCGTATTTTTACTAAAGAGTTTTTTTTCTTTTAAACCAATCACATCTATTCCTAGACAAGCCTATTTTTTTAACAAGCCGATTTGTCATGAATGTCATTCCTTAGGAACAAGATATAGAAATGAAAACATTGAAAATATGCACTTATCACTTGTTGGTGAAATTAGAGTGCATGAAGAAAGGTGCTGCGTAACAGACGACAGCATGAAGACCCTGACACAGCGAATCAGAACAAGATCTTAAATAGAGCATTCATTAAAGTGGCTTTTATCTCAATTCAACTTGGAAAGAACAATGGATTCCTCAAGTAGAAGATAAATTATCGCAGTCTCAATATTTTGTCTAAGAACGGGTACCCAGACTCGCTGTTTAATTGGCTTTATCCAAATACAGAAAAAAAAAACTTCAGGGACCGTCTCTTGATTTATTTTTATCATATAGAATGGATAATTTCAATTGAAGAATGCGCATGAAAGTAAAAGCCAGTGTGACGTATTGAGTTTATTTTAGCATGCAATATGGAGATCATTTACTGTATTGTCTGTGCTTTTTGGAATAATAAGCTACATCCATGTTTTGCCTTTATTGCATTAACCATAAACCATGTTCTCAAAATGGATTGAGTAGATTGATATTGTTGCTGTTCTATAGCAAATAACACACTTGGATTATCAAATACTTCTAAGATACATCCTTCAATATCCAATGAGAACGCATACATATAAACCAGCGTGAGCATTTCATAAGGATAAAGATGTCGTGCAACCCTTGTATTCCCCTCCTTTTATAGACACCAGTTTTCTGTCTTTTTCTCTTCTTTTTTTTTTTCCTTTTATTATTCTTATTATGATACTGAAGAGCATTGTTCTCTTTTCACTCCTTACAAATTTGATCTCAGCCCAACAAGCATCAGACCATCGCGCTTATTTCTCTACTATCCTTCAAAACAAACATGCTTACATTATTGGTGGATCAGGGGTAAGTACACTCTAGAATTAACAAATACTGAAGTCAATCGATAGACTTCACTTCAAGTGCCTATCTTGAACTATACCAATGGCATTGATGTCAATAAGCCAGAATGGCTTTCACGTACTGGTCCTTTAGCCAACAGTAGTATATTAAAGCCTTTTGAACGAGGTGTTGCTTTTATGGGCTATAATCAACAAGTGTTTGTCCAGGGCGGGAATGGAACCAGTACAGAAATGGAACACATGATGCGATATTCACCCTTAACTGATGGCTGGGATATTCGCAAGTATTCTGTTGATTCATGTTGCTTTGCTTACATATAAAGTAGCCTATCAAATAGCAGCAGATCGTCCTGCACCTGCTTATATGATGACAGCCACGGTGAATGCAAACACCCATGTTGCTTATTATTATGGTGGTCAGCCATTAAATTCCAATAGTTCTGCTGTAGAGTATAAGACCGAGAAATAATCACCTACTCATTTAAACGTTAGACTGCTGATTTCACTCGGTTTGATACAGCGACGGGTGTATGGTCAAAGATTACACCCAATTATCCAAACGCATATCGTCCTGGTCGATTTGCTCATTCAGCCAGTATGATGTAAGTAAACGCATTGAATATAATATGCATTTATAATCCAATAAGCAACAACCAGTTATTCATTCTGGGTGGTATAACCTATCCCAACACAAGTATGACTAAAGTACAAGCTGACTTTGCTAGTGTCCTTGGTAATCCCATGGAGTCAATGAGTCATGTTCTTATGTTCTAACTAGTGTATGATATTCAAACAAATACGGCTGCTGCTATTGCTACCTTAGGTGATATTCCAGAACAAAGACAATTGTAACGATTTATGTTGAGATATACGCATGACTCATTCCTCTTCCTTTTATATATATATATATATATATATATATATATATGTGTGTATATAGGTTCTCCACTGCACTTGGTAAAGAGATATAGATACATACATGTATACTGATACTGGCTAGGCTTGGATGGAAGATCCATTGTAATTTATGGAGGTGCAGTGTACACAGACACTAATGAACATATACCTGCATCCAATGATGTCTATGTGCTAGACACTTGTACACTCACTTGGACAAAGAAATCAGTGGGTGGCAATGCGCCTGGCTCATTGTACGCTCACGGTGCTATCAATATCAATAACTATATGGTCCTTTTGATGGGCAAAACAGATACTGACAATTACAATGAAAGACTCTATATCCTTGATCTCAACCAATGGAAATGGGTAAATCAATTTGAGGCCACAGATGATACAGTGGCTGCTGGTTCTTGTCAATTCAATCTTCCCAACTTTAATAAGACTTCATTCTCTTCTTTTCAATATGACATGAGTGTATTGGATAACCCATATCGTCCTCAGAATGATAGCAAGAAATCCACTGGTTTGGGTGTTGGCTTTGGTCTATTGGGGGGTCTCTTGATTGTGTCTGGTGTCTGGTGGTATAGACGCCGTATCCGCAAAAAGACCAGAACAGCCAATCCTCGCTGGACAAGCAACAGAGATCATGAGCGTGGTTATCCTTTATTTGAATACAACAAGCAAGAAGCAGACCATCCTGTAAGTACTTATACAGCCTCAGATCATGAACAATGGGAAGCCAATCCACCTCAAGATATTTGGCGTAGAATGGAAGGATTAAATAAAAAATAAATTTATGCGATTATGAATTTAACGCGTGTCCTTTCTTTTTTTTTTTTTCTTTTTTATACATATATATATCATGTCGCAAGGAACAAACGCGTATATGGTTGCCAACTTGTTGGAAAAAGTAAGCAGTAAGAATGTCATTTTATTGCTGACACTTATTTAGATGAGTAACGAAGACAGGGATTTTCGTTATATGGCTCTGAATGATTTGATGAACGAACTTCAAAAAGAATCTTTTCAAATGGAAACCATGATTGAGAGTAAAGTAGTAAAGGCTGTGTTGCAACTGATGGATGATAAGAATAGCGAAGTTCAAAACTTGGCTGTCAAATGGTAAGATGACACGCACAAAAGAGTCGTATTCACAAACATAGTCTTGGTCCTTTGGTGAAGCAAATCAATGAGAACCATCTGTTGCAAATCATTGATTGCCTCTGTCAATATGCTTCTCAACAGACAAATGAAGAATTGCGTGGCATTGCTAGTATTGGTTTGAAAGCTGTCGTGATGGAAGTCGATGTTACTAAAGGTCATCAAGTCTCTGAACGCATTATTCCTCATTTATTGGCTACTATGGAAAAGGTAACACATACTCCTTGAGTGTTGCATTGACAATCTTTTTATAGAGTGATGCTTCCTATGAAATGCAGATGGATACATTGGATGCTTTATCAGAAATGTTGTCTCGATTTGGTAGTCAGATATCTGTAGCTCAACAAACCAAGATTCAAGCTGCCTTACTACCTTTACTTTCTTATAACCGTGCTGCAGTCAGAAAGAGAGTGACGATTGCTATTGGCTATTTAGTCGTCCATACGCATGATGAACTCTTTAGTCAGTTGTATGGTTACCTTGTGGAAGGATTACGCACCAACACAGTCAATGAAAAGACAAGAACCTTGGTCCAATGTGCAGGTGTCTTGAGTCGTTCAAGTGCAACCCGTATTGGCAAGCATTTGACTGAATTGGTGCCTATCATTATTGACTATACGCTTAAAGCAGATGACGATGACGAATTAAGAGAGATCTGCTTACAGACTTTGGAATCCTTTATTCTTCGATGTCCTACTGAAATGACAAGTTCTGTTCAAGACATTATGTCACTCTGTTTAAATTACATCAAATATGACCCTAATTTTGTGGAAGAAGATGACAATGAGGAAAATGAAGACAATGAGGATATGGATCTGGAAGAAGATGATGACTTTGATGATGAACAAGATGATTTCGATGATGATGATGACGACATGTCGTGGAAAGTACGTCGATCAGCTTCCAAAGTCTTGTCTGCTATTATTGAGACACGCTCTGATCTATTGGACCAATTGTATGAGACAGTGGCTCCTGTGCTTATCCTTCGGTTCAAGGAACGCGAAGAATCAGTGCGTGTGGATATTTTGACAACTTTTATTGCTCTCCTTAGACAAACCAATGTCTATGCAGAAGACACAAATCATTCAGAAGGTCCTCGTCAATTATTACGCGCTCAAGTGCCTAAGTTGTGTCGCTCACTTGCGAAACAATTGACACCCAAATCCCCACAAACACGTCAAATTGGATTTCACCTGTTGAGAGAAATCATTGTCGTGCTTCATGGTGGTCTTGAAGAACAAATGGACTTGTTTGTATCTCCTATTGAATCTTCTTTGATCACCACAGCTACAGATCAGCAACAATCTTCTTCTAATCTCAAGATTGAAATCTTGTATTTCTTGCGCTTGTTCTTCCATCATCATCCAGCAGACCATGTTCGCTCTTTTATTCCTCGTTTGGCGCCTGCTGTGATCCAGTCTGTCTCTGACAAGTTTTACAAGATTAGTTCTGAAGCCTTCTTGGTCTGTATTGAGCTGATCAAGGTCATTCGTCCTATTGTGCCTGAAATGGGTGCTTCTCAAGCTCAACCTGATCATACGGCCTACTTGTTTGAAATCTACCATGTTACGATGCGTGTCTTGAGTACCAGTGATGCTGATCAAGAAGTAAAAGAACGATCCATTATGTGTCTCGGTGCTCTTTTGGCTCAAGTAGGCGATGTACTCCAAGCACAACAAAGGGAGGCATGGGATGTACTGTTGGAAAGACTGAGAAATGAAGTCACTCGCTTGATCAGTGTGCGTACCTTGACTTATGTGTCACGAAGCCCTGTCGCTGCAGGACCTGAACTGCAGCGCTGTATCTTATTAGCCATCGACGATATTGCCTTGTTGCTGCGTAAAAGTAACCGTCCTTTAAGGATTGCCAGTCTGGAATGTTTGACAGTCTTGATTGATCAGTTTGGTTCTCAATTAAGACATGAACATTTTGTGACCTTGTTGGTTGAACTGAAGCCCTTGGTCACAGACAATGATCTCCATCTCTTGCCCTTGGCTCTTAAGACAGTCGAGTCCATGTTGACAGTGCGACCTGACACGGTGGAACAAGTCAAGATGCATATTGTGCCCTTGTTGTTCCGATTGATTGAGTCTCCTTTACTTCAAGGATCTGCCCTCAATAGTTTGTTGAGTATGTTGACTGCTTTTGTCAAGGCAAGTCCTGAAGACTATGCTTCTTTAGTCAAGGGTTTAGTGGATCCTTTGTTGCATGTCAAGACATCTGGTGTCTCTGCAGGCGGTGTTGCTGCTGTAGCGAACAAACAAGCTGCTTCTACTGTAGCTCAATGTGTTGCTGTCTTGGCTGCTCATATAGACTCATCTCACCGTGATCCTACCTTACGTGAATTCCAATCCTATCTTCAACAGCCTGCTACAAATGATTCCATCAAATACTTGTCTTTGTTGACCTTGGGTGAAATTGGTCGTCGTATCCGACTTGACCAGATGGCCTCTGATGTACTTGCTTTGTTCTCTGCTCAATCTGAAGAAGTGAAGTTTGCTGCTGCCTTTGCTCTGGGTAATATCTGCGTGGGTAACATGCAGACGTATCTCCCAAGCATCTTGGATCAAATCAGACAAGAACCCAAGCGTCGTTACTTGTTGTTGCATGCACTCAAGGAGATCATCACACGTTATGATACTGCACACGACAACACTTTAGCTGGAGCAGCAGATAAAGTCTGGCAGTTGTTATTGAGCAGCAGTGAAGGCGATCAAGAAGAAGGCACACGTACTGTGGTGGCTGAATGTCTTGGTAAATTAGCCTTAACGCATCCTACCAAGTTTTTACCTCAACTTCAAGATCGATTGAACAGCCCTTCTGCTCATGTACGGGCTACGGTTGCTACTGCAATCAAGTATGCTGTTGTGGATCCATCCGTCGCTTATGATGAACTATTGAAGCCTATAATGGTCCAATTCTTGACGCTATTACAAGACACAGATCTAGTAAGTGGGATTCTCAAGTCATGTGTATTTAAAAAAAAAAAAAAATAGAATGTCAAACGATTGGCTCTCTTGACAGTCAATTCAGCTGTGCATCGTAAGCCTTATCTGATTCGTGACATCTTGTCTCCATTGATTCCTTTGTTGTATGCAGAGACAGTGGTGAAAGAAGAATTGATTCATACAGTCGAGATGGGTCCATTTAAGCACAAAGTGGATGATGGTCTTGAGATCAGAAAGGTAACTTTCTTATTTCGTAAACTTGGTTAACTTATATATATATACATATAGGCTGCTTATGAATGTATGTATACCTTGTTAAGTACTTGTTTAGACAAGATTGATGTCTATGGTTTCTTGGACCATATCTGTGTTGGCCTTGATGATCAACATGATATTAAAATGTTGGCTTATTTGATGCTGATTCGATTAAGCAAAGTGACACCTACGGTTGTTGCTCAGCGTAAGTGAGCAAGTACGTGTTTATTCTGATACTAACACACAAAGACTAGGCTTGGATGATTTAGTGACTCCATTCAAGGCTACTTTAGAATTCAAGATGAGAAGTAATGCTGTCAAACAAGAAGTAGAAAAGAATCAAGAATTGATTCGTGCTGTTTTACGTTGTATTGTAGCCTTGCATCCCTTGGCTGATCCTACGATAGCACCTCGTTTTGATCATCTTGAGTTAGAAGTATCCACAGGTCCATTGGCTGAAGAATTCAAATTGGCTGTGACTGAAGCAGAAAGTCGAGAGAATAGAGTGGATTTAATGGATCTTTCCCATCATTGATGCGGTGTTTTAAAAATATGTATACGTTGATCGCGTTTAAAAAATAAAACAGGTTGTTCCTTTCTTTTGAGAAAACATGTCGAATTCCTATAGTTTAGCTAATTGTGCCAAAAGAAGAGTGTCTTATTTCTATGATCGTAATGTTCAATCACTATGCATGAGGGGGAGGATGATATAACTCATATTTTGTAATAGACGATGTGGGCAATTTCAATTATGGGCCTGGTAAAAAAAAAAAAAAAAAAAAAAAATAGATATGCTTATATTCTCTGTTTAGGTCATTACATGAAACCCAAGCGTATGCATATGGTTCATAATATGGTAGTCAACTATGGTCTTTATAAGAAATTAGATATTGTGGTAAGTATAGGATATGAAAGAGTGATGATTACTGATCAAACCCTATAGAAACCTACTCGCTGTACAGCTTACCAAATGACTCGTTTTCATTCTGACGAATATGTCAACTTTCTACAGACAGTAACACCTGATAATTTAGAATCACTCGCTATGCAACATGGTGGTCTAGAGCAAGGCATTGCACGATGTAAGTTACTCCAAGTCGTATGTCTATTGATTGACTCTATGATTAGTCAATGTAGGAGAAGATTGTCCTGTCTTTGAAGGTCTATTTGAATTCTGTTCTATTTCTGCTGGTGGTTCAATTGGTATGGATACATGTACGAATCAAATCTGATCATTATAGGTGCTGCTAACAAGCTATTGAATGGTGAAGCAGATATTGCCATTAACTGGTCTGGTGGTCTTCATCATGCTAAAAAGACAGAAGCTTCTGGTTTTTGTTATGTGAATGATATCGTGTTGGGTATCTTGGAATTGCTGAGATATCATCAGCGCGTATTGTATGTCGATATTGATGTTCATCATGGTGATGGTGTGGAAGAAGCCTTCTATACAACAGATCGTGTCATGACGTGTTCATTCCATAAGTTTGGTGAATTCTTTCCAGGCACAGGCGATATTAAGGTAAGTTATCGAATCCCATCTGTTGGACTCATCAGACGCTGTAAGGATACGGGATTAGGCAATGGTAAACGATATGCAGTCAATGTGCCCTTAAGAGATGGTATTGATGATGAGACATACAAGAGTGTATTCAAGCCAATCATTCAACACGTCATGGACTGGTATCGACCTGGTGCTGTTGTACTCCAATGTGGTGGTGATTCACTCTCTGGAGATAGACTGGGTTGCTTTAATCTGTCAATGAGGGGCCATGCTTCTTGTGTTGAATTCATCAAGTCATTCAATATTCCTATGATGATGGTGGGTGGTGGTGGCTATACGATTCGTAATGTGGCTAGAACATGGACATTTGAGACTGGATTGGCTGTAGGTGAAGATTTGACACAAGAAGAATTGCCATACAACAATTACTTTGAGTATTATGGACCTGAATACAAGTTGGATGTACTAGCGAATAACATGACCAACCATAACACACGCGAGTATTTAGATCATATTATGTAAGCACCATTTGTGTGTGTGTGTGTGTATATATATATATATTGTTGGCTTATTCAGATTAGTTCAAAAATCATTGATAACCTAAGAAGTTTGCCATTTGCTCCCTCTGTACAATCTCAAGAAGTACCAAGGGATTTCCATATGGATGACTATATGGATGGAGAAGATAGTGAAGCTGAAGAAACCGATGTTCGACGCACACGTAAGTCCATTATGTTAATTATTGGCTTAACATAGTCTATTAGATCGTCACAAGTTAGAAAAGATGGGTGTCTTGTAATAAAGTCTTTATGTTTTCTTTACTGGTATTTTTGTATTGGGTGTTGAGATGGTAGAAGGGAAATGTTGATAGAATTCTAATAAATCAATCACTACATCACGTACAGCTTGAACAGAGATATTTTCAGAGGCACCCCACATATCCACATATTCACTCATGGACATGGGCATGTCTGTTTGGGATGTTTGTAGTGCAAGGTAAAGACAACCAAGACCAATGCTTGGAATAGCATGTGTCAATGCAATCTTGGGAGACAAAAGACTATCCCATACATACATCCAAGCCAGTCGAGCAATAGCACTCATTTCAGGATCCATGTCTACCTTGTTATGAAGAGATCTAAATGCATATCACTTACCATTCTCCATACGCTTCCATACTTCTTTTTGTGCTGGATGACGTTTGGTATGCTTTCTTTCATCTGTCACAAAATAACGAATGGATCCTAATCCTCTCAAGACATTTAGACAATACGCAAAAGGTAATTCGACTTCCAAATCAAATCCTAAAGCACGCACAAGTAATAGTTCACTGGTGACTAATGAAGATCTCATTTTAAAGTAATTCTATAGGTTCCATTAGTTCATGTACTAGACAGAAAGTACTTACTTCATCAATATTTAAAGTAGGTTCTTTTGCATGGTAATATCGATAGCCTACATTGACGAGATCACGTACTTTGCGGGGTACTTCTGTTGCTTTACAAGCCAGTTGTAAGCAAGTAGTGGTTAATAACTAAGTTGATGTCAGTACAGTTTATATGATGTTCACTTGCCTCTTCATTCTGATACAATGCTTCTTCTTCTGTCATGCCATCCAAATGAATCACTTTTTCTTTGTGATCCATCCATGTCTTGAAACGGTGATAATACATAACAGCTGTTGCTGTAGTTCGTATAGGCCTATAGTTATATTAATCATCCCTATTCAACACTAGGGACATAGTTACAAGTCAAGCATAGTACTGGCTTGTCGAAGGAACTGAACAGCAACTATATTGGGTATCAAGGGTGGTTGATGGCTTGTCATGAAGTAAAAAAATATATATATAAAAAGGAAAAAAAAAAATTTATTGTCTCATCACTTCAACAGAGAATAGATTAGGACATTTTAAAGGTCGATGTTCTGCATCCATATCAAACTTTTTGGTATTCACTTTCTTGTCTATGCTTTCAATCACAGACATAATAGCAGGAGCATCAATAAGAGGTGAATGATGTTGAGGTAAACGAATGCGTAATTGCATACTAGGATAGTAATCAATCTCTTTTTCTTCTTCTACTGTTTGTTCTTGTTCTTCATCTTCATCTTCTAATTCACTACTGCTACTACCACTACCACTACTACTGGGTTCTTCTTTATGGTTTAGTTGATGTTGATCAGGTAGAATGGTGGTAAATGAGAGCCCTGTTGAATGGAGACTCATACCAGGTCGTAAAGGAGACACTGCAAACACTAGTTCCATCAATCGACCTATGTATTTACACACAGAGACACCACGACGACCCACTAAGGACTGTATGGCATAAAAGATAGGATCAGGCACAGATCCACCTTGTCGAAAAGTTAACAGGATCGATAAAATAGCACGCTCACGATGTGATAAGCCAGGCACATTGGCCAAGGGACCACCTGCTAAAGGCATATGAAAAGCCACAAAGGCGCGCGTCTCTTTAGGATAATGCGAAGTGAGATTCGAGAGATGGATAGCAGCAGGCAATAAACGATGTAACTGTAAAGGATGCTTAGGATCTAGATAGATAGGAGGTAAAGCATTCACAAGAATAGCATCAATGGCCTCATATTCTGTCTCTGACAAACTAAATGGAGATTGAGCCGCGTATGCCTTGACACCTTCTAAAAAGGGATCTTTTTGCTTTTCAGCTGTCGACAGCAATTGATAACAAAAGCCTTGTCGTACACCTCCCTCACTGAAATAGATACGACGGATCTTGTATACTTTCAGAATCGCCGAGACTAAGAAACAGGAAGCAGGAATCATGCCTGCACGTCGTTTGGAGATACGGAACACCTTGAGTTTCTTGATCAGTTCCTCAGGTTGCTTATGGCGATAGAATTTAGCTAATGCTTTGAGTTTTTTACCTGAGATAGAATAGCCATTGATGATAGGAATAGGGTACATGTGTTTCCGATTCGTACTTTGGCGTGGTAATAGCGTATCTTGTGCATTGACAGCCATTGACAAATACCCCAAGGCTCTGAATCCACCTCCACTCATATAGACATCATAGCCATCTGGGTGGCATAAGGATTCAGGCAATTGAGCTTGATCATGCGCCTTTTGAAGTTCAGCTACCACTTGTTCGTACAGGGCTCTCACTTGTTCTTCCGATTCACATTGCGCTAGTTTTCGCTTGAGTGCCGCGGCACCAAAAGGCATCGAGACAGGATGAGGTGATACACGCATGGCTTGCGGATCCATCATGACGTAACTTACTTCCACAGAACCACCACCTAAATCCATGGTTAAGCCATTGACCTGATGAAAAGAACCTATAGCCATGGCATCAATAAAAACATAAAGTATTACGGTATACATACCTACAATGCCCGAAGCAGATATTAAGGCTTCTTCTTGTTTCGACAATAACGAGACTTGCCAACCTGTTGCTTGATGGATGCGATCCAAAAACTCTTGTGCATTGACCGCAATACGCGTTGCTTCTGTAGCAATCACACGGACATGATGCACACCTGCATCTTGACAGAGTAGTTTGAATCGCAAAAAACTGGTGATAACTTGATCTATCACGTCAGAAGGGATGATGCGTTCGTCTCCTTGAGCTTCTAACAATGCAATAGGTGCACGTTCCTCATAGGCAACAGGTAAGTGACGAGCCAGTGCACTCACAATACCGAATCGAATCCCATTGGATCCCATATCCACCACACCAAAAGGTGCTTCTATCTTGTCATTCATCATGAAAAGTAAAATAAAGAAAGAAAAAGAATTTTTACCTGTAAATCATAATGAGACACATCCTTTGTTTTTTCCTGAATCATATAAATTCATGCTTAACCTCGGTTATTTTGTTGCTTTTATATATACATAACATGGAACAAGAAAGCAAATGTCAAGTAAACCCACATGAATCCAGTTCAAATGATGTGAATAAGACAGAATTCAGTGCTTTTGGTATCATGCTTTGTGCTAAAGATATCGTAGAACAACCAAATTTCACTCGTATGACAGCACCTGTCAGTGGAGAACAAATTAAGCAAGATTCTATTGAAGAAAAAGCACAACAGAAAATAGAGTCTATCGAACGAACTTGAGAGATCAATGCAATCGATATTACACTAAGCTATTCGAGACACTTTAAATGTCAAAATTAAATAAAACTACCGACCATTTTCATTTCTTTTCTTTATTTTTTTTTTTTTTTGTTGTCTTCGATGCATCCTCAAAGACAATCCAATCGTGACTCATTACCAGCAGTCATGTATTTCTTGTCAGGCATGGCTGTTGCCCTCATGGGCTATTCAGTTTATTCACACTTAAAGACTTTACACGATCGAAACAAAACACCTTATAAAAACTCAAATAAACAAGGAGCCAAGTTGGAAGACTGTAAATTAGAGTGCACTAACAACATGTCACTGATCTTCCTTTTTTTTAAAAAAAAAAAAATAGCCATTAGGCTCAAGTCTTTAGCTTATTTAACACAATCTCATAATGTGAATATTCAAAGCAGGTAAAGAGAATAATTCTTCCCTTCTTTTTTTTTTTTAGAATCTAATCAGTATCTATTAGTTCAATTAAGATTATTCTAGAAAGAGCCATGTCAGGTAAATAACAGTAATAAGGCATCTATTTAGATTAAACAGTCAATAGCCCATTATTTACCAAAGATCATTGATGCTTGCGATAAACATCAGCCTATTGACATTCGATCCAAGGCACTTCCGTCCTTACAATTATTAACAAGAAAAGGCAAGGTTGTTACCATATTATTGCTGTCTAAATGATAAAATAGAGAACAACAAGACAGCATTACTAGAAGCAGGTGCATTGGGTGTGTTAGTGGATGCATTAAAGTGTACAGATCCAGACATGAAAGAAGTCACTCAACGGTATGTGGCAGTGGCCATTTGTGATTTAATTCAAGGCAGTGGTAAATAACACCTTGAGCCTTGTGATGCCATGCTTATATGATACTACAATAGACATCAACAAACAGTGTATATTAGAATTAGGTGTATTAGAACCCATCAAACGCATTCTTTCTTCCGAGGAAATTAGAAATAATGAGTTAAAATACTGGACACTTATGATATTGTACCAAATATCCTTGAGTGGTAAGTGAATTGCATAGCAATGAGGCTATTGGCTGACAAAAACTAGATCCACTACCAAGAGTGTTGATTGATCATGGGTTTGTTAGTTTATTAGCCAAGATGGCCAGAATGACTTATGGTAACACCAATATGCCTAAATTCTGTTTGCAGAGTCTAGTCCGCATCACAGCCAATGTGGATGTAACAGAAGCCAAAAAGATCTTGACAGAACTCTTATCGTACAATATTGTGGATTTGATCTTTAATTGTCTTCGAGGAGACGATGTCGAATTGATCTATTGGGCTGCTGGACTTATGCATGAATTTGTCCTGAAAGATGTAGCAGCAGACAAGTTTAGAGAAATCAAGGGAATCCATACCATTCTATCAAGTCTGTTGTCTGCTGAGGAAATGTATATCTCTCGAGTCGTGTTGCGTATCATCAAATTCATGGCTTTTGGACAAGACAAGTTTCGAACAGAGATGGTAAGGACGGGTATTGTGAAGAAAATTATGCATTGCCTTTCATTGGACGATGAAGATGTACGGTATTGGGCTGTTCTTTGTATTCATGTCGTGGCAGGGCAAGTAGAATCTCATCAAGATATTATTTCTGCTCCTGAGTTTGAAATTTTGTTGGAATTAGCCTTGTCTACCAAGATCAAGGTGGCTATCTTTATATCAGACATACTTTCCTTAGTGTGTTGTATCTGTAAGTCAATTGTGTTTTTCATCGATTTCTTATTTGAATAGCCAGCAATCATACCTTGATGGAGCCCAATTTACATGCTATTGCCAAAACATTGAATGATTTACTTACAGAAGGAGAATTGGACGTACAATACAATGCTGCCGGTGCTATTTTCAATGTGATGACCATGACCTGTAACTTTATCTGTTTTTAATGGTGAACATAACTGACAATCGCTTTTTAGATGCATTTAGTTGCAAAATAAGAGATGTTTGCTTCAAAAACTTGATTCAACAGACTGTCTCTGCTTCCCATGAACGAGTGCAACTTACTTGTGCAAAGGGAACCCTTGAATTGGCTATCAAAAGTAACTTCATCATTCAACATCCTTTTACACTTCCCCCTTTTTTTTTTACTTATACTTTTATAGATCAACTCTTATTGCCTCAAGTGAATCATCAAGTGATTGAGCCCTTGATTCAAATTCTGGATACGATCTGTAAGTCATTTTTACCTGTCATTATCACACAAGCCTTGATCAAAGCCAACAAGTCAAAAGAGACCGAGAATCCTACTAGATCCCTCATCACAGACATAGACGATGAAGAATTTCCTCGTACACCAGACTATGTCGATGTCACAGAACAAGGTACTATCTCTAATGCTTCTCGACTTGACCGCGTACTTGAAAACAAGGGCCACACACATCATTCAGCAGACACCAATTCATCCTGGACAGACATGGCGTATTTGTTTGATACGGCCATCCCTATCTCTCAACGTGAATCCCTATTAGCAGCATTTGAGCTGCCTTTATCGGCTCGCAACCAACTGGTAGGCGCATTGTCTGCCCTCAACATCTTGATTGAAAATGACCAAATCATCAGTTACCTTGTGACAGGCGAGAGTTATCCTACATTGACAGAAGAGTACAAAAAGGCTTATTTGCCTCCTAGTGTGCGACACTTGATACAGCATTTGATTCGGTTGTCTTTGTATCCTGTCTTGGACACATGGGCACATTTGTTCTATGCCCATTATCCAGTTCATGAGCTGGATGGGACAAAAGCAAATGAACTGTATCATGCATTGATTCAATGGATTCGTACTCATGTTGAACTCTCGCCTTCAAGTCATCTATCCACAGATCATAGTGACACAAGCGGTGAAGAAAATGGGTTTATCAGTATTCATTATAAAAAGACACATCGACACAAGTATACTCGACACAACAACAACAACAACAAAAATAGCAGTGGCAGTAGTAATAGTAGTACAGATTCTGAAATAGAAGATAATCCTGTCCTATCTGCCTACCCTTTACCTTCAAGAAAGCGAGTAGAAACAACCGCTGAACGCTTGGGCGATAATCGAAAACGAGGATTTGCCAATCGTGCCCTTACTGTCTTGAATTCGATTTCACGCTATGGTAATGTATGCCTGCTATGATAACTTGATTAACAAAGAGATAGCCACTATTCGACAATACTTGATCCAAGAAGTGCCTTTACTTTCCATTCTGGCTTATCTATATGAAGACCATAGCAGTCTTACAGACAGAGTGATGGTCTGTCTAGGCACTTTATTTGCCAGTGATCCTTTTCATGTAGCCATACATGAATCGAATTTTCAGCGACTGGCCATTTTACTCTGGCGAGGTATGAAGGCACCTTTAGCCAACAAAAAGAAGTCCTATGTGTTCTATAGTCGATTGGTTCTTGTCTATTGTAGTCATTATATAGGCAATGTGTACCATACCTGTAAAAAACAAGTGCATCATAACCATCCTGCCTTTGTTGAACTTGACTTGTTAAGCAAGTCGAAATACTGCTTGGTCAATTATGAAAATAGGCGTCAAGTGCGCAACGAATCATGGACATTTGAGACGATACGAGCCACGCATGGCATTCCTCCTGTGGTCGAAACCAATGAAACACATAAATATGCTTATGAAGTGGTCTTGGAGTCCAGTGGATTAATGCAAGTAGGATGGGTGACGGAGCACTTTGAATTTGATCCCGAAGGAGGACAAGGTGTAGGTGATGATATTTACTCGTATGGGTATGATGGTGATCGATCTAAGAAATGGCATGGTCGATTTACGAGTGTCAAGACAAGTTATGGCTTGAAATGGGCAGAAGGCGATGTGATCACCTGCGCCATTGATTTAGATGCAGGCGAGATTCGGTATTACAAAAATGGCCATGATATGGGTGTTGCTTTCTCAGGCGTGATGTCTTCTCGATCCTGGTATCCAGTAAGTGACAAAATGCCACATACATCTATCTCACATAAGACAATAGGCTATTTCTTTAGCAACGGGTCAGCAATGTAAATTTCAATTTGGTGGGTCAATGGATCCCTTAAGTTATTTACCCAAAGATTACATGCCTGTGGGTCAATTAGCACTTCAATCGCCCGTGAATATGAAATTGCCTCCTCCTCACTTTGTCAAGTTGGATACGATGACTGAATCAGATGAACATGATATTGTTGATCTGACAAAGGCTTTAGAGAAAATGACATTTCATTCAGAAGATGTGGGTAATATGGAGCCTAACATTCGACCTGTGGATGGAGGAGGGTTTATGGATTATGTGCCTAAAACAAGTTTTAGTCTATCGTCTTATATTGATAAGGCACATACATTGTCTGTCGAAATGGTGGATACTTACAAAAAGCCATTACCTTCTGTTTATTTCGAATTCACGCTTGGATTCTTTCAACATCATGAAGACGTGTTTACCAATACACATAGGTAAGCAACATTAGATCATAACCAAATCATGACCTTATGGAATAGCTTGATTGCCTTTGGTCTCAAGAGCTTGAATCCAGCCATTGTGTTTTACTTTGAATACGATAAACAAGAACATACATGTTATTTTGTGCTTGAACATGCTCATTCAAACTCATTTGATTTTGTTATTCAGGATGGCGATACTGTAGGTATGCTTTATATACACAAAACCAATGAAGTAGGTTTGACTTTAAATGGATCGATTCAAGGTAATATTCTAGTCTGTCTACCTATGTTTAACTATTCTGTAGCACTCGTTTATCTCGGTAATCATACTATCTTCACTCCTTATGTACCATTTACTACAGGAGCTATAAAATATGAAATCAATTATGGTGAGGATCCTTACCTTTGGAAACATGCCAATAGTGCTGAAGCAAAACAATGTCATTATCAATACCTTTGTCGTCTCTTAGACAAATAAATTCCATCTCCGCTAAAAAGCCTTTTTTTTTTTTTACCCTGTCAACTTCCAGGCTATTCTTTCCTTCTTCTTTTTTTTTATTGTCATCATGTCGTTATTAGGTCGTGCATGGACACAGTTGAATTCAACACCTTTAAAGAGCATTTCTGTCCATAATGCTCGTCCCATGATCACACCTTGTTTAAAGAATACCACAGGTAAATACAGAATTGACCCTAGTCCATTCGCTTATCCGAGTAGAGCTCAATCAAGTACGTTGGGCCACAAAGAAATCGGGTGGTTCTTCCCGTAACGGTAGAGATTCAGCTGGTAGACGATTGGGTGTCAAGAAATTTGGTGGACAAGAAGTGATTCCTGGTAACATTATTGTTCGTCAAAGAGGCACTAAATTCCATGCTGGTGACAATGTAAGTTGCTACTCATGACAATAATTTATTCACATTGAATTAGGTGGGCATGGGTAAAGATCATACACTATATGCACTTGAATCTGGATTTGTTCATTTTTACAAAGATCCACAACATCCTAAACGTCGATTAGTCGGTATTGTTTATGAACGTGATGCCACCCTTCCTATTCCTTTTGATCAACCTAAGCCTAGAAGATTTGATTTGGTGGATTTAACTAGTTTGTAAATAAATACGTTTTTATTAAGATAAAAAGGACATGTCCCAACCAAGAGGAGAGCTTTCGTTCTTTTTGATATGCCATGTAGGCCAATAATGATGGTCTAGTTTAAGTGCCTTGACTTGGGTTAAATTATCAGCCGTGACAAACTTGATTTGGAGATGTGTGGCATCGTCTTGGAAAGCCATGTTTTCGTCCATTTCTTCTTGTGTAGGCAGTGAAAGTAACTGATGTGAGGTATTGATGGATTGAGTAGGTTTCGCCTGATAGACTGTCTTGTTATTGACAGCCTGAAGGAATTGATCCAGTGTCTTGACAGAAGATGAACCTACATGCGTAATCCAAATACCAGGGCGAAGACAAGCTTGAGCAGGTGAACCAAACAGACAAGAAGCCACATAGACACCTTCAGGTACTTGTGTACGTACTTGTTCTTTAGCTGCTCTATACGTATTTTGGATCAAGAGGCCTTGCCATCCCACAAGCTCAGTGGTTTCTTTGCCATCATGTTGTGTGGTAGGTACTTGCATTTCTTGCTCTATACCATCTCTTAACAATGTCTATACATGTGTGAGTCAATGCGTTCTACATCATCATGAGGGGGGGGGGTTTACATACAATAGTTAATGTGTCTTGTTCATGGAACTGACTCAAGTCTGAAATACTGGAAAGTACTTGACCATCAATAGCCAAGACGATATCTCCCGCTTTTAATAGTTGACCTGAAGGCGTAGAGATATCCGTGACACCGAGTACATAGACCACAGACGGCTGACGGCCTTCTTTTGTAGCCTTGTGTTTGATCTTTTGGATCCATTCGTCACTGACACCTACCAGTCTGGCATTACAGACTTGCAACGACCAGAATTCAGCATCCATGCCTCGGACCATCGGTGATTGGCCTGCTTTGATTTTCTGGAGAACAGGCAAGATCAAGCGTGCACTGATACCACCAAAGATACTAGAGAGTTCACGTCGTTCGTTTTCAATTGAAAAATTCATCCAGATGGCTCTGACTTGTGCTTGATCGTCTGCAAATAAACCGCCTTGACTGGATAGACTGCCGTCACTTACTTTATAGGCTTCTACATTCATGGCTCTCCATCGAGCAGGTGTTGTTTCTGAAGTACGAACAGCACTGAGGTTATTAATCGTTGTTTTCTTGGTTTGAACTTCATTTCGGCCTATATAGCTAAGGTAAGAAAAGCAGAGATAGGGATACACCTTACCTGATAAACCAACATAAGTGACTGTATCTTCTAACTTAAAGTCTTGATCGACTAATTGAGCCACTTTGATATCAATACCAGCATTGATGACAGGGGCAGGATCAAAATTAAGTAAGGCGAAATTATAATAAGGATGTAAGAACAAGAGATCAGCAGAAATAGTGATTGAATTATCAAAAGTGACAGAAATCACATTGATACTCATGGGCACTGTATCACGATCACAGACAATCAGGGGAGGATTCATAGAGACAATGACACCAGCGCCATACGAATGAGCATTCTTGGAACCATCGACCATAAAGGGTGGTAAGCAATCCACAGAGACAATACTTTTGCAAAGGTCTTGCGCTGACTGAGCCACTCTGTCTTCTTCAGTACAAGTGAGGACCGTCTCTTGTTGGATAGAAGGCATTGTCTGTAAAGGCGTTTCTAGTACTTGATAGTCCCAAGCACCCGTTTTATCTATCAACACATCAATAAAGGGGGGGGCAAATATATACTGCTTACCATTTCGTGTAGCTATTCGAAACTTGTGCCATCGCCAATCAATATGAGCAATCATTACCTTGACTTTCATAGGTTTTTGTAATGAGTAATACCGAATAGGTACTCTCTTCCCTTGTTCGATATGGGACACGACCTGAACGAATTCATCCAAGGATCGCACAGGCTGATTATTGATCCCCACAATTACGGAACCACGCATGGCTCTGGCTGTACTGAGAATAAACCCAGACATGCCGACATAAACACCTGCATCCTTCAATGATAAACCATACGATCTTGCCATTTGATACGACAGATCATTCAAAATACCACCTGCAAACTCTAGGAATCGAAAAGGTGTGACTGAATGCAAATCTTGTACTGTCATGTTGACTTCTCGAATATCGCCTGCTCGCGACACGACGAAACTAACTGGCTCGTTTTTTTCTACAGCGGTATCTAAACAGTTTTCAAGATCCACAAACAAGCGATTCAAGACTTTTCCTTGACAGGTTAAGACGATATCACCGGGTTCTAAATGACCAAAGGCAGGGCCATCAGGCAGCACGGATTTGACGACCAATAGACCCTCATTCGACTGTTGTGCTCTTAACCGTTTCTCTAGATGACGGCTTAGGCCCAGTTGCAATAATGCATCATACGACTGGTATTGAAATGTGGCTTGAAGTGTGCCTCGAGGTATAGGTAGATCTTGTTGAAGCAAACGGAGGGCTCGTTGTGCTCTATCCAAAGGGAGATAATAGCTAGATGAGGACGTACTGGCACCACCTGCGTTCAGAGCAATAGCACGACCCTGTAAATCCAAGACAGGACTGCCACTGGATCCTGAACTGGTACTGGATGCTGCTTGGAAATAAAATGTGTTGAAATCATTGTATTCACCCAGACCATAATTAGGTGCTTCTCTATCCAGTCTCGCTAAAGTGCCTGATAAAATACTAAGTTTTTCACCTGCATCATTACTGGGTAAGATTAAAAGGTCAGTTCAAGATCAACTACTTTCTCTTTTTTTTTTTCTTACCCAACCACACGAATATCTTGTCCTACTTTGGCTCCTTGAGGATAAAGTGGAATACCAGGCATATCCAAAAATCTGATTTTAGTAGGATCATAACGAAAGAATCCAAAATCATGGATAGGGTCTCGATAAATAGGTTCTAATTCAATCTCTTCATAATTGCAAAGTACAGCATACGCCTTAATAGGTGACATGGATACTACATGACGATTGGATAAAATAAGGCCCTTTTCAGGATCCACGACAAATCCTGTTGCTGTAAAAGATCCAGGGATTTCTGTATCAATGCCTCGCGTGCGGCATCCGCTGATAGACACAATACTCTTGATACATTTTTCAATGGTGTTTTCCCAGCTGCGGGTGTTGGGTTGGTATTGGTTTTTAGGAGAGAAAGGGGGTGAATTGTTTTTGAGTTGAGGTGGTGATTTAAAATGCTGTTTCATGATGTCCGGTTGAAAAGGACTTGAATGTAAGGATAAAGGATCTTTTTCAGCAATCATTGGTTCAATTTGTCTTGTCATGTTTTGTTAAGAAGGAGAAATAGACAAAAAAAATGCTGCTTTATATACAAGGAATGATTTAATCATGATGAGCATGAAAAATGTATTAGCAATGTTCAGGTATGTCACCATGATGATTACATGTTATGTCATGTGTAACATTTGCCCTGCGATCACATTCTTAATGTTTATTCATCACTTGGACACTATCACAAAAATTAAGCTAACTCGACAAAGATTCGGTTGCTCAAATTCACCAAGCACTATGGATTAAGTGTCTTTTTGATATGCCATTTTTATGTGGATAAGCATTTTGGTAGTACATTGCTTATTTATGTAGCAGGGACAACTAGCCAAAAAATTTGGTTCAACAGCGAAAAAGACAACTATTCCTGCAAATCTTCTTCTTTTCCCCTCCGCATATAAAGGTAGCATAAAGACTGTTTATACACGGGTAAATGATTGAAATACCTACAAACAACGTTTACTAACATCCATGGTACCTTTGGAGTTGAATTGGATAAAAAAAACGATTTGGAAAATTTGACCAAAATGGCCTTTCGACCAAAGGGTACTACTCATGAAGAAAGCTCAATTTATAACTTGCGATCATCTCTATGTCTTTACAAGACGAAAAAGAGAGCTATTGACATGCTTAAATACTCAAAATATGTGCAAAACGCTCTGGTTTTTGGTGAATGTGTTTATCTGCCAACTGTAGTACAAAATGGTAAGATATAAACAGAAAACTTCAAAATCATTTTTGTATATTTGCTCCATATTTTAGCATAAAAGACACTGCATTCTTTATATAAAAAGAATTATAAAGCAAATATTTACAACTTTTGTCAGTACATTAAAGCCGAATAACTGCGCCTTCATGCATTTCTCAGCAAAAGCTCGATTTCAATGCGGCGGCCAGAAGAATTAGAGCTGTCTTCCGTTTTCAATCTCTGCTTACTGCCATCTGGTATGTTCTATGTCCATTTAACCCCACATTTACATCAGAAGATGCCTATTTCTCTATCTCTTTGTGTTCTATAGCACTCAGAATAACATGAGATATCTCATATAAATGTATTGCTAAGAGGTTTTATATGATATCCAGAGCAAAAACGCTTAAAACACAACTTAAACATACCAATCTTTGATGCCCTATTGCTTGACAACTAAGTTATCAAAACAGTCCGTTTTTCAGATGATCATCTTAGACTTGAGGCAAGTCAATCTGTATCAACAAGTACATTATCAGAGCTTCAGCAAACTAGGGTGCAACTGACAAGCAAGTAGATTTGAAGCTAGTTTGTGATGCATAGAGGATATTTGCCAATATGTTTGGTATTAAGATTGGGGACCCTGAAAGCATCTTTGAGAAGAAGAAGAAAAATAAGTCAGGTCGGTGTCGTATTCTTGAGAAGAAACATAAACAATTTCTTTTACGTTGATGGGAATTCTTTTACTGTTGTGACTGAAGTGGCCAAAATCCAATGATGCCTTTGTTGAATCTTTTCTTCTACAGGCTGGAATGGTGCCTGCTTAGTAAATAGATTACACTCGGTTGTCATAAATGGTGCTACGAGAAAAATTAACTTTCAGCCACTTCAGTCACAACAGTAAAAGAATTCCCATCAACGTAAAAGAAATTGTTTATGTTTCTTCTCAAGAATACGACACCGACCTGACTTATTTTTCTTCTTCTTCTCAAAGATGCTTTCAGGGCCCTCGTAATAACGTTTGACTTACCTCAGAGCTGTCTGCACATGAATACCTAATGATTAAGCATTTGCTCAAAAATAGTTTCGTCTCGATCGGAGTAAACTATATAGCGTCGCTTGCTGCATAACACTTTATGCTCATATCATTGCTCCTTTCATCTGCAACCAGATGCATTGCAGGATGAAAAAGGGAGGGAGGTGGAGGTTTTCGGGAGGTTTATTCAATAGGAACTGAGTACGAGAACTTATTGTTTTGATAGCGAATAGCTCTTCGTCAATATCAAGATCCATGAGCTCACCTACAATATGCCCTTGTCCATCTTTGTAAAGACAATGCATAGTCATTCTAAGTGTCTGTAAAATGTCAATAGGAGAAAAAAAGACAGCTTCAAGTACAAAACAACCAAAGTTCATAATACGTGAATACGTTTTATTTTTTTATTTTTATTTTTGGATCAACCGATATCATTAGCATAAAACTCAAAATCAACGACTTCACCCTCTCAAATGACGGTATTATGTATATATATATATGTGTGTGTGTGTGTGTGTGAATATGATTATAATTTTAAAAGATAGCGTCCAAAGCACAACAGAAACACAAAGCAGCCAAACTAACAATAGATAAATAAACTCTCCTCCCTTTTTTTTATTTTAATACTTTACCATCCTAGGCACATTGAATTATCATCTTGTCTATGAGGTTGTTGTTGAACATATACTGTCTGAGGCTGTGGTTGTGGTTGATAATAAGGCTGTTGATAGGGTTGTTGATAAGGTTGTTGATAGTATTGTTGTGCTTGTCCTGGAGGAGGGGGAGAATAGTATTGTGGGGGGTTTTGTGGGTAACCTTTTTGATGATCCATAATATAAAGAAAAAGAAGAGAAAAATAGAGAAATTCGCGGATCTTTTCTATTTTTCTTTTTTTTTAATTGTTTATTTTAATTGGTCATTGTTAAAAATAGCATTTCTTTTGTTTCCTTGCTAAGCAGACAAATGTACAATTTATTTGCATCAGCCGAAAAGCGAGCCTTGTTTTTTTTTACCAATGAAAATAAGGCAATACATGCATTTATTTAAACAGTTTCTCTCTCTCTCCCTCTCTCTTTCTTTTATTTTTGTTCCTTCTTTGTTTCTTTATGTCTTCATTAGATCCTTTTATTATTTATACAGTCAAATTAGCCATGGATTTCAAATTAAAAGAATCCTCGGCCATGGCTTCAGAACCTGTTCCTATCTTGACAATGGATCCTATTCCATTGGATCTGAGATACAAACCCACATTAAGAAAAGACAACGTCTTGTCTTTATTGTATCATGCAGGTAAGCGCTATAAGAACATCTCCCCCCCCCAAAAAAAAAATAGGCTAATAAATCATTAGAGGAACAATGGACTCAGTCTTGCATGGAATTATCAGATAAACAAGTCCATATCCAACAAGCCATCTTTCTCGACACGCTGCGGCTTCTTGTAAAAGCGGTGATGCCTGATGTCACTCTTAAACGTTTCCATGAACCCATTTGGTTTGCAGCACAAGTTTTGGTCCATCATTGTCATATACGACACTTGGAGCATACCTCAAACGCTTTAAGACCTTTGGCCGGACAACTCTATCATACCATGTATCAGTTAAGACTCTTACTTCATCAAGCACTGGAACAACAAGGGATTCTATCTCAACGGTATTTCTGGTCAACGCATTTCTTTCAGACCAAAGAAAACACACAGTTATTGGACTCATTTTCGCCTTTGTTGGAAGCCTGGATCAGACAATGGTCTGAGTTTGAATCTGCTCTGTATGAAGCGTACGTTCATGTTGTATTTGGCGAATACGATCTGAATCATTTTAAAGCAACACGTCAGCCTGGCTTAGTGAATTTATCGTTGGACACATGCAATGCATTGACGACTGTTCTGCCTATTGTGTTGGATCGTGCAATTCAGGTGAATACGATCCGTGTGGGTTCTATCCAGTCCTTAGACCCAGAAGCCTTTTTAGCCATGCCTCGATTGGCTGTCTTGGCTGGTGTGACCTGGTTGGCTCATTTGACAGGCTGGAGAAATCCAAAGACAGCCTTGCCTGCATGGATTGGATCCCATCAACAGACACTTAAACAACTTGTCCATGATATATCTGAATTAGAGAAATTACTCGACAGACCTTCTGAGGAAGAGCACTATGCCTTTGTTGAACTCTACCACACGCTGGAACAATCCTTGGTCCAAGGTCGCCATGAAGAAAAAGAACAAAACCCCTTAGAAAAAACGATTTATTTAAACGTGTGTCAAGTGGCAGATAGTATAGTATCCAGTGCTTATGCTCAGTCTTTCACCACTGTTCTGTATCAGCTATTTAGACAGATAGGCATGCAATACGATATTGAATTTGAAGAAGAAGAAAAGGAAGATGCTATACCCATTGAACAAATTGTCTTAGATTTAGCTATTCTATAAATTCAGACGATGTTAGTTTTTTTCTGGACGAATCAAAATTAATTTCCATATGCTCTTCTTACCTATTTTGGACGAAATAAAAATGGAAATTGAACAGAAAGAGAAGAATTGTTAGAGAAGGTACAATAGCATGTTAGATGATTTTACCTATAGCAATCTTAATTCCCGAAGGAAATACCGTGTTCATTACGGCGATTATTGCTTTTCTTTTTAATTTCTCTTGAATCGTTCTGGATGGCCTTCATCCTTCCAAATTGACTTGGCAATGTTCATCATATTCAAACTAGCGTTGATGTCACGCTGCCATAATGTTCTGCACGTCTTGCAAACGAGAACACTATTACCGCGGGCACCACTAATACTACCTAAGTTCCTACTTTCACATTTGGAACATATTTGGGACGTCAAATATTCATCAATGTCCACAACGAGTAAGTCACCAGTCCTCTCTTTTTTTTTCAACGTTCTGTATAGAAGACCAGTGAAACCAGTCTGGACCGTTTTTATCTTCACATAATCCTTCCCAAACATGCCACTACCAGATACTATCAGTACTGAAAGAAATTGCTTTCTCTAAGTACCATAAACTTATGAGTATGAAAATTATCGTAGCCATGCCCAAGTAACTTTTTACCTTGTTTCTGTTGTTTTCAGTGCCATTTTTCTCTTTCCTTTATCCTTCTTTTCGGACTTGTTCCCCTTCTTCTTCCGCTTCCCTTTGTTCTTTGCTCTTTTTCGTTTGTTTCCTCTTGACTTCTTGTTGTATTTCTTGGTACCATCTAACAACATTTTCACCATTTGCTCCGGCGCTCGTTGGCGACCCTGGTATAAGAAAAATGTTTCTTTTGCAGTTTCTTGATTGTAAAAACTGAAAATACGACTAATGTTTTCGAGCATATAAATGGCATACTCCATATACAGTGATTCATTGGCAGTCTTATTGGTGGGTATATTTGTTTCAATCGTCTTAATACCGCATGCTTTCTTTTTCTTCTCTTGCTCTGCTGAGAATCTTGTAGAGCCTGTCAAGTGGTAATATTCATTGATGGAACATTGTCTGAAGTCGTTTATATTACCACTTGAACCAGCAAATGCAATGAAAACCCTTTTTCTTCCTGGATCTACGGCTATTGGTAAATAGTGGCTGTCAACTTCATGCTGCTCAAAAGCATCCAGGATCAGATCAGCTTGATTGATTTGCTTGGTTAAACGTTTTTCTGTGATTGTTCGTTTGTTAAAAACAAAATCAACAGAAAAACCATCTGATCTGATCAGGTTACCAAAGAGCCTCTTATTTGTTCCAGTGGGTAATAAAGATTCAATCCTAATAGTAAACATATTTAAATGACTATTATATAAAAATATTTTTTTACAACTATGTACTTACGATTTGGTTCTAAGCTGTTTAAAATCAAATACCTTGTAAAATAAATGCAGCTGATCATTATACCCTCTGGGCAGTGGTTCACCAGAAAGAAATGCTGCTAATGCATTGACCGAAATTGTCACTGATTGCCAATGGCATGATGGTGAAGGGAATACATTGAACAGCCTTGGTAAAGGAAGTCTTCTAACGTCAAACGCTTTATGGGATTGATGTTCCCTTTAAAAGACAGCCAGTATATGAAACAACAGAGGAACAAAAAAGCCAGGGTTATCAGCTAATGATTTTATACTAACTCTAACATCGAGTTTGTTTTTAAGTGGCAGGCATAGTTCATCGATTCTTCGTTTGATCATAGGGTCTTCACATGATTTCTGTTCAGGTCACATCGCTTCACCTTGGCATACATATTGATATCCATATTCTATAACAATGTCATCGACGTCCTTCGGAGCCATGGACTATATGCATAATATTTAAGTATTTAGAGTAAATGGATGTGATTGTTAGCTCTTACAACAAACATAATTTGAATTTGATATTGCAAAAATCTTCTCAATATATTTTCAGTCTTTCTATAACTGCATTCTCGTAGGTAGTTGTCAGCTCCTTGCAGGCCTCAGCGATGCACTGGCTAGCTCCTCCAATCAAATCTTCATTAAAAGTGGCATTAGTATTTCCAGCTTTGAAGTTATCCCATTCTTGTAAAAAATTTTGTGGCAGAAGCTTGGTGTTTTTAGGTTCTCTATTGTTCACCAGTTGACAGACAGGATAACAAAACTGTTGCCGAAAGATACCATCAAATACGGATTCATTTGGGGTTTTCGAAAGATACCAGTTCACAAAAAGTTTGGCTCTAAACACTATCTCTCTTACAGCGCTACAACACGAGGTTATTTTCTGCTTCAATATGTTTTGATATTCTTCCTTGACACAATTTTGAAAAGGTAATTTACGAGCGTAAACAGTGTAATTTGACCCAAGATTCTAAAGCATAGTATTTGACTTACTCGTAATGTAAAATGAGCAGAGAGGTGAACGTGCAGAAGAGTGGCCGGAAAGTTCACATTTCTTGCATATTACCCCCGGATTAACTTCAGCTTGATTTCTTTGACGTTTTGCTGCTCTTTTTATTTTTTTCAGTATTTCAGGCTGCTTTCTCTTTCTTTTTCTGGTACCAACTATTAGATAGGTTTAGTGGCCAATATGGCCATATCAATTGAACACTTAATGACTATACCTTCGTGGCCAATTTCTTGGAGCAGATGGAAAACTTAATTTTTCTTTAAATAAGATGAACCTCGTTAAAAAAACATTATAACAGACAAGTCAATCTAACTATTGTTGATGATCTGATATAAATAACTTTAAATAAAAAAAAAGTATATCATCACAAATAAGTCTTTTCTCATAACAAGAACATTTGTCATATATTATTATTATTATTATTATTATGCCAGCTAGTCATAGTTTGATAGCAATAAAACTGAGTTCATTCTAAACAATGATATAGCTGAATCAACATTTACACTCCTACGGAATAGAGTCATGTAATCCAGGAACCAGTAAACAGATCTCATCTTGAATGATAAATAACTGTAAAGATGGTTCACAAAGTATATTTTATTGAAAAAGCCAATACTCTTGTTCCATCTAATATAAACTTCAGCTCATCAAGTCCTATCTCAAGTTACATCTAAGGACATAATCCAAATCATATATAAGCCTAGAATATAAAAAATCTCTCTCGAACTTTTATCTTAATAAACATTTATAAACGGTCTCAAAGTACTTCCTACAAGTCTCTTTATTTTTTTATAATTTCTAAAAAGTCCCAAAACACCACAATAACCAGTCATTTTGATATTGCTTCTCTAACAATTGATTTCCCTTTACAGATAAATGTCTAAATGTAAACTCATTCAAAAAGCTAATTCTTTTTCTGTCTAATTTCCATTTTATTTTGTCCAAAATAGGTAAGAAGAGCATCTGGAAATTAATTTTGATTCGCCTAGAAAAAAACTAACATCGTCTGAATTTGAAGTGTGAAAACAGTATTTGAATTAGAATTCAATTTTAATATCCGATCAGGGACACTTTTATTCGTTTTGTTCAATCGCACGAAGACGACGCATGATGCGATCCATGTCTTCCTTGACAGCAGCCATATTGTCTTCATGTGTAAGTGTAGAAGCTTCTGACTGCTCTAGTCTTTTCTTGAGTTGTTCAACTTCTTGATAAACCAGTTTGACAGCTTCCATTTGCTTTTGTTCTAAAGCACGGTGTTCTTTCTCTAATGTTTGAATGTCAGAACCTTGCTGTAACTCCTCTTCCATCTTTTTTTGCACTTCTTGTTGCAACTGTATAGCTTGATTTGATGTCTTTTCAAGTTCTGCATAAGCTTGATCAAGTTGTGCCTTGATCTTGTCTTTGTTTTCTTTATGTTCATCTTGCATGGCTTTGATGATAGTCTTGACGCGCATAGCTTCTTCCTTGGACGCCTTTTCAAGCTCTTCCTGTTCTTCCTTGGCTCGATTCAGTTGTTCGTCCAGTTCTTTCAAATGTCCCATGCCTTGTTTGGCGGTCTCAATCTCATCCATGTATTTCTTGACTTGTCCCTCAAAAAAAAAAGCCGTGGCCTTGGAGTTTTCTGCCTGTCTGTCTTTACGGTTACTCATGTCTGTCAACGTCTGGATCTCGGTCTTTAGTTTTCGGTTGGTTCTGCCACTTTCTTGAGCATAGACTTCAGCTTGTTTGGCTTGTTGTTTGGTTTGGTCGAGTTCGAGTTTGAGTTGACTGAGTTCTTTTTCAGCCTGACTTATTTTTTGTTGAATTTCGCCAATATCAGCGCCGGTGGTAGGACGACCTAGTCGAAGAGAGCCTGTATCTGTAGATGTTAGTTTTTTCTTGTATGATGATCTCTCCTTTATTGCTTACCAGACATGATTAAAAAAAAAAGAGAGAAAAAAAAAAGGAGTGAAATTAGTTGAATTCAAGAGGAGATGCTAAAAAACTAAATGAAAATAAAGTCAGCTATTGCATACAAGTGTTTACCTTCCCTCTTGAGTTCTTCAAAATAACATTGATCCAACGACTCACTCTTTTCTTTTTTTAAGAAAATAAGACACATTTAATTTGGTTCTGACTTAAATAAGGCTGGTATCGTATAAGGCAATTATGTCGATAACATGGCTCTTTATTATTATTATTATTATTATTATTATTATGTATGGTGGCTTAGATTAAAATGAACCAGAAACAGCAAATTTCTTTCTTTTTTTTCTTATTTTACCTATTTTTTTTCGACATGAGCAAGAAATCAGAACTCGTTCCTCTCAACTTGAAGATTGAATCCAGTAAAGAAATGTCTATTAGCAACGCCACTTCTTTTCTTGACAAATTCCTGCATGACGGTGTTGCTATTCATGCTGCCAATAACACAGTGGCTGCACAACTTCATCAATTACACCAAGGTTTAAAAGAAGAAAAGAAAAAGAACCGAGCAACACTCGAAACAAAAGAATTCTAATTCAACTCATTCTCTCATTTTGTATAATAAAGCATGTTAGATTTTATTCAATCAATGGAATCGTTTCTTTTGAGCTCTACGCTTGGCCTTTAAACGTCTTGTACGCTATCAAGAGACATCAATCTTAGGTCGTGCGATGTAGTTTACCTTCTTTTTCCACTTTTCTCTCACTAAGACAAGGTCAATAAAGCACAAGACAAGATACAACTTACTGTTTAAATTGATAAATCAACCAAAGGATAAGAAGAAAAAAAGAAGAAGAGAACAAAACATGCTTGTTTATATAGTTTAACAAAGGATTGATGTCATGGTCAAAAATAAATCATGCATATAAAAAAAAAGAACATGTAAAATTCACACAGAAGCCAAGTAATCACAAACAAAGAACTTGTTTTGGTCTATATACACCCTTAAAATGTAGACTCTAAAGTATCATATCACCTGATTTAATTAGACACACACACATATATATATATAAACACAAAAGAAGAATCTGCGTACAATACATATATATATATATATACAATGGAAATATGCAAATGTATCTTATCCTTGTTAGCTTCAAAAGTACTATCCTAAAGACTGCACTATAGATCAGAAAGAGTCCTTTATCATTTTAGTCTGACTCATCACAACAGTGTAAGAATACATGTCTTTTTTTTTCTGACTTTTAATCGGCCAAATGTATTACTAAGCCATTCAAGATTTAAACGAGATGGAATTATTTTTTATTTATTTATTTTTTCCCTTTCATGCCTTCATCTCATTCTCCTAGTCAAATTGCTATTCCAGATTTTGATCAACTTGTACTTTATACAGGCAATGTGATGCGTACAGCCATCAATCCAAATGCCTGTTGGAATAAGAAATCCAATACAGAAGTGAGTGTTAAACCTGTCTGTATGATATACTAACCACTATCCAAAGTTGATGCAAGCCATTCAAGATACACTCGAGACATCTTTATTTCATCAACCATCATTTCATTACTTTTCAGAACACAAATTATTAGAAGTGCCTGATTTAAGAAGAAGTAGCCGTATTCAGCCTGAAGATCGTCAAGATGTAGAAGTGACAGGTAAACACAGACTAAAGATGAGCCTGTGATTAATAAGTTCGATAGCCAAACTGTTCTTTCTGGAGAATCAAGCATCTACTATCGAGACTTCCATTCGTCATCTTCAACAACTGTTGGATGTTGAGTCGATTGATACATTTATTGTCTCATTTGATCCTCAACAAGACTCAGCATCGATAGACAAGGCCTGGAAGGATTTAGAGGCTTATCATCATCAAGGTGTCATTTCAAAACTCGGATTATCTGACTTTGATGAGACAACACTAGAAGCATTTCTTCAAAAGAACATTACTGTCAAACCCTCTATAGATCAAGTTCATGTAGACCAATGTTGTGATTTACCTCAAGCATTAATTCGTCTCGGGAAACAACATCAGATTGAAATCACTTTTAATAGTGACACTACAGGTATGGAGATTGAAATCCAAAAAACAAAATAAAATAACATTCATCTGTATCGTAGATATCTTGACCACAGCAGGATTATCCAGTGTGCTGAACAAATACAATATCCATAAGCATGTCAAGCCTCGTTGGGTATTGAAATACAATGTGTTTTATAATCACCGCAGTGTTGTTGCTGATAAAGGGTAAATTGGATAATAATTACAATTCAGTCAATTGATGATTATGAAAAAATAGGTACATTGTAATGGGTGATGTGATTCATAACGAATAAATAAATTTACGTGATCTTGATTCTCATATGATGAGCCAATCAAACGTCTTTCCGGTAACCTAGGTTACATGTGAAAAAAGAAAAGAAATGTTTATCCGAATATTTATTTTTCATTTCATCAAGAAATGATTCTATACACAACATGTTTATGATTTAAATTGATCTTCAGTCACACCTTTACCCATAGCAGCAGTAGCAGCAACACCACCTGTAACTACCTTGATTAATTCATCAACATAGTTAGCACCAGACCATTTCTGATGTTGCAATACATCTACACCATGTTCACGTTCTTTACGTTGGACTTGACTGACATAACCAAGCATACCGAATTCCTTATAGGCTTTGGCAAAAGTAGCAGTAGCCAAAGCATTAGCATGAAGACCACCCAAAGTAATAAATTGCCAGACAAAACCAAGTTTAGCTAAATCATGAATATAAGATTGCATCGAGTTATCATTCAAGCCAGCAGCATCCCTAAATAAGAAATCAGTATATATATATATATATATATATAACAACTTACCAATTAAAGGAAGGAGACAAGTTATAACATAAGAGAGCCTTAGGATAAACAGACAAGACACCTTCAGAGAATTGTTTGGCTTGAGAAAGAATAGGTTTCTTTGTTTCCATCCACAACATATCAGCAAAAGGAGCAAAGGCAACAGCACGGGAAGTAGCAGCTTCAGTACCACCTTCATAACGATACAGACCTTCACGCACACGAGGAAGATCCCAGTCCCAGAAGAGATCAATGCCATAGTCTTGTTTAGCAATTTGACGTGCTTGAGCATTGGACTTGTAATGGATCTTGTTCAAGAAGGCTTCTGCTTCTGCTTTCTTGCCTGCCTTGATGAGTTCATCAGCCACAGCTGTACCATAGCGCTTCAGACCTGCTTGAGCAATCCATTCATCTTCAATGGCTTGAAGAGCAGCACCTGTCTTACCAGCAGCTTCAGCTTCATTCATGAGAGTGGCTAAAGGACCCAGGTTAGGATTCGTGGTACCGACAATGAATTCATGGTCACGGGGATCAATGTTGGATGTGATCAACGTGGCTGCTTCAGCATCAGAGCGAGCCACAATCAAGTTTTCTACACCCATAATATCGTATTGAACACGAATGGCCACTAAACGATTGATGTGTTCTCCAATAGGCACCAACACCTTACCAGCCATATGGCCACATTTCTTGGTTGAAGGGGATTGATCCTCGACTAAAAAAAAAGGGGGGGGGAGTTGTTGTTTAATCAACAGACACTTTCATAATGATTCACTTACCATGCATACCAGCAGCACCACGCTCAACAAACATTTTAGCCAGTTTCATGACAGCCGTAATACCACCATGACCCGTATCACCATCTGCAATGATAGGACGCAAATAATCAATAGGAGGTGTCTTGGCACGTTCTTCAGGTGTCATGGCCAAGCGAGCCTCACGTTGTTTACGGTCATGGAACAATTGAGCAAAGAACAAGTGTTCTACCTTGTTAGGCACAGTATCCATAGGATAATCAGCAAGATCAGGACCAGGCTCGTTGGAAGTAGAGGCAGTAGAAGAACATTGCCAACCAGAGACATAGACAGTTTCAAGATGAGGGGCCATCTGAGTCACTTGGACAGGATCCAATGCACCAAACGTATGGGATGTAGTGCCTTGTGCTTTATGGTTCTGAAGTAATTTCCATACTTTTTTGGCTTGGATGTCAGATCGGTAAGGAATAGGGAAATAACCACGCTTAGAGACAATGGCTTCAGCAGTATAAGGACGCTTTACATTAGCAAAACGAGGTGAAGCCCACCATTGCTTTACTTTTTCAACTTCTTCAAGGAATAATTGTTGTTCGTGGTCGACAGTCATGATGATAGTAACAATAGAGTGAGAAATTGTGGAGAGAAGAGAGGGGGTTTTTTATAGGTTTATTTTATATGTTTTTTTTATATGGAGAAACTCGGAGACAGAATGACAAAGGATTCATGCATGTGATAAAATGCGATTCATGTGAAATTTATCATATGGATTCTCCGCCTATTTGTCATCTTCTTTGGATGAATGAATATGCCAACCTTGTTTGTATTGATCTGTCTTGGCTTCACCCAAGATGGCTGTTGCATACTGATGTTGTTCAAAGGCCTTGTCTAGATAATGATAGGCTACGCGTTGAACATCATCTTGAGTCACCTTTAAAAGTGCTTCACGTCGCCTAATTAATTATCAGTCAAAAACATGAATTTTTTCCCATCACTTTACATTTGTCTCATTTCATCAGAAATACCATGAACAAACTGAAGCATGCCTTCTTCAGACACACTGGTGGGTGCATCAATCCCTTGGAAAATAGACAGTTTACTCTCAGTCAATTCTTGATCTGTAAAGACTCGTTCTTGAGCCCATTTGACAGACTGGTGATACGTCTCCAAGGTTTCAAGTGTACGTGGGTCTCGGTAAGAATAAAAGGAGAACAGGCCGTTCAGACCACCATACCGAGCACCACCACCATAAGCACCATGTTTCTCTCTGATTTCTCGGTGTAGAAAATGATTGGTCATCAAGGAAGAAAGGACTTGAAGGCTAGCACCATCGGGGTGTGTGTAAGGCACACCTCGGAGGACTTGTGCAGAGAAATTGACTTGGAAAGGTAACGGGAAAAAGGTTTTGGGGTAGTGTGGGGTAAATGGTGTCTATATGTTAAAAAAAAATTAAAAAAAAAGATTAAAAATGACATCTACTTACTGTCTCTGTCGTCACAGGGGCAGTGGCTTCAGTAGGTAATCCTTGAATGAACTGAACAAGTGATTTCGTGTTGGGTTCAATTGCATCTTCACCTGAAGTAACAGCAATACGAAGCGAGGATTGTGTCAAGACAGCAGAGGCAATTTGTTTGAGTTTGGCTGATATGTCAGACACGTCTTCTTGTAGTGCTAATCGGCTCATGAAATTCACTTGTGTCATACCATTCCATAATTCAGATGTATGCATACTAGGGGTTAAACTAGCACCAGCAAATGTACGAGCAAAGACATGGCCTGAATCAGCTACAGCATTGACCATAGAAGAAGCATTCTATACCAATAAAAAAAAAGTTAATCTCCCCCTTTTTAGAAATAATACAAACACATACACCCATAATCAATGTCTTGAGTTTATCCATATCATCAAAATTGGTTTCGTGTATCAATTTAGCCAGAAGAGGATACATACGATCAATATGGCGGTCTAAACAGTTGCCTACAAGTGCAATACCTTCTTCAGTATGGTCTATATCCGAATGATTGGTTGTCAAGAGAGTAGAAGCACGTAAGCCACCTGTATAGAGTCGAATCTCTTCATCTATCTCGGCCATGGATTGTTGACGTGTACCCAGAGATAAAAGAGCATCACAGAATAAGGGTAAATACTTTTTCAAGTCCTCAGGGAGGGAGGGGAGTGTACTGATGGCTCTGAAATAAGTGATACCATTCGTGGCTGTTGTACGCCATTGAACAGGTGTGTTGCATAAACCTGTATGTTCTAATACAGTGTGTTTGGCTTTGGGTGCAATATCACTGAGACTTAAGGAAGGCAGGCAAGAGAGATCTTCTTGCTTTTCTTGAGAAGCCAATAAATCTTGTCCATCCTTGGCTATTTGTGCTTTATCAGCATCAGATAACTGGTTGATTTTGTCTGCTAATCGAGTCTTTTCTTCTACTAACAGATCAGAAGCATATTTTTCATCAGGACGCATCACAAAAGAGAGTGTGTGTGGATTGTTGAGTAAGTATTTATCAATGCGACTCTCAAAGAAGTTGCCTTGAGCTAGTTCAGATTGAAGGCGATTCAAATTCTTGTTGATTTCTAATAGATCTACTGGATCAACCCTGTTAAACCATCCTGAAGTGATGCCATGCATAATAGTCAGACCAAAATCAGCTGTTTTCTAAATTCAGAGTCAGCAATGCATCCACCCCCTATTGAAATACTTGCATGTTTTTGTCCTAATTCCATTTGATGAATAGCAGCTTCAATACGCTTAGGATCAAAGCCTTCTTGTCTGACTTGTTCAAGTACAGAAGTAATCGTCTGCTTTACTTTATCAACATCTTCTTCTTTAACACCTTGTAGACCAATAGACAATGAACTTGTGCTATAATATCATCATCATCATCAGATCATGTGATTCACTTGATAGTACTTTACCTTGTACTGTTATCATAGCCTGTATTAATAGAGAATTCAGATCCAAGATTCGTATCAATCAATGCCTTGTACATGGGTGAAGCATGTCCATCTAACAAAAGATAAGACAAGAGACGCATAGCGAATGTCTCAAATGTATCTTGGGTTGGATTTGTAAGATAAGACAAGGATAACTTGACTTGTCTATCCACAGGACTCACTAAACCAATTAGAGCACAATACTCATTTCCTATTGAACTTACTAGGGTCTAAGGCACAGGTTGTTTCTACACTCTTGGTGCCAGTCCATGGTTCCACTGTCTTGTTGACAAAGGGTAAATCAGAAGAGGGTTGGAATCCCTTGAGTTTGGCATCAATGGCAGCCAAATGATCCTGAAGATCAAAGTTACCATATGTGTAAAATCGAGCATTGCTTGGATGGTAATGGGTTTTATGGAAATCCAATAGTTGTTGATGTGTCAAGTCAGTAATGAACTTGGGATCACCTCCACTTGAGAAGGCATAGGTTGTGCCAGGATACATGGCTTGTTGCATTTGAATATAGTACAGGTAATTGGCATCAGACTAGACATGAGTAGAGCGAAATATTGAATGAGCTTACCATTTGACCCTTCATTTCATTATACACAATGCCTTTGAATTGAATAGGTGTTGTTGTATCTACAGAACATAAGTATCAGACGATAGATATATTCTATTTACCAGTAGGTGTCTGATGTTCTAATCGCCATCCTTCTTGTTTAAAATCAAGTCTATCTAATCTTGGATGAAATACTGCATCCATATAAACATCTCGTAGGTTGTTATAGTCAGCCACATTGGTTGTTGCAAAAGGATAGATTGTATAATCGCTAGCTATTATATGTGTCATTCTCTCTCTCTCTCTCTCTCTTTCTTCCTTGTTTTTACCTGTAAAAGCATTCATGAAAGTAGCTAAACTTCGGTTCAACATCTTAAAAAAGGGATCTCTGACAGGATATGTTTGACTTCCACATAAAGTAGTATGTTCCTATACACCATCAGTACATGCAAATACGCATTGTTGCCTATATTTTACCAAGATATGAGGTACGCCCGTATTATTACTGACAGGTGTATGAAATCCAACAGCAAAGACATTGTTATTATCGTCTCGATTAATATGTAAATGGTGTGCACCTGTTGCTTCATGCTTTAGACTAATCGCTGTCAATTCAAGTTCGGGTACTTTTCGAACCTATAATTGTCTGGTTAGCAAGAAAAGAGGATAAAAGGCGAGTGATATTACCTGTTGCACTTGATAGCCTTGTATCTTTTGACCGGGGGCCAAAGTAGCTTAACCGTGTCGTGAGTATACAAGTATAAAACAAGTGTTTATTCTACCTTTTGTAGTGTATTGTCTTAGGCTTTTTTTGAATAAGCGAGCAGATACACTTAATTGTGTTGACATTATAGTAAAAAAAAAAAAAAAAAAAAAAAAAAAGAGAGAAAAGAAAAGAAAAGTCGTAGTCAAAAAAAATATATATATATTTAGTGTACGGAATAATGAACTCCGAAACCAAAAATAGAAATAGTTGTAGAACTGTCAAAATGCAACGTCAGTGCTTGACTTATAGTTGTCCAACTTTTAAATAAGGATATATAACATAGAAGTAAAGTATAAGAAAGGCAGATTACATACTGATAATGCTCCAGTTCGACTCAAAAGGATCATGTTCAATATTCAACAACAAAGGTATCATGATTCAAGAGCCCTTTAAGGAAATAAGATAGTAACAATATGTTTCGGGAATGATACTCAAAAGTAAAAGTAAGGTAAAGTTATAAGCAAAGACTTTGTCGTTTACTCAAAGAAAATCGAGGAGTATTTATAATAGAATTGTATGTTTGCATTATGTGAAAAAATAAAGAAATGGACTGTGATATTTTACACTGCTTTAGAACAGCAAATTCAATTTCTCGGTTTCTTTATCAGATTTGCCATATATAGACATGATTGATGTAAATATCTAGTTTTTTTTCCTTCATGCTGTTCAAGTATAAGAGCAAATCAAAGCAATATAGCATTTAGAGCATAGACTCATTTCACTGCTTATCTACAATGCTCACTCTTTTATAGAAGAGATGACTATTCATTCGGGTGTTGTGAAAACTAAAAAAAAAAAAAAAAAAAAAAAAAAGGACAAGCTTGGTCTGTTGGAAAATGAAGCTGGGGTATATCGCACCCTAATTATTTACAGGAAAAAATGAATGCACCATATTCAATTCTGCGAAACACGCATACGCAGACTAATATGTTAACGAAGCTCAGTTCTGTAAGTTCGTTAGGTTTACTACGATACTCCGAGAATCAGATGCTGACGTCACTTTTCATTCCTATTCCCTTTCTTCCATTTTTCATTTTTTTTCTTATCTTTCTGACAACTGTACATCAGCAGGATCAAGCAAATTACGCGTAAGGCAGTACTCAAAAGAAAAAAAAAAGCCATTGACTAACAACATATTTTTTTTTTACGACGAACACTCCCGTCAAAAGTGTGTTGCAAACAGAAACTAGCTAAGGTTTTGGCATCGCAAAAAGCAACGCGACACCCCTCCACGTTCATAGCTGAAGGACTTGGAGAAGGCTATGGACCTGGTTGTCCGTAACAGTTCCAGGAGCTAGGCAGCTATCCTTGCTGCGACACCTCTTGCTGTTGATTGTGTGGTGTTGTACTATACTACGGTGCTGCCTTTGGACTGCTGCGAATGGAACTGTTTCTGCTTTTCATATCTATTATGGACACTTCAAAGTTCTTTGAAACGCAAAACGATCTAAGCTTTGAAAACTATTTCAGAACGACGCATGAAAACTTTCCCAAAGATTCATTGGCTTCAGCACGCTCCATTTTGCACGACTATATCAAAGATGTTAAATACACCAAACGGAATTTAGCGTAGTATCTGAAAAAAAATTAGCATGCTTGTGTATCCGCAAAATGCGTGAGTTTATTAAATAGGTCTGCGTTGAAGGCAGTCTTCAAATTTGGCAGCAGAGTATCTACAGAAGCCTTTAAGATCACTGTACAAAATTCTATTGCAAGCATCTGCAATTCTCGAAGTCAATATCTCCTTTTCTAAAAGCTGTTCCCTCTTGAGTTTGCTTTTGCAAACCGACCAGAATTGCTCAATGGGTTAAGCTCAGGCGAGTAAGGGGGGGAGGTACATGCACTTATAGCCTCGGCTCTCAATGAGATTCTGAATATCTTGATGCTTATGAATAGGAGCATTGTCCATGATCAAATAATGGCCACGGAATTCCTCATGACGATCCATAACATCCAAAACACTACTGATGAAATTGAAGTAATGTCCACTGTTACTGGCCACTTTTGCATTCGAACCTCCTGCTGCTTTTCTTTTCTTTGATGAGGGTAATGTTCTTGGTCTTCTTGCACTAATGTTAACAACACCAAAAGGCGAGATGGCACCCAAAATGGTAGTAGTTTTTGCTCTTGTTTTGGGCACTTTCACGATCTCACGCTCGCCTTCTTTGGACCAAGAGAAATTTCTCTTAAGGTTGATATGGAAAGCAGCTTCGTCAATGAACACACAGTTGCTAGTGAAGTCCATATCTGTTTTCATCCATCTCTTCACCCACTGATAGCGCTCTTCGATTTTTTCAGGGCTGTTTCTCTCGAAAGCTTGGAAACGAGCCTGCTTGAAGGTAATCTTACACTTATCCTTGACAAACTTGTTGAAACCGCTTTTACTGATATCGAGTTTGCCAAATTTTTCTGTCAATACGTCAAGCATGTCGTCCAATGTAACGGAATTTGTGTTCTCGTCTGCCCATTCGATCATGAAATCTCTGTGCTCATCAGTTAAAATGGGCGGTCTGCCTACAGGTCTTCCATTGCCTGTAGCCCTTTGGATATACTCCTGAGGATCTTTGTTGTTCTTGGCTATCTAGTCTTGTGCTGTTCGAACATTAATGTTGAGGGCCAAGGCAGCAGCACGAACACTCATCCCTTTTCCTTCGACAAGAAAAAAAAAACCTTTCTTTTTCAGCATCCTTGTAGTGCTTATATGCTTTTGTTCTCGCAGGTGTTTGCTTCAGCTCTGCAGGTAACTCGGCTTTCTTTTTGATCCCTTTCTCGGGAGGCTTTAAATCTGTGTATCTATCGTAGTCTGTTACGCTTTCGACTGGATACATCTCGTTATCAATTCTGTCTTCAATTTTTTTTCTGTTGAATATGCTATTTTAAAAGTACGCATATCTTTTTTTCAGAAATGCGCGAATAATTTTTCCATTTGGTGTATCAGCAACGGCAACAAAACCATGCGACTGCACGTTTAAAGACATCATATAACGTAAGTTTATTATATTTTCCCGGGTTGCCACAAAAGCTACTAGTGATTGTGTTGAATAGGATGAAGATCTAAAGAGATTGATTCAAGAGAATTCTAAACGTAGCAACGACAATGATCATTCAACAGTCTACAATAATTACATCTCAAATAATACCATTGAGCAATTGAAAGTTGAACAGGTAAGCTAAATACTAGTACAACCACTGGTATTGCGATGAATAGCTGATTTTGTATGTCATAATAAACAGAATAGAATAACACAGGATAAAGTTTCATGTGGCCAGGTAAGTAATATCAATAGTTACATATATCTTTGCGTTGCTTGTATGACATATTTATGTTGATATATAGAAGCGTTCTAGAGAAAAGCCCTCGACATCAAAGCCTGAACAACCCTTTACCTCAACGCAAGGAAAAAGAGATTGCAGACGTATTATAGCCGAGGATTTTATAAGTTCTGAATTAGTTACTGATGATGTAAGTATAGCGCTATCGTATATTAAAGCTTCTCTACTAATTTCTCATCATGGCATACAGGATTCCAATAGTGATATCACTTCTTTTTTTTTTTTTTGTAAAATATTTTTATTTAAAATGTATGTTTTTAGTTACACATCACAGAGGGGTATAACGTGGATAAGCTGAAAAAAAAATGCACAAAATTAGTCATTGGGAGACTCAAAAAGCGTTTACGAGCAAATAATGTTGTTGTAGTGAGATCAAAGTCTGACTAATAATGTCGGAAATGACCCACCCAGGGTTGAAGGGTTGATTGTCCAAGGCGAAACGCCAGTAAGCGGACCATATTCTCCATTGGCAGACAGATAGAACCGTAAAGAGACGACTGTCAGGCAGTAGGAAATGAGGACAGGATTCGAGACAGAGTAGGTGGTAAACCATATCAGCTGAAAAATACATCTGTGGATAGAAATAAGTGAGAACTTAAATCCAAGTGGTCCATTTCCAAGGACAGTAAAGAATGAAATGTTCAAATGAGTCAATACTCGAATGACATAGGCGACAATTACTGTTGGAAACGCGATTGATTTTATACAGTTGTAATTCTGTAGGCAGTTTCTTATTGATAACTCTGAACCACAAAGTTCTGGAAGGTAAAGGCATTGAGGAAGATCAGAACAGACGCAGCAATTTAGATGGCAAATTCAATTGAGTATTTGAAGCACTGGAATAATTATGCATCCTGTAAGCCTTGGACGTGTATTGACTCCAGAGAGGAGAGTCATGCAATTGGCTCACTAATGATTGATCGTTTTCTTCAACATTTACTTGCTCCACTTCATTATAGATATAAGGAATCAAAAAGGTTTGTAGCTGTACGCAATGTCGAATCATTATATTGTTGTACAGCGAACGGCATAAGAGGGGAAACTTGGAATACTCTGTGCGTACTTGTAAACGTAGCCGGTGTGTGTTTTCATCAAACTTGAAGATCATTGCAGGCAATTCTGTATGTCGATAGAGCCAATGGTCAGAGGGCAGGTCAGAGAACATCCTAATTAAAGGAAAATGCTGTAGGTTAAAGTCAATTCCAAAATGGTCAAATGCTTAAAACATGAAAAAAATGATAGAGAACTGATGGCAGATATCATGTTTTCGCAAGACTGGAGAAAAGAAAGGCAGAATAGGAAAGGAGGAGCTGGTAGACATAAATAGTAGATGATGGCTTAAAGCACTCTTCAGCAGCGTGTTACCTTGGTTTCGATCAAAAAGAGCAAAAAGCCATTTCATCTGGAGTACTAAATGTTGGCGCGCAGGATTTAGAAGACCAATGCCACCCTGTAGACGGGGAAGACATAATTGATCGAAAGATACCTTGGGATATTTCTCTTGCCAGACAAACTTGTATATCAACCGCCGTATTTGGTCTAAAAATGCTTGTGTCGGGTGGAAAAGCCGCTGACAGAACCATAGTTGGGACAGGATGAGAGTATTTGCAATCATTGCACATCCTCGAAGAGACAAGCGTCGTTGTGAGAAAACGTAAATCAGTGTTTGTACTTTGTCAAGTAGCATATCCTGAACAAAATTTCTTTGTGTACTAGTATACGGCATGTAGAAACCTAAATACCTCAGGGTAGTTGGTGAAGATTTGGAGTAATAGGTGTCAATTCGGTGTTGCCTTAACAGTGTTGACCAGGAAGACACAGTATCACCACTCAATGAAAATGCTTCGGTCTTGTGCTGATTGAAAATTGCATTAGAGACCTTAGCGTAATTGTTCAAATGAATCTGAAGGCGTACAAAGTCATTTTGGTCGTGGACAAAGACACAGATGTCGTCCGCATATGCTAGGCGTTTGATCTGTTGGTTGCTTGAGGAATTCGAAGAAGAATAACCTTGGTACAATGGATCTTGAAGAATAGACAATAATAGTGGCTCCAAAGCAAGATTGAACAGTATTGGTGAAAGAGGATCACCCTGACGTAGACCTTGCTTCTGATTGACTGGTTCCGTGAAGAATCCATTAATATTAATATACACTGAATTATCAAAGAATAGACTACTAATGCTATCAATCAGTGAAAGGGGAAAGCCAAAAGCACGTAGCACCTGAGTCAGATATCCGGCATGAACTCGATCATACGCCTTCTCTTGATCAAGAAGTAAGCCGATACCAGAATGGTTTTGGTATCTTGCCTGTTGTAGTATCAGATGCACCAACATTCCATTATCGCCAATAAATCTGTCATTGAGAAATCCTGTTTGATAAGGATTGATAATTTTTTGCATAACTGGGCCGAAGCGTTTGGTCAATAGCCCTGTAAAGATCTTTGCATCGCAGTTGATTAGCGAGATAGGTCTCCAGTTCTTTAGATCGTTGAGGTCGCCCTTCTTTGGCAGCAGTCTTACTCGAATGTCTTTCCAAGATGGTGGAACAACACCATGAACAAGAGCATCGTTGTACAGTTGTTCTGGTAATGGCTCCAAAACAGGAAGTTCAAAAAGCAGGCGTATATACGCATAACCTAGGCCATCGCTACCTAGACTACTTTGTTTTGGACTGCGTTTAGACTTTTCCTGAAGTATATTGATGGTTATCGGTTCAAGCAGGAGATCAGTATCGTCTTCGTTAAGTTTGCGTTCGAAATTGACTAGCCCTAAGTAGTTGTTGATGTCTTCAGGAGCGACAGTGTCGGGAGTGTATAGTCGTTGGTAAAATTCTTGAGCAATGCGCTTCATGCTTGTCGTTTCAGAAATTACTATCTCAGGATGGGGCCATTGAGGTCTCTGAATCCAGACATATACTGCTGTAGCGTTCGTTTTTTATGTATCTGCTTCAGAAAAGGAATGTTTGTCTCACCATTTTCCTGCTACCGGATGCCATATTTGATGATAGCAATTTGAATCTGAGTGTCTAGGGGAGGAAGAAGTTGTAGCTTGAGTGCTAGAAGCGGCTTCGTTCGTAAAATACGATTGCGTTTCTTTTCTAAGCGCCGAAGTGTCTGTTCTCTCCAGTTGTTATGATTGATTGCATACGATTTAACAACTTTTCTAGTTGTCAGTTTGACCTGCTCCCACCGTTCTTGAGGTGTATCATCATCAGTCCATTGTGCTACCAGCTTGTTGATACGCTTCTCTATGGAATTACGTAACCTTTTGTGTGTAGCAAAAGTCGGATTTCCTCGCCATATACCTGGTCCAAATTTTGACATACCTAGGACAAACTCAACTTGCAATATGTAGTGGTCTGACCATGAAGCTGGTAATGATGAGATATTGGAGTTTGTGAGCCCTTGTCGTATATCTTCGCCAACAAAAATATAGTCAATGGTAGAGAAACAGAAACTATCCCTGGATCGTCTTTGAAACGTGGGACTGTCCTCTAAATTATTAATAGTCATAGCATTTGTGAAGGACTGTTCTAGCCGAGCTCTCCATTGAGGATAGGTAACATAGGGTAGATCAGCAATTCGTAAATGAGAGTAGTTGAAATCTCCAGAGATGATCAATTGGTCAAGGGAAATAATGATTCTGAAGTCATTCAGCATATTGTGTAATTGACAGTAAAAGGATCAACGTTCGGAATTGTTTGACGCAGGTGCGTACAAATTAAGAATATAGAAAAGTGTATAGAATTGTTGGGGGTGTTCCACCTTATAGAGTTGAAATCGATCTGGAGAAAAGGAGTGTGAGGTATCTACAACAGAGATAGTAAAATCTGAAGAGAAGCAGACGATTCCCACATGTTGGGTCCAAAAGGATTGTGTTGGTTGAAAGAGAATGTCGAGTGTGTCAATACGGGATTGTGTATCCGAGTGGGCTTCTTGAAAGCATATTATGTCTAGTTTTAAAAGTCTTAAGTATCGAATGTATTCTTTTTGTGTTTTAGGTTGATTCGTTTTCACTAAACTGTTTGCATTTAGTGACGCATAGTGTATTTGGAGTTCTTTAGTCATGATGAGATAGTGAAATATACTTATTGCTGGCCTGCAGCGGGGCCCTTCGAATGTATACTTTCTTCTAAATGGAGCAATTGTTGATTGAGTTCAGCTAAAGTGTTTTGATCGGCCTCGCTCAATATTTCTTCAGTAGACCTTTGTTGTATTTGGTGGATCTGTTGCACCAATGCCCGTTTGCGATCCATCTGTATAGTTAATAAATCTTTTAAATCAATCATGGCATCTCCTTTAATTCCATCTAGCTCCATTTCCGAAATAGTTTCTTCTAGTTCAGGTTCTTCTCTGTCACTATCATGATCATCGCTTGGTACATAGTCTGAACCTTCCTCGTCATTCTCGCCATCTTCAGACATAGCATCATCACTATCATTTCCTTCTTTGATGGCGTTTGCTTTCATATCCTTCTTGGCTCTAGTCAAAGAAGCACGTTTGTCATTTGGAGCATACTTAGACTTTAATGCTTCTGTTGAAGAGACCATTTGGTCCACTTTGGAAGCAGGTTGAGGCATTTTTTGTGAAGTCTGATTCTGAGGCGCGGGAATCTTGCGCTTCTTTGAAGGATTCATGGGAGCTTTGCGGGGGCATTCAAAAGATCGATGACCAAATAAATGACATTGATAGTAGATGACTCGTGCCTTCGATTTTTCACACTCGAATTTGGTGTGGCCAGTCTGATGGCAATAACGGCACCAAGTGGGCATGTTATTCCATGTAGCATGAAAAACCTCATCTTTCTCCTCCCGCCAACGGATATTGTGGGCTAACTCCTGATACTTGATTTGTTCTTCTCCTGACTGTCTGGGAGTACCAATGACAGCATAACCGGATCCCATAAAAAACCCAGTATTAGGTTCGGTTATAATGCCGACATCAATAACTTGGCCAAAAGGGGATAAACTGACCTTTAAGCCTTCAAGAACTTCAGTTCTCGGCAACATTGGTAGGTGAGACAGTTTGATATTGGTAACCATCCAACTGTCATCGGTGGCTTTGCAAGGAATAATTCGCAGCTTTGATTCATTGAATTCAACACCATCAGTGCCAAGATCGTTGACATCATATTGGGGTTCAACGTAGATTTCGAGATATCTAGTGGTACCGTCATTGAGGAAAGAAAAAGCATGAATTTTAGATTTCTTGCAAACACAAAAGATCTGTGTATTGAGCTTTGACCTTAGTGATGTCGAGAAGAAAAGCATTCTTAGATTTAGATGATCTGTAAATTCTCAAGTGCACTTCACATAGTGAAGAAGAGTCGTCGGGATGAGGCTCAGTAATGTCCTTGTGCATCAAGGACACTCGAGTCTTCGCAGCTTCTACTTGAGCATACGACCGTTTTTTGCTAGTGTTTTTAGGCTTGGATGCTATTTTTAACTCCGCTGCCCGAGAAAAGTGTTGGGAATTGAACTTTTGCAATCTGCACCTTTATTTTGAGATTCATTATTTTGTCATTATATAAATTTACGTGTAACCAAGAGTGTAATTCTTAATTACAACTCTTTCATTCACTTTTATTTCTCCCCATTTTTCTCTAAAACTTCTAAAAAACACACATACTACACCAAACGGAAAAATTATTCGCGCATTTCTGAAAAAAAGATGTGCGTACTTTTAAATCGCACAGAAAAAAAAATAGCATACGAAAATGAATAACATTATTTTTGAAGACGGGTTAGGAAACCAACATGACATTGAAGGAAACGAAGTTGTAGAGTTTGAAATGGAAATTGACGGCGAGATGTATCCAGTCGAAAGTGTAACAGACTACGATAGATACACAGATTTAAAGCCTCCCGAGAAAGGGATCAAAAAGAAAGCTGAGTTACCTGCAGAGCTGAAGCAAACACCTGCGAGAATAAAAGCATATAAGCACTACAAGGATGCTGAAAAAGAAAAGTTTTTTTTTCTTGTCGAAGGAAAAAGGCTGGGTAGCCAAGAACAACAAAGATCCTCAGGAGTATATCCAAAGGGCTACAGGCAATGGAAGACCTGTAGGCAGACCGCCCATTTTAACTGATGAGCACAGAGATTTCATGATCGAATGGGCAGACGAGAACACAAATTCCGTTACATTGGACGACATGCTTGACGTATTGACAGAAAAATTTGGCAAACTCGATATCAGTAAAAGCGGTTTCAACAAGTTTGTCAAGGATAAGTGTAAGATTACCTTCAAGCAGGCTCGTTTCCAAGCTTTCGAGAGAAACAGCCCTGAAAAAATCGAAGAGCGCTATCAGTGGGTGAAGAGATGGATGAAAACAGATATGGACTTCACTAGCAACTGTGTGTTCATTGACGAAGCTGCTTTCCATATCAACCTTAAGAGAAATTTCTCTTGGTCCAAAGAAGGCGAGCGTGAGATCGTGAAAGTGCCCAAAACAAGAGCAAAAACTACTACCATTTTGGGTGCCATCTCGCCTTTTGGTGTTGTTAACATTAGTGCAAGAAGACCAAGAACATTACCCTCATCAAAGAAAAGAAAAGCAGCAGGAGGTTCGAATGCAAAAGTGGCCAGTAACAGTGGACATTACTTCAATTTCATCAGTAGTGTTTTGGATGTTATGGATCGTCATGAGGAATTCCGTGGCCATTATTTGATCATGGACAATGCTCCTATTCATAAGCATCAAGATATTCAGAATCTCATTGAGAGCCGAGGCTATAAGTGCATGTACCTCCCCCCCTTACTCGCCTGAGCTTAACCCATTGAGCAATTCTGGTCGGTTTGCAAAAGCAAACTCAAGAGGGAACAGCTTTTAGAAAAGGAGATATTGACTTCGAGAATTGCAGATGCTTGCAATAGAATTTTGTACAGTGATCTTAAAGGCTTCTGTAGATACTCTGCTGCCAAATTTGAAGACTGCCTTCAACGCAGACCTATTTAATAAACTCACGCATTTTGCGGATACACAAGCATGCTAATTTTTTCTGTGCGATTTAAAAGTACGCACATCTTTTTTTCAGAAATGCGCGAATAATTTTTCCGTTTGGTGTAACTGAAGACTGGTCTTGAGTATAAAATAGTATAAATACTGTGAGGCAGAGAATACGAATGAATTTCATCTCATTTTTTTAAAGGCTTTCATCTCATTTTTATTCTCTGCATCACAGGTAAATAGTATATTATGATTATTATATAAATAAAGGATCTCATTCTTATTCTCTGAATCACAGCTGAGTTTAATGTAGGCTTCGATAAGCCACAGACGTTTGACTTAAGTGTGACCGTATTCAAACGCCTTTTTTTTTTCATCAGGATGTGTAGCCAAGTTTTACATTTTTGATATTCATTCTAAAACCATAGTGTGTCTTTTTTCTTTGTCAAAGTGTAGCAACTTGTCTGTATCCCCCAAGCTTCAGCCTTTTGGTTGGAGGATTGGACCAGGATGTGTAGCCAAGTGTTACATTTTTGATATTCATTCTAAAACCATAGTGTGCCTTTTTTCTTGTCGAAAAAAGGCAGCAACTTGTCTGTATCCCCCAAGTTTCAGCCGTTTGGTTGGAGAAGTTCTTACAATCAATTACTTAAATCAGTTTTCTTCTGTAGAAGCCGTCCTTTCTAGAAATCATCTAAAAGTTACTCTAGCAAACGCATCTAACACTAACAAAAGAAAGAGGGTATGTGAAGTTTATGGCTTTCTTGTTCTGCTCGGACAAGAAATTATTTCAACTTGAAAAACTAGCTTAGCAAGTTACTTATTTCGTGATCAAATGGCAATATCCGAGAAAGAAAGATCTATAAGTATCTCAATTTACATTGGCCAATAAACAAGTGTAGGAACTACAAGGAAAGAATGTGACATGCGAAAAAGAAAATAAATGAAATATAAACCAAGCACTCGTAGAGAGGCTTCCAGCGCCTATCGCTGTCTTTAAATCAATACCTGCATTGTGTTGTATTGTATTGGAAACGAAGAACTTTTTATGCGTTTGTACTATTGCTATTTTTGAAACACAGAGATATTCAGTAAAACAAATGGTGCGCTGTTCCTTTGCTTTGTATGGTGTTGATTAGAAGTCCGTTACAAAATGAGTGATTATTTTTTCTTTAGGAATAAAGCAAATAAGATAAATATACAAATTTTTTATTAGACACGCTTTGGTGAAAGCATAATGTGAGGCATGTCATCATATGTCTTTCTCTTGGTTGTTTTCTCACTAGATTCCAAGAAAATTGCATTATTTAAGGAATGCAAGGACGCCTATAGTGATTGCTTAGTTTACATTTCAAATGCGACAATATATTTAAGCAGACTCACCTTGATTTCGAAGATGGAGAGAAGGAATCTCTCCAATTTTGTTTGAATTAGTCTTTGATCATATGGTATGACCAAAGTAGCTACCTTTTTTGCCACATAAAAGCCTTCTTTTTCATACAATTGGCAAACTGTGCCCGACCAGCCTATAATGCAAATATGTTAGTAACAACAACAAAGTACAGTCTTCATCATGTATTACCAGACCAAGTAATAGACATAATGTCTTTTTTCAAATCGAAGGCAGACTTCAGTGATTTCTGAAGACATTGCGTTAATCTCAATGTCTTTGATTCTTGATATTGCAGAGACTTCTGGCTTGCGTTTCTTGTCTTAAACTCCCAGAAAGAGAGCTCCTGGTCATCGTCACCAATAATCTTAAGATCAATTTTTCGTCCAGTGTAGCCTTTTTTTCTTGTAGAAGTATGAGCAAGACGAAATGAAGTCGATTTAGAGATAAAAACACTGTCCTTGGAATTTGAGAAGCTGCTCTCGTTGTATGTTATGGATGGTTTTGTTGCTGCTGCTACAGTTTCTCCAATTGCTATCTTTAGGTTTGTGCCACGAAATACGATTTGAAACAATTGTTTTACAAAAGCAACATGATCGGCTTCTTGGACATGATTGTTGTTGTTGTGTTTCATCAAAGTGTTAATATTGTCGATGATTTCATAGGCCTTTGCCTCCAAGGAGCATTCTTGTTCTTCTTCATAATCAACTCTTTTCAAAAGTATATACTTTCTTGCTGCTTTTAAGTCATTTTGAGCACGTTGGGCAAAATCTTGAGCAATTTCTTTGAGCTTGGCTTGTTCTTCTTCAGTAAGCTCGTTTTCTTTTTTCAGGTTTGACCACATGCCAAAATGATGTACAGGAATATGCTGCTTGAAATATTCAGCAAAATCTTCATCAACTAAATCTATGATTCTTGAAAGAGAAAGCTTCAAGATATTCTGTTCAATACAACTCAAGTCATTGTACTTCTTAAGAAGGCTAAGACTCAACTTGTCAAGCAATGTGGGAACTTCATCACCATTATAGGACTCAAGAGCTTCGATTGTTTCTTTCTTTTCCTCAAGGAAGGCGGGCAGATCTTCACTCTTCTTTTCTTCCAAGATATACATCCATTGAAAGAGAACAGATCTCAATTCGTTAGTGCTATATGTCTATAGACAAGCTTAGTAAGAAAGAAATTAGGGATTGGTGAAATGCATGGCTTACCTTGAGTCTTTTCCAAATGTTGATATCACAAACAATATGAGTTCCCACGTTAATATTTGGTCGATGTCTCTTTAACATAGAGGTAAAACGATCTCGCCATTTTACCATCAGCTGGCTTAGTGTACAGTCTTCGCTTTCAATTATATCAAGGTGTTTCTCAATAAACTCGTTAAGTGTAGGGTTATCGGCAGACTTCACGTACAATCGTAGTTCTATTTTTTTTTTTTTTTTTTTTTTTGATAAAATTAGGTTTCAAACTATATCACAACTGTCTTTACTCACCTTTTCCTCCAGTATACATTGTGAATAATAAAGTTAAATCAGTTATAAGTTGAGAATCAGAGAAATAGTTGGTTTAAAGTAATGAAATGAGAACAATAGTAGAAAAATAATAATAATAAAGGGAAAGGCTTAAAGAATTTTATTATTTCTACGCGTTATGTTACTCCAATGGCACTAAAAAGGCAGGCACAATTCATGCAAAGTTATATTGAGTGAGCATGTGCCAAACTAAGTAAATAGAATAAAACGAAAGGTATGCCATTGCTATGAGTGGAAAAAAAGGTAAAAGAAGGATTACAGTCTTGTGTGTACTTGCTTTTCATCTGCAAGCAGCTATGAAGAAGTACGTGTTTGTTGTAGGGTGGAGTAGGCATCAAAAGAGATGTTTCCGATGATAAATCTTCAGTGCGCTTTCCAGACTTGTAAGAGGGCGGTAATGACAATGTCAACAACGGCTAAGTTTTTCTTTTGTGGACAATCTATTCTGAAGAAGTTTAGTGTAACAAGTGCTTGAATAAACAGAAAAGCATCCCCTTTTGCTTATTTTCTTTCTCTTTTGCTATGTGCTTATCCTCTGTGTTTCTATTGAGTAATTCATTATTCTTTGCCCTTGAAGATAAGGGAAGTTTACTTATCATATAAATCAATGCGGAATGTATTTTGTAATAGAGGACTTTGAATTGTAATCATTCCCAGTTTCCTTTTTTTCTTTCCATGAGAAGATCATCCTGAAACAATAACAAACTTTCTTATTCATATGAAAATGTCAATAACCAAAAGAGCAAAGAAGAGTTTAGCTGTTCAAAAAAGAAAGAAAGCTATTTTACACACAAACTGAAAGTACTGATTACTGGTGCCTAAAGATGAACTAACTATTGTCTTTTTTTTTTTCCTTTTTTTTTTTTACCTTGAGCACAAAAAGTATTTCCGTTGATCCGTGCACTATGCATACGTTTACCACATTTTAGATCCATGGGACAGTTGCTTACTTTTCCCTGAAAATAGACCCTGAAAAATTCATCGCTTTTTTTTTTTTTGCTCACTATAAAACTCATACTGATTGCTTTTTTCTCTTTCTAAGTGAATAGACTATAAACTAGTTCTATAAGCTATTTTTAGCTATCAGTTTAGTGATGAAGAAAAGATGACATGATGTAAACATATGTTTTATTTCGGTGACACAAACAAGTACAAAGCAGACACTACACTTCCTTCGAGTCTAAACGATACAAGTAAAAAAGAGTAATTGTCCTTGATACATGTATATATATACCACGATACATTGCAAAAAGCATATAAAAGCATATAAAAGGATACAATATCTATGATTCTATATAAGCGGGAAGACTAAACTATTAGTAAAAAGTGTTTTCTAAAAAGGAAATAATATTCTTTTCTCTCTTTCAAAAAGAAAAAACACTTACATCACATTTCAACAGTATTTACCTTTTCTTTTTTTTGGAGACCAAAGTGCCATGAGAACGAGTAAGGTTATATAGAAATCTACAAGTTGAAACTTTTTAACAATGCCTTTTTTTTTATAGTACCAGAAGAGTTAATACAATACAGGTTACCACGCGGTTACATACCAGATACAGATCAAATTAGCAGAATCGTAGCCCAGGATCAGTTTATTATTGATCTGATCACCACTTCGCTTCTGAGAGTTCCTTTAGGCACTTATAAGGCTGGCGACAATATGTTTATCGATGGCACAGAGTGTGAAACTCTTTATATACCTCATTCATCAGATCTTGTAGACTAACCTCCTGTAGTAGCAGAAATACAACACACAGTGACACGCGAGTTTATGTGTCGAGCCATCCAGTACTGCCTGAATGTGTATAAGCGTTTCCACATTTTATCAATTTTATTCCTCGTCTGTACCTCGAAAACAAAGCCCAAAACTCTGAGAGACCTCTTCAAACCTGTCCAAAACAAGTCTAACCTCTTAGAAACA